>NW_023458564.1:27382648-27437042 GCF_013731165.1 Rhagoletis pomonella
ATACATACATGCAAACATACTGGTCTCCCCTCTCACTGAGTTATTCACTTCTTTTCTGCACACGGAAATGGTGCAACGGAAATGGTTGGGGCTGAAACAAGTGCTTCTTGAGTGTATGCACATGATATTAATTTAACAAAAACTTGCTAATAAAAAGTGAAATAATAACACTTTTAGAAAGACCAATACAACAATGAGAGGAAAGGTTAGTACGTACGTGGATAAAGAAGAGGGTAAAGGCAAAGGTAAAGATAAAAACAAAACCGAAGACGCGTAAAGATAAAGGCAAAGGGGAATATATAGATGAAGAAAATGGTAAATATAAAAGTAAAAACAAAGATAGATACAAAGAAAATGGTGACGATGAGGATACCGATAAAGGTAACGATTAAGATAGAGGAAGAAAGATTAAAATAAAGGTAATTATAGAGGAAAGGACATAGGTGGAGACGCAAAAACTCAATCTAGGAACTATTTTGGGATTTTAGAGATTTTCGAAATTATTGCGGGTATCGAATTTGTTGTCTATATTTTTATTGATTTTTTTGTCGATTATTTATACATTTTGTTATCGATTATTTATCGACTTTGTAATCGATTATTTTTCGATTTTGCTATCGATTATTTATAGATGTTTTATCGATATTTTTATCGGTTTTTTATCGCTATTTAAAGCTATTATGTTATCGATATTATTATTGATTTTTGTTATCGATTATTTTTGGTTTTGTACCGATTTTGTTTTCGATATTTTTATCGATTTTTCTATCGATATTTTTATCGATTTTCTAATCGATTTTCTAACAATATTATTATCGATATTGCTATCGAAATTTTTATATAATTTTTCATGGGTTTTTAGCGGTGTTTTTTATCGGTTTCGTTAACGATATTTGTTATCGATTGGGTATGAAGATAGAAGTGAAGATAAAGGAAAACAGACTAACATAAATGTAATTCGAACGAACAGGAGTAGAGGTAGAAAAAAGACAAAAAATATAACCTTAAGCAAAAGCAGATGTACATACTATGTATGTATGTATAAAAATTGGTTATGAGACCAAGTAGATATGTAACGTAACTTGCACTTCTCCAGTGTGGCCCAGGCGCACATACTTTTTTTTACTAAATGACAAACTTCTTCAAATCCCTTCTGATTTTAGAGAAGTGCTGTAATTCAAATATGCATACAGTGCACTTTTGTACTGCCGTCAAACAATTATAGAACTTTTTACTCTAACACTAATTGGTATTTGACATACAAAAGGTTTGTCAACAACTCTTTTCATGGCAAATCTAATTTATGATTTTTTAAAAAGCAACAACTGTTCACTCCTGTACTCAATTAAATCTTTTGTGCATATTTGCGATTCGAATGTCACAATTTGGAGAATGTTTAAAACTTGTTCACATTCAAATGTAAATATGTACATACATCCGAACCTCTGAGTTTCAACTCAACCAGCAACAAAATTTCAAAAGTGTTAAATTCTTTACAATAAGGGATTTGTGTATGGCTGTGTGTAAGTTAAAAAAGGCCGAAAAATTACGACAGATTGTGTGCAACACCACCCACTCGAAACTCTCGTGAGCCAACACCGCAGTCAATGACACGAACTACTAACCGCAAATGAGCGAATCAACCTGTAACAGTAGCAACCAAATGTGGCCGTATTAGAGTACAGTGTCTACAACCCTTATCAATACAATACACCTCCCGCCCACCATTCGCCTCAACAACAACCTGAAAGCACAGCGCCGACCACCCTGCTCCTCATATTTATCTACGCTTAATGCCGGCAATGTGGAAATCTAAAATTTCTAAAAAATTAAAGTTGACATGTGTATCCTTTTCATTAACTCGCGCCAACAGCTGAACTCAGCGCTACAACAACTGCTGCGCTGCCTGTCCGCACAGATTTCAATTTCAATATTTGAAGCCCACTGCCGCAAGACGATGCTGCACCATGTCATCGACAATTGAGTTGTTTTGTTCATTCCGAGCTGACGCGCTGCGTAACAAGCTGTCATTGCGATTTGACGCTAAGTCAGCTACATAGAAACCACTGGCAGCGCTGTGAGCCGTGAGCTGCGAGCGATGAGCCAGGCGGCCCAAAGTCAACGGGCTAGTTGCCATTTTGGACGCGAGCTGTTGGGAGTTGGAGATTGAACACAATATTTGCCATTTGACAACCACAAATTTGATTGCATTTCATGGTTAAACGTCAAAAAGAGTGGATGTTGTAGTCACCACCATCATCGGAGCAGCTCCACTCCCACATTGTTCACTCCAACCAAAAAAAAAGTATATCAAAGGAACGCAATTATTATTATGGCAACCGAATCGGCTACACATTTATTAAAACATAATTCAAAAATTGAACTTTTGCAAAGGCAGTGAAGTTGTTGTTGCCTTTGGTGCTTCTAAATCTTGTGTGTTGGCTACGCATTCAAATTTCACCCTCAAAAGGCTCAAAGGGACTGAGAGAGTTTGAACAATACGTGCAATAACGTCAAAAGGGCAAATGACAACAACAACAACAACAAGGAGTACAAAACCGAATGCAGTTAGAACGGTGAACGGTGAACGGCTGTGATGACAGAGTGACTGATTGTACGTGCTACATATTGTTGTTGTTGCTCTTGAATAGCTTTTGTTGCATGTTTGTTAAAATTTGATTTAAACACTTTAAATTGGATTATCCTGTAAACGGAGAGTTTCTTTTTGTTTCCTTTGAATAGGCGATGGTGGCGGAAAGTAAATAAAAGACAAAATGCAAACAAATATTTTAAAAGCCGAATATGCCACAGCACAATATGACCTGCTAAATGAAGTGTATTACATTCCATAGGCTAATATTCATGCGAGTAAGAGGTTGGAAATTAAAAATGTTTCCAAAATCATGTATGCACATGTACTCACATTTTCTTGTGTTCTACGGTATTTCGATGTAGAGGATGCCACTTAATCGCACTGATGTTGGCACAATCTAATTTATGCATTTCTTATCTTAAACAAGTGTATGGACCCATCACCACTGCCCGATTGGTGGCGACAAGAAGAATAAGAAACAATAACACTATAATTGCCATATTTTGTTTAAAAAATTATGAAAGGCTGCTAATTACAGAGCGACTGAGGCAAAGAACGTTCATATTTTTATGCACATGCATATCTAAATACATAGGTATTAGCAAGTTGCCATTTTGATTCCACAGCTCGTACGTCATATACAAAGAGAGGCAGCTGCACCCTGAAATATTCTGCGGGAATCGTTTGCAGAGTGTCTTTAGTCTCATCCTTATGAGAGCTGGACACTTGCACAGGAAGTGTTCGACTTTCGCTTTTGAGCCCGGGTCATCCCAACTGCGACAGAACCCATCCTTTCGGTATGCACCCCATTGGACCACAGCCCTGTGCGCCCTCAGTAAGTTTGTAGGTATCTTTGCTGCTCATACTTAAGAGAGCTTTGGTTATAAGTGGGTCGTAGGATACCCAGAACTGCCGGGTAATCCTGTATTTAAAATACTGTGCATTTCCACCTCTGATTGGGCTTCGAGTGATAAATTTCAATAATATTCCTCTATGTCCCCGGATCCATATTCGGGTAATTTCGTATTGATCAGAAATATAGGCCAGCTCTCCCCTAAATTCCAATAATTGAGATCTAAAAGAGGTTGAAGACAGTGACGTTTGATTATCTGAGAGGATGTTCATCTGCGTTCTCGCGGTAAATTCTCTAAAATTTACCTTACTCTCTCCTTAATAACAAACGTTTCGGCGAGGCTAACGCTTGCATTGTCTAGTAGGCGTAAGGATAACTTTATGTTATACATATTATATAGCTCAATGAAAATCTCTGCACGGACTCCGCATTCCATCTTTGACCCATCCGTAAAGACAACCCTGAAAAACTTGACCTTTTCTTGATTGCAGTTACTGCGGCTTGGGAATTTCCTGCGGGATTTGTGGTGGACCCATGTCTTCGGCAGGCTTTAGTCAGTGGCAGCACTCTAATTTCAGACGGTAGTGCGTCTAGGATGCAACCGCGCATGAACGGTCTTTCCTTCCAGAACACCAGGGCACGCAGTCTGATGGCGATGTTAGCAGCTGAGTTTTCGATAAAGATATCTATGGGTAATAAGTCAAGAAGGGCATTCAAAAGAACTCTCGGACAGGATCTTATTGCACCTGTTACGCTAGCGGCTGCTGACCTTTGAATTCCTCTTAGCTTTTTAACTACGTAATCCTTAGTAAGGGGTGGTCACCAGACTAGCGCCCCGTAAGGCATTATGGGTCATACTGTAGCTGTGTACATCCAGCGCAAAATTCTTGGTTTTAAACCCCATCTGTTGCTCAACATTCTCTCGGCTGCATAGACAGTCACCGCGGCCTTCCTTGTGCGCTTTTCAATATTTGGTTCCTAGTTAAGGATGGGATCCTGAATAACTCCTAGGCGTGTAACCTTGTTTGACAGATTCAGTTCCGCTCCACGGAACCTCGGTTTAGTAAAATTAGATAATTTTTGGTTCTATTTGTGAAAATAATAAGGTCAGGTTTATCGGGTTTACGCGCAGAGAACAGTTTATGGCCCAGGAAGCTACCATTTTTGGAGCCCTTTTATTAATCTCACTTAAGACCGTCGGCGTAAGCCACCGCCTTGATTCTCTGAGATTCTAGCTTTACCAGTAGTTTTTTCAAGAACGCTCATAGCACTCCCCTTCTCCTCTCACTGCATATACGGATCTGCTTTGGTACCCCATAAATGGAAACTACACTGACATTATTAAAGGCCCCTTCGATGTCTATAAAGTACGCCATTGTAAATTGTTTATAGTAGAGCGAACTCTCAATTGTACGTACCACTTTATGTAGGGCAGTCTCCGTTGACCTCCCTTTCAAGTATGCATGTTGAGAGTATGATAAATTGAACGTTTTGTCCCTCATGTACAGATCCAACAGCCTCTCAAAGGTCATGAGCACAAAGAACATTAGGATTACTGGTCGGAAATCTTCAGCATTGTCTTGCCGCCGTTTCCCTTGTTTAGGAATAAGAATTACTTTAATCTTCCTCCAGCCTAGACTCGTATGTAAAATTTTTAAAATGGGACCGAGCAACTTTTCACTCTAAGCTAGCGATATTTTGTCCGCGATTCTGAATCCGTCATTTTGATGTTATAAAATTGCCACACGTCCCACAAACCTCATAACTTTTATTTCCAATGACGCACGATTTTTTAGGATCAAATGAATTTTGGGGAGCATGGGCTCTCCCATCCAAAAAGAATCCCCCACACATTTGCATTCGTATACGGAATAGAAAAATTTATCGAATCGCATGCAAAGCGCCAAAACTTACTCACACACAAACATATGTATGTGCTTGCGAGCAAAAACAAAGAAAGCAAATTTAATAACAACAGCTAAGGTAAGAATTTGCAGCCAAAATGCCATCGAGCTAACAGGTTACCGCTTTGACCTCGCCGCCAATGGGCGCCATAATGACATTCTATGTATGCCGTGCGAAAAACGCGCCGCATGTTTATAATTGGTTGCGCCTGCCACAACGTTGATGGCCTCCATGCAAAAAAGGATTCATAAAGAGCTACTAAGCAGAAAAGAAGGCAATGAATATTTCGTTTCATGTACCCGAAAGGCTGAAATTTTGAAGTTCATACCAACATCAAAATTTCTGCCAACAACATTAGAAAAGCTCTTCTTACATAAGAAAAAAAAAACTTTAATCCACGCAAAAATAAAATAAAATAATATCGTTGGTCAGCATATATGAAACAACTGTGTGTTGAATTTTTAAAACAAAAGCAATATACGACTATTTAAAGTGGCATACTTTTGAGTACTAAACCATAAATTTTTAGGTTAGGTTAAGGTTTTTGAGGCTCCCCTTCAACAGCAGCAGGACACAAAGCTGTCATACCGTTCCTTAAAATTTTTTACATTATAGAATAAATCCAAGGAATGGAGCTTGGCAAAAGTTGGGTTTATTCCAAAGGATTTCCATGCAAAGCCTAAAGATGTTCTACCGAAAAGCTTTAGATTCTTTTATATTATGTAGAAAGACTACATAGTGGATATACAAATAGGCAGAACGTTGATATGAATACCACACGTATGTATATTGTCTAGCTGTCAGCATGTTGGGAAGGTAGACCAGTTCACATAGCTTTTCACTAGACACCAACTACCATTGATTTAACTACACATCAACGCGATGTAAGATACAGATGTAGGCGAAAAACAACGACCTCTCCTCATTCCTATGGAACTTAATACGAGATACAATTACAAGATGCAGACTGTCAGGCTATCGTCAATGCTGATGATCTTGCGCCGGCGGTAAGGGGAAGGTGCGCAAAGTTTTATGGGATTAAGCTCCAGCCCGATCTAGAAAAACTGGCACACCGGTTATAGTTCTATTTTTAGGGAAGAGGAAAATCCCACAGTTACAGCTTTTGCGCTAACTATAAAAGAGAAAGCCAGACATTAGGCCGTCACACTTGAAAATTAGCAGCAGCGAAAATTGTTCAGTGTTCATTGGATGTTCAGTGTCTGTACCGCCTATTTTGTTGTATGTACGCTTGTTCCTGGGTAAGCCTACTATAAAGAATAAACTAACCAAGGTTCAGGGGTGGCGTGTTCGTGAGGATCACAAGGGATTTATCCTCGACTCCGACAACAGCTCCAATATCTACTACGATATTATAATACTTGGATGTGATAAAGCCAAATAAAGGAGAGCTGAGTAGTACAGGCCTGATAAACTAGCGAGGAAAGGAAGTCCCTTGTCCATGACCAATTTCGGTATTTCGCTATCATTTTGCAAATTATGACTGGAAAATAACAGGCAAACAGTAAATTATCTGTAAAGCCACTGCGCCTTGAGCATCGCTTGTGTCCGTAAAATTGAAGACCGCCATCTGGTGATGAAAAGTGTTATGTAAGTAGTATCGGCTTTTCACACAGTGTTTTTCGGTTTTTGCCATGTTAAAGATTTGAAATTTTTGAACAGATTTTTAAAGAAATTTTTCTTCAACTTGAAAACAAATTTTTTGAATGATGAATTCAGTGCTTTTTATGATCCTTTCTGAGTGAGTTTCTGAGCTCTTTAGGAGTCATATTTGAACGTTTTCTAGTCTTTTTAGAGTCATATTTAAGCATTGTTTGGTTTTTTTGATAATACTTTTTGATGTTTTTAACCCCCTTTTAATAGAAATAAAAACCTCCTTTTATATTTCAATTAAAATTTTTTTATATCATTTGTTATTAACATATAAAGAATTTAAATTAATTGTTAAAATTATAAATGGGTATACTATATACATTAATACTATACACCCCGTCCAAAAATTATAAGCGTACCACATGTTGACAAGTTTTAACAATTAATTTTTTTGTTATTTAGTTTTAGTCATTTTTGTATAAAAGTATAACTACACTACAATACTCATTAAACACATGCTTTCTCTTTTTAACATAATCTCCGATTTCAGCAGCTTCCTTTCTGCATAGTTTTCTGAACATGTTTTTAAAAATATTTATAATTATTCACCTCTTTTATTAAAAAAAAAAACAAGATATACACGCGTGAGCGGCTCAAGGATTGACTTTAAAATATTCATATAAAGATCACTTAGCAAGACGCCGCTGCAAATTCTTTTTATGTCCCGTTAGATGAATGCTCAAAAACCGCTCATCACTCCTAAAGCACTAAGAAAAAGTTGAATTTTTCGAAGCTTACAAAAATCAATACCAACAAACTCAAAATTAAGACTTCTTTCGGATCCTTATCTTGGAACGCTCTCTATTTAACTAGCCGGGAAAAGAACGCTTGGCGCCAAATCATATTTTTTTAGTTTGACACAAACACGATACGTTTATAAAGATAAGAGATATTTACAAAACCCGGATTTATAGTCCGATTTAGTTAATTTTTAGAAAGTATATTAACAACATGGAAAGGAAAAAGTCCACTAAAATTTAACGTGCGCCACCTCACTAGTCGATATATTTGATAAACCAATACTTAAGGTCCGACTTCGTTCATATTTAGAAAGCTTGCTTTAAAAATATTTGTTTTTACTATTAACTTATTTCTCACTGTATTTGCGAATAGAAATAGTGCCTATAACTCCACTAAGAGCTACAGGGAGTTTTTAGGCTGGGATGTATTTGTATTAAAAATATTTAGGTCAGATTCACTGTGTTACTCAGCATGTGAATCTGGTTGCACATCTTCCATTGGTTAGTTCTGTTAACGCCAATCTTGGTTTGATCATAATTTAAAGGCGTGTCAGAAGAGTTCAACTTCCACTCTTATGAAAATTTACCCTCTTCCTACAACTAGCCAAAACTGCTTTAAGTCGGTATTTATATTGAGATAACAGAACCCCGCATCTAGTGCAGAATTAACTGGTGGTAAATAAGTTTCCAACCTTGCAATCCCGATTGTTGCCCGAACCCCGGATATACAATGTACAACGAGTATATCATCCAGAGGAATATACATTAACTCCTAGAGTAAGTAGTAGTAGAATGTTTAAAGATTCAGGCTTTGCTGTGTTATGAGAGCGAATTTCTTTCCGCCTGGAAGACGCTATAATATCATTTAAAGGTGGGGGTATAGCATAATTTAATCACGAATTTTTGAACTTAATGGTTTGTCCAGATGTGTGCTAAGTTCAAACTAATTTCGTTGCATTTGGCCTGAAGATTACCATGAAGGGCGGGGCTCCCTAAATTAACATGAAAGTAATCTCTCCAGTTTCTCTTCAAAGTGGTCTTATTCTAAGCCTTTAGAGGCTTCTAGAGCTTTGTTGGAACGGTCTACAAGGCAACGATCCCAGCCCATCCTTCCGTCAAGAATTTATATCTGTGTGCGGCAGTACCTTGCTATAGGTATAGCTCAGCGGTCATCTGGATCGTGACTTCTGGTCGACACAACCGGAATCCTAGCAGCAGAGTCTTAAGGCCATGGCTGTGTACTTTAATTCTTCAACAACCCGCGGGCTCGCCGAAAATCGAATACTAAACACTATTCTCACAACGCTTCGTAAGTCTCATCTTTACAAAAGACTTCTTAGTGAATAGTTGGTGTTGGAGCTTTTTTTTAGCTGAGCTTACTATAAAAACCTGAATTGCGTTTACCAGGTATATAAGTGAACGGGACTCTAAATTGTTCGGAAGGACTGTAAAATTACTTCAAATATTTCTGTATAGACAGGCAGTATTGAAGGTCCTATACACCGATATTATTAGCTGGCAAGATGTGTTGAGGAACATAGTGAGCTTAACTCATCAGGACATCGTTGCTCTGATGATGAGCTGACTCAAAAAGCACAGTCTTAGTTATCTCGATAGCCGAATAGACTAACCTGTTTCTGAAATTTATTATAGGTATATTTAAGTATTGGCTTGACATAGCAGAACAAAGAAATAACGATTTTGCTTAGTCTGAAAGAGCCTAAGCCCTAATTGGAGCTATTTTATCTATAACATCATTCATCTATAAAACAATGGAAATACATATGGTGAAGAAACAGAGGTGGCAAGTGTCTAAATTCATAAAAAAGGACGCATGCAATAGAAGGGTATTTATTTACGTATGAAAGTATTGGTATGCAAGCATTAATGTCGCTAATTTCCTGAAATTTTACCTACCTGTGTATGTATATTCATAAGAACCCAATAAACACAACGAATTCACGTCGAATTCGAGACGATCTCGTTTTCTCTGATAGAACTATCGAGACAATACTTTGCGGCGATAGATCGGCGAATTCGAATTCGTAGGAGAG
This sequence comes from Rhagoletis pomonella, assembly GCF_013731165.1. Taxonomy (NCBI): domain Eukaryota; kingdom Metazoa; phylum Arthropoda; class Insecta; order Diptera; family Tephritidae; genus Rhagoletis; species Rhagoletis pomonella. Next base: position 27,392,465 of record NW_023458564.1, read on the forward strand.
TCACCTATCATAAGCGAATCGAGTATTACTAGTTTTTCTAATCGTTTGCGTTACAAGACATTTTTTTCTTCGAATCGCTGGCGATTTTAGAATTTTTAATTTTTCTAATCGTTGGAGATTCTATAATTTTTATTTTTCGAATCGTTTTGAGAATTATTGATTTTTCCACTAGAGATTTCAGCTCGCTGGAGGCTTGAGATTGTAATTTTTCTCGACCCAAGTTTTATAGGATTTAAAAAACTAGCTACCTTTAATTAGTTCAATAATGTAAATAAACAAAAGGTAAAAAATATGAGAAAGTTATGAGTTATTAATAAATTTATTAAAAATGTGAATCCGTATTTAATTTTTAACAAAATAAATAAACAGTACTTTTTCTTATACATATTAGTTTTGTCCAGCACCGTGTTTCTTGTAATTTGTTTTTTCTTTAGTCGAAATTATATTGGAAGAATTTCTTGAATACTTCCTCCACAAAATTCGCCCAAATATCTTGGGAAGTTAATTGGACTGCAGCTGAAATATAATAAAGTGGAGTTAAAATTAATAATTTGTGCGCTTAAGGAATATTCATGAGCGAATGGTATCAGCGCCATTTATGTCATCACCCACGTCAAGCAAAGGTGTCCTTATACTCAGAAAAAAATTCCGCTGAATATATTTCTCTGAACACATGATTTGGTAATAGTTTCGATAAAATTGATTTACTCGAGCTCGCCTCGAATTCGAAACGAGCCCAAAAAATATATTCGAGACATTTATTTTCTCGAGCTCGTCCCGAACTCGATACGATGTCGCCCTCGTTTTTGTGTTTATTGGGTACGTACAGATGTACACACACATATGTATGTATATCCCGAATCGTGTGCTGCATTGTCCCTCAGAGCCGCTTTTCCCATAAAGGCTATAAAAGCAAGGTGGCGCTCAAAAACCCGAACGATTCGCAATCTGACACGCGTTCTAAGTGCATAGGTCTGTATCCATGTACGTATGTACGTGTGTATGGATGTAGATGTAAGTGAATGAAATCCTTACAGGAAAAAAATCCAATTTTGCGGGACTTCAATAAAAGATGTAACTTGTACTTAGCTACAAAAAGCTAACTTGAAACTGGTTGAAAAGTAATCCAGGAGTCATGCAGACGCAACCGGGAGATTATTTTCTTTAAACAAGTTTCTAATTTAAAATCGTCATACAAATCTTACTTTAAATACAAAAATATTCTTTTCGAATTCAGAACAAATAAAATTAAGATTTTGAAGTTATGTCTGACGGAATTCGAATATGGGACCACCTACAGATGCATATGTAAACAAATACATATGCAGTGGTAAATAAAGTAAATAAATAAATAAGTAAAAAAATTAAGGAAATATTGCTTTTCTTATTGACATTTTATGTCCAAAAGTAGTTGGTAACATATTAGTTGGTATCTAATGCAGCCATAAAAACAATACATATTTAGTTAGATTTCCTCAAAGAAAATATACATATATTAGTTCCTTCCTAATCAACTTCAAGCTAACTTCTAGTTAGATTCATTTCCTGCAGGACGCTTGTAAATCAGTCTATATGGGTTATGGCTTGAAATGCAGTAAAAATTTTCAAAACGCAAAACCGCAACACGAATAATTGCGATTTTTCATACATCCAAAATTTTATGTTTTGTTTTGTTGTATTATAAAATATTGTACATATGTATGTATATCGGTTGCATATGTGGTAAAGCACATGTGCTGTCGGCTATGGTGGGGGTTTTAAATTTTTAAACGACCACAATATATGTATGTGTGTTTGCTCCTTTAGTAGTACATACACTTGCACATACATGGGGCGCAACTTTCATGTCACGCTTTCGTTTCATTTTGATCAGTTAGGAGCACGTTGCAAGCGTGTCGCAAAGGTGGTGGAACAAGTGTGGTTAAGTGTTATTCGTAGCTTCAAAGTATATCCGATATAAAGGAAATAACTGCGAAATACGGCAACGATTATAGATATTGATGTTTTTGCGGTTAATCTAATGCGAGTCAGGATATTTAATTGCCGCGAATTGGGAGAAACATGCTGGTAACTGGTGGATAACAAAAAAGCCACCAGTGGGGGTACTGCCAAACTTAATAATGAAGTTCTCAAGACTGCATAGGAAAAGGTCCTCTTGCACAATATAAAAGTATGGTGATTCCGACATACGCGCCATCTACCGCAGGATTAGTCTTCCAAGCATAAACTTCAAAGTCGAATCGAGCGTATTGTGTCTAACGAACTAATTGTGAGACTCAATCGGCGTGGCTTTAGAGCTGGCAAATCCACAATAAACCAATAATTAAGGAATACGCCAAATCTTGGAAAAGACTCGCGAGAATAAGATCGAAAAACCATCTGTTTATCGACTTCAAAACCGCTTTCGAAAGCGTTATATCTGAATTTTATATCCCCGCGAAACTAAAACGGGTATGCAAAACGTTGAGTAACCCACCAGCTCCGTCGGAATTGGGACGATGAGTTGTATTAGCTTTACAACGATACAGACATACCGGGACGAATTAAAATACAGAGGCCACGAAAGAACTGAAACGCTCCAGCTCTGAATATATTTAACGCAGGTCGCGATACTGGTAACAGAGGAAAACAACGGCCTCATCTGCGTTGGAAAGACCAAGTGGAGAAAGACCTGGCAAGAGAAACATTTATTTACTGAAACAGGAGAATCAATTTTCTTCAAAATTGCTCCCCTTTTTGCAATTTGCCCTAAAAAAATTTAATACAAAATAACAAATATTCAAAAATCGGGCTCATATGGTCTATTGAAAATTTTAATAGCTTTCTTTAAAAAAAATAATCAAATTGAGTAGAAGCGACCAGTGAAGTGTGAATACAAAATGCCAATTTTGAACCACTGTGCAATGTATATCAACAGTTATAAAAGTTATACTCACATTTGTCGAAGTATTTACATACATACATACATACATATTTAATAAAGTAGATTCCACTGTAATAACTAATTTTGCGTTGTTTATGGAAAAAACATGAAATATAATAAAAAAAGAATTAAATAATTATGGCGGCTATCTGAGCCGTTGACAGTTGACAAGCGACAACTGACCGCTGAGAGGAGAAAATCAAACAACAATCGAACCCCAACAGAGTATACAGAAAAAAAATATTTAAAAACATCAAGGAGCAACATTTCAAAGAAATTGTCGCTTTCTAACAGTTTGTCAGCGAGGTGTGGGGATATAATAAAACGTTTTGGCGACAATTGCTACGGGTATAATCGAAATCTCTGAATCTACACATTTGTTCACTATTAAATTTTTTAACGCTATGGGATTCCAGCGGTTTACCCCAACGATTCTAAAAACCAATAGTCGCGGTTGACACATTGACAACGAACGTAACTGTCAAACGAGCCGGCATACATTTTCCAAGTGCCGCTACTTTATAAGCGATTAGAGTGGTAAGAAACAATTGCGGTTGATTTCTCGATATTGCACTTACATACCTATGTAAATACATACAAATATATACATGTATAGACGCACATATAAATCACTATTTGTTTTTTAGTGGTTGCTACCTCTAATTAAAGGAAATATATTTCTATAATTAGAAACAAAGTATTATAGTTGCTTCAATGTACAAACTGAAATCAATTAATTGGCGCCATTATATGCGACTAGTACGGAAAGGAGGAGTTTCGTAAAGTTTATTAGTCATTTAGATTTGGTTTGTATGAAAGCTTCCAAAGGTATGGGAAAAGGAGATAAAGCTGTGTCAAAGTATGTTGACAAAATTCTTTTTAAATATAGCATAGTGAAAATCAGCCTACATATATAATAAAATTTTCATTTGCGATCGAACAATTGTCTTCAGCCTATTTTATACCTTTGCGGTGGAATAAATCGGCGATCCCGAAGTTCAATGCATATTGCCATATACATATGTACCGTGAACTCATGATAATTTTAAATAGGAAATGAAAGAATCTAATAAACACGGTTGCCACATTTGGTTCATTTGGACCAAAATTGGTTCCATAAGTTTTCGTTGGTCCCTTGGACCCTACTTTTTCAAAATGATTCTGTTTGTGGCATATATCTTCGTAATTTGGTGACCAAAACACCACATTAGCCGCCTTAATTTGATTATATGTATTTATATTATGTATTTATACACTCAAAAAAAAAAAGTTGTCATCAGGACGATGCTATTTAGCCAGCAACGTGCAACTTTCGAGTATCTATTTCTCCTCATTAATCATCTTATTTAAATGAAAATTTTTCGTTGTTACGTTGAAATGTTTTTCGTAATTGAAACCAAAAACAACAATAAAGACTATACTGGTCTCAATTTGATATTGTTAAGGGTAAAACTTGTGTTTTTCCTGATCAAATTAATAACCGAAATACAAATCTAATATTTTTCAGTACACTTTTTACATTATTAATGGTTATATTGATACCGAAAAATGATACTGTTTAAAGTTTCAGTTTAACACAACATGTAGTAAGACTATAGGGATGCTTTTTTTTTTGAGTGTATAGTTAGAATATACCTGTGCGACTAATATCAGGTCACTAAGGGGCTTAGAGCAGCAAAGTCGTCAATGAGATGGCGAGAGAAGAGTCTTCAACCGTCTTGGGAGACAAAAAAATACATATACAACAGGAATATAAGGGGTTAAGATGTTTTACAAAAATATTTGCCAAATAAATTTTACTATAATGGCCTTATTCATAAAAAATGAAATAGGCTTAAAGAGCTTTATAAAGTGACATTTTCATAAAAATTTTCGATTTATGAAGCAGTTAAAGTCTTCTTTATTTTTTTAGGGGTGTCTATAACATAGCAAAGCTCAAAGTCTAAGTCTAAACTGAGAATGTGGTTAAGGGTTAATTTTTTAGTTATTCCGAATTGGTGCCAAAAATCCTCCAGTAAATCGGATTTTAGGAGGTTAGAAATTGTTTTGGTAAAATATTCCAATAACTACGCCACCATAAAAACGCTTTGTAAGCTGATGGCTTAACCGCTAGTGCTTTATAAGTATTGTGATTGTAATTCATTACTTTTTCCAATTTAAAAAAAAAAAAAAACGCTATACACCTGGTGTCAAAATTATAGGCGCACCACTTATTTAAAGCGTTTAAAAAGTCATTCGTTTGTTCTTTAATTCCAGTTACTTTTTTATAAAATTTGTTTTCTTTAGTAAAAACCATATATTTATATAAATCCAAGTTTTAAACTCTGTGCAGTATTAAAAAACCAAAAACCTTCGTAAAAAATTTCAAGCTTTTTAGAAGAGGTTTCTTAGAAGGACGTTAAGTTTTGTTGCCCATTCAAGACTTTATTTCGCCTAACTTTCTGATGGAAGTTTTCCATGTCGGCGTATGTCTTAAGCTTTTCGCAATAACGTATTTTAACCTCTGGGAAGAGTCAACTACTAAATTTTAATCAAACATTGTAATTTCCAGAATGAAAAATCGCCTTCACTTCGATTAAAAATAAAATGTTTTATCTTAAAAGTGAACTGTGATTTAGATACCGCTATATCTGGCAAACCAAATGAGTACGCAAATTTCCAGACTAATTTAACTCGTCGATATAAATAAATTGTCTACCAAACAAACAAAAATTTAGTGGTAGATACGCGCGTGGATGAAGGCCGAAATAAGTCCAGAATCCAAATACAGAACCAGGAAATACAGTGAATATGTAAAAATTATCCAAAGATGCTCATAGTAAAGAATCCAATCATCGATGACCGAAAGTACTGCTTACGAATTTGCGAGTACATATACACACCCATTAGGGCGGGTCGATTTGTATGGAAATTCTAAGAAAAATTCTCCCAGACCATAGCTCTAAAGTAAATATCGAGCCTGCGCAATTTTAAAGGAAGATGTCTTTAATATACAATAATATAATACAAATTTGTATTTGGGGGTTTTTTATACGAAGATTTCATTTATGATATCTATGTCTTATTTAAAGAACCGCAAGATGACGCTACAAATCAATAGCCCAGTTAAGTTAGCTCAAAAAATAGGCTAAGCTTAGAATAATTCGCAAAAACTGAAAAATGGTACGAATGTTGCGAAAACTATTATAAATGAAGTTTCAAAAGTCCCCATAGATCCCACGTCTGCAAATAAGTTACTCAAGGTCAAAGGTCACATAAATTTATTTTTTGAATTTTCCAGCAAAATGGTAAGGGTTATCATAAATAAAGGTGAGAGGGAAGTGTAGAAAGTACAATTATCTATAAAAACTATTATAACATTTTTCTTCCTAAGGGTTACCGTTTCTGAGATATAGCGATTCAAAATTGTAGTAAAAGGTGTGTACTTTATAATATGCAAATCATAAATTTGTATAGAAACTTTTTGTATGTATCTCTACTTAAGTGCTCATAACTTCTACGTAGAGCTGTAAAACTATCGATAGTCGTACCATTCGATGTTTTAGATTGTTTGCATTGAAACTATCGACACTATCGATAGTATCGGATAGCTTTGAAATGTATTGACGAAGCAACTTATATAAGCTTTTTAGTTCTATTTGGTAGAATTAGCTAATTGTTTTATAGCGATTTTCAGTAACTTTGTCCTTACTCTTCGATTTTTTTTTAATATTTTAAACCGATAACTTAAAAACCCAAAATTGTCAATCGTAAAAAACAAATCGCTTGTAAACGTAAATAAAGCTGTGTGTATTACAAAAGACTTTCATCTGTATAGAACTTACTCCAAACATTACGGAAAAGTCCATATATAAGCGTGTGCTACAAGAAGCCAAATCATTGTACAAATAGCCGAACCGCACCCCGACTTCTACATGATTATTTATCCGTTCAAATTATCAAACGGAAATACAAAAATCTCCAAAAATTTACTTATCCTGGCTTAAATCAATAGTTTCTTCCATCGACGCAGAATCACTAATGGCCCCGTCAGAATGGGTACTTTGCGTACGATCCGCTCAAGGATGAAACTGATAGTTGAGTAGACTGTATGTGTTTGCATATAGAGAGCGTCAGTTTGGTAACCCTTGCGTCGATGGACCCAACAAACGTTGGTCAAGACGCTCTTTTGACGTACGTAAGTCCGTCACTGCTGACAGTTGTATAAACTTGCGTTTACACAAGACGAGACAATTGAGAATATCTACTAATTGTCTCATTGTTTGGGTCAAGTAGGTGTCCAGACAATAAACTGTTTTCGAAAAGCCAGAGACAGTGACGAAGACATCAAGAGAAATGTGAATATATGTGGGAAATGATGTACACCACTATCGATACATCTACAGGTACAACCATGACAGTGGGTAACCGGCCTAACGCTGATCGACAAATGCAACACTGATAAGAATAAAACGAACCGCACTGAACATACCGGATGATAGACTTGACAAAACAGTCGAAAGACAGGAATAATTTAGAATATTTATAACCGCCATCAAGCGAAGTCGCCACTTATAGAAATAATATCTCTGTAACTCTGTGCGTGTGAAAATAAACGTGTAACATTCAAAACGAACATTTGCCTTTTAATTGCTAGCCCTAAATATATTAGTAAAAAAAAGTGTGAATGTTTTGCTATTGAATGTTTTGCTATTGTACTGCAAAATTGACTCTGTACTCTTCCATTTTCTTCTTAACCCCTCTCTTCCACTAGCAAGCAGAATTGAATTCATTACTTGAACCGTGTAAAACCCGGTAATAGGTAAAAAATAGTGATGTGTAAGCAAATCAATGTTGCCAAATTCCCATTTTCAAAAATATACGTATAATATAAACAATAGGTATATTTTCTCATACAAAGACTATCGATAGCGACCAACGATAGAACCATCGATAGTTTTACAGCCCTACTTCTACGTTTATTATTCAATTAAAATGAGCAGGGCTTTATTGTATTAAACCAGAATCATGCTTTGACGTGCAAGAATCCAAAAGTTAACAGGTTCTTTCCTGTTGATATTTTTACGGAAAGTAACTTATTATTATTATTATTTAATTATGCAAAATTGTCGATGAATCAATAATTAGCGCTTAAACTATTTACTAATCCGTTTGGAAAATATCGTTTAAGCAGAAGATAGTAAATTTAATTTGCTTCACTACTGTAGAAAGAAATTTGAGGTCCGCCAGTTACATAAAAGAAAATATACAATTAAAAAGTGCACTTTTTCAAAACCCGAAATTTAGCTATATCTCTAAAGCTACATATTCAGATTCAGCGGAAAATTTTATATGACAAGTAACCCCCATTTTTCTCCATGAGCATGCGATTCATTTCATATACCACCGTACAAGCTTCATAAACTTTTCCAGGGATATGCATACTGCAAAATTTGGTTTGTATGGGAGGTGCCACACCCTTTTTTACAATAGCTCCCATTTTTCTCCATGAGTATGGTATTGATTTCATATATCCCCATACCAAGTTGCAGTACTCTACCACGAATACTTCCAGAGATATGCAGTTTGACAAACACGGTTTGTATAGGAGGTGCCACGCCCCCTTTATATATCTAAATATTTTTCAGCCTATAACTTATTTTAGAATTGTGCAGGCTCGAAACTAATTTTAGAGCTATGGCCTAAAGGACTTTTTTCTTAGAATTTCTTGTAGAATCCGAATCTGCTAGGACGATGTCGAAAAACAAAATTGACCCGCCCTAGTGTACATAATACACTAGTATATATATACAAACGTACGTATGGTACATTTAGTAATAATTTATTTTGGCCAAGCCTCTCTGGCATTAAAATTGGTTTGGCTACTGATTTTTACTCCTATAATTTTTAACCGTTCTCTCCAAATGGCCTATGAGCATGTTTTCATGACTCCCGGTTTCAAAATTCTTGCTGAGAGGCCAACGCTATTAGAAAGTATTTTTTTTTTATAATTTCAATACTTCAGTGTTAAAGTGAATGTCAAACACAGAACCAATCGAATGGATACCACGAACAAGCTCACTCGGCAATGACAGGCACTACGAACCCCAACTGCATAGGCTAAGTAGGTGGATGACTAAAGAACTTGGTTGGGGAAGCGGAAGAAATAAGAAAATTATCCTTTCAAGTTGATTTGATCACGTACACAAAAAGGAAATTCCGGCGTGCTGGCACAAATCACACAAATTCTAAAAGAAATGTTGAAGTGAAAGTACACAATAAAGATTGCGATTTAGTATTTATGGCGGCGAGTTAAAGTTCACTCATACATCGCAAGCATTTGAGTAGAAATATGACTTAAACACTTACGTACTTTAATCAGCCACATTAAACAGTACTCAAAATATGAATTAAATTGGAAATGTAAGGCCAAGTTTCGACCGATTATTAGGACGGACCTCTAGAATTTTAGGCCTAAAATCTCAACTTGGAACTATGCATTTGCGTGCCATCTGCTCGCTCAATTAAAAACGGAACGACTTAATAAACTGCCCCTCCTTCCACTGCAGCTTTTGTTTCGCTTCATTTTCGCTCCCAATCGCTCGAGCTTAAAATGACTCAAATGAACCCGCTCGGTTGTTATACAATTTATGGCACAATTTGAATACTTAGCGTTTTAAATACTTTCTTCCCCTTTTGTGAATTTCAATCTAAATACTCGTACTTAACGCCCAAGTCGCGTTAAGGCGCTAGAAAGCAATTTCGATAGTCTGCGCGCACGAAAACAGCCACATTTCTCCCTTTGTTATTTGACCGTTGCCGCCCGTACTTAATAAGCTGCATTCTTAGTCATTTAACCCTTCCAGTTCGTTACAGTTACAACGCAGAATTTTATGAACCAAATCTGAATGAAATTGCACCTTGAAATAAAAGCGCCAAATGAAGTTGTCGCGAATACGCATTGCATGGAATTTCCGAAAATCACTCCAACCGGCATTTACAACTTACTTACTCGTTCAAGAATATTTAGATTTTTGCATTGCTTGTTGTACGATAACAATTTTGTGGCTCACTTAATTCGAGAAGCAAGTAAATACATTACCTTTCTTCTCTATGAATTCTGTGAAAACAAAAAAAATATCGTTTTGGAGCATCATTAGCCAGCAACATTTTAGTCTATGCCAGCCGTGTGTAAATTGAATAGATTAAAATTTGACCCGCTTCCCTAAGAAGTGGCCAACTGTGCTTTAGAGAAAAGAATTGTAACTTTATGGTTTCCCTTTTTGGGCGTTGGGATAGCGCGCTTTTATCAAACGGCCCTGTGAGAGCAGAGACACTCTGTTTAACGAAGTACTACCATTCCCAAGGTACTGCCGAATTATTTCGTGGGGGAGGTGGTGTTTAATTGCCGCTGCTACGACGCTGGCTCTCCAGATTCCAGAGCTAATCCAATATTGTACCACTGCTTGACAGCCATTCGCTTTCATCTTTATTCCACATTTCCATAAAAAGTGCAATTGGCATCACTCTCATGCTTAAACCTGTATAGGCAATCTTAGAAACAAATATGCCGTCTCAAGAATTGGTCGAAATAGAAATCAACCTCGCCGTACCTGCGACTAATCCAGCGCTCCCGTTTTGAGATAGAACGATATATTTAGCGATCTTCATCCGAATCGCCTCACTTGCTTTGCCATTCAGTTGTTATACTGGCTACTCTGGCACCTGCCCGCTCATTTCCAATTAAAATAATCGGCGCTGGTGACTGGTCGCTGGAAATCACAAGCACTGCCTCAGAGTTGATTGACTGATTTTTAGTTTTTCAACCCTAACTTAAGATTTTAGAGGTGTATTTAAAATTCCGCTAATGCCAAATTTATTTTTCAGACCTACTCGGCCACCTCTATTTACAACATGACATAAAAGTATATGCAACCATATTTTTTGAAGTACCGTGTTGTCACTACCTTGTGTGTGAGTGATCAATGAAATGCTCTGTCACAAATTTTGTTGGATTTAGAACCCGTGCTCATCTTTGCTATAATTCAATATTTCTACAAACTTCGAGAGCTTTTGTGAACCCAAAAAAAGCCACTTTTGCCTAGATCCGGAAGGTCGTGGTTTTCCAGAGCATAGAAAAATTCTTTCAAAAAAGATTGTCTCAGGGGTCTCGTTTCCCACTGTGATGTCTATCTCTAATAAAGGGCAGTAAGCGTTGCCACTATTTGTCCTACTATATCCAGTGGTAGTAGATCTGAAAATACTTTTGAAGCGCTATCTGTTGATGTTCGGATTTCTCTGATGACGCAGATCCCATCAGCTGTCGTACTTTGCTAAGTACTTTAAGATTTATCACCTTACTTAAGGCAGGAGTTCAGAGCTATAGAATTCTTCTCATAAAATCATCAACATAAACTACGCCGAGGAGCGAAGTCGAGTTCATTACCGCACCGCACAACCTCAATAAGTTTCTATTCTGTCCCTAGTTGCTTCGGCAAAGCTTGGTCTGATTACCCAAGACTATGGCCGTCGTCTGCCTCTGTATATGTTCATATGAGGCGGCCAAAATGTTCGATGTTCTCCGATTATTTTAATACGAACATATCTTACTTCTTCTGATATTCACCGTTTAACAAATTGGAGTGCTATCGGGATTGTGAGTGTAGAAATACACGAACTCAACCAATAATAAAACACAATAACAACTAATACGTTCCTCACAGTCATTCTTTGTATTATAATGAAGTGCCAAATGATATGTTGGCAAATATATTTTCAAAAGCCTAGAGCGGTTTTGATCATTTCCTAGTGTAAGGAAGGCATAAATGGAGCGGCAAAATTTGCGGTTACAGAAGTTAATAGAGCGACAGCTTTCGCTCTTGCTTGCTTAAACTCGAGCCTGAGGCCATATTAATATCCCCTTATACGGTTTACGTTCCCCCAACTGCAATGCCTGCAAAGAGAAATTGAATGAACAAGGTGGACAGAAATGTCGAGCATTCATGGCTCATGCTTAAGACTAATCCAAAAAAATAATATTGAAAAATAATAAACTGAAAGAATACAGAACTAGGAGAAAGGGGATAGATTTATCAAATGAAATAAGGGGGAGTACTTAGTTAAAAAAAAAAATTACCTTTGATGAACGGAAGGAATGTGTTTAAAACCCGTTTCAGGGTGGTAGCATACGGTTGTCCTCTTTATCGTTATTACAGTTAACGACGCGTCTCACTTTAAATCCTTTTAGGCGGATTTAAAAGTATAAAAAATAAAGTAGAAAAGAAAACAACAAAACAGCTGCAAAGAAGATACGACCCGTCGCAACATTTCAGTGGGTGTAGTTGTTAGGGTGTAAGTAAAGATAAGAGTTTGTTTATGAAGTTTCGATGTTTGTATGTACATGTAAGTGCACAATTGCATACGAATATACTTAAGTAACTGTGTGCATATTTACATACAAACTACGAAATAACAGCTGATGTTAAGACTGCGATGGTAAGAAATCCGGCAATACAAATATGGATTAGCAGTGGAAATTTTCGGTCTCCACCTGACAGTTCTCTCTTATCACAGCTTTTTAACGGAATTTGCAGAAGGTCGAGACGCGGGGGTAAGAGGGCCGCTCTATATAAGGCAGACGTAATATGATCAGGTGGAGTAGATTTCCTTATCCCAAGTTTGGACTACAATCAGTTAGCATTCTTTACTAATTTCATTCCTTTTTCTGATTGGAGGAAAGATTCAAGAAGGCTACAGTAGCATTGTATTGTTGTAGAGGCGCCATTGGCAAGCGCTGGGGCCTCTCGCCGAAGGTAGTGCATTGGCTTTATGAAACTATAATCAAACCAATTTTATTATATGGGGTACTCGTCTGCTGGAACGCAATTGACAAGGCCTACATCGTCAAGCAGCTGGAGAAGGTGCAAAGAGATGCATTAATAGGAATCAGTGGGGCACTTCGAACCACACCTACTCTTGCGCTTAATGCTATGTTAAATGTTGTGCCTATAGATATAGCTGGCAGGGTTGTCGCTGCGCGCGCTACAGTAAGGCTAAGTGGGGTGGGCTTCAAGTTCACCTCAAGCTATGGGCACTCCCGAATTCCAAAAGGCTTCGGGTTCCTACCGACTCGGCCAGACCACTAAACGCCGGTGCTGGATCCGAATCAATCTTTTACCATAAACCTGAAATTAAGGTTACCGGATCACTGTAGTGTTTGTCAGGCTGAAGTGGCCGCGCAAAAAGAGGCTTCGGATTGGTTGCTCTCTAGTGTAACATCTGCTAAGGAGGTAAATATTTTTTCTGACAGCTAATCAGCTAACAGGGCTCTTGGCTCCCTGAAAGTGCGTTCGAAAACAGTGCGGGGGTGTTTGACTTCCCTATCGACCGCGTCTGATTATTTTGCTATTAAGCTTATTTGGGTTCCAGGTAACCCAAGATAGGGAGCGTTTAGTTAGCTCTGCGAACGCTGGGCGAAGACCTTGGAGTGCAAGGTGGCAAAGTCCTTCTGGCCGCGGGTGGACCGGAGGTGGTCTGGGGAGCCCTGGAGACTAAGAAATCTGCATCTTTCACTATTGGTGGGAGTACTGACTGGTCACTATGTGATTGGTAACCATGCTGTAAGGTTAAATGTTGTGGATAACCCTTACTGCGCCTGATGCATGGAGGACGATGAGGTGGAAGCATCTCAACATCTGCTGATCTGGTGCCCTGCTTTTGGGAGCCTAAGGTTTTAGCACCTTGGGTCGCAATTTTTTCATACTCCCGATGAGCTCTCGGGAGTGGACATCTGAAGAGCTTCGTTGTGAGCCGGAAGCCCATAGCTTCCCCCCTCTTTCCCCTTCCCATCCACTCTCTTTTTTCCGGCCTCCCTGCGTGCGGGATTGCTCCGAAGGTTTGATCGCAGTTTTGCTGCGTGAACGCACCACCGTGAACGCTCTGATCCATACGAAAGGCATTCTCCACTTACTATTGCATTCCCTTTGCGGTCCTCTAAGACGGTCTCCATTCAAGGATTTTCATACGGGTCAAGTACTAATTACACACATAAACTTATCAAGTATCCTCAAAATTCAGCTCTAACTTCCATAATACATCTCCGTGGGGCAGTTAAGTTTGGGAGGGGATTACATAGAGGCAGAGCGATGGTCACCAGGCCGCCGCTATGGCTATGTGATGTTGTTTCTAATATGGATATGACCCACCAGCTTGTCTGTGTATACGACTGCCAAATCCTTTCGATTAGGGAGGAAGCTACAACTTTTTCCTTACACCTGGCGCCATCAGGTCATCGCTGACACTTCGAGAGGCAGAAATATTTGCGACTTTCTGCTTAATTCCATCACCATCAACTTTTCAGCGGGCAGCGTAAATGTGGCTGGCGGAGGAAATATTTTGAGGACTCATAGTTGAGTTGGCTTTCCCTGACGGGGTAAGATACATTTATGTAACTATTTAAACACAGAAAATATCCCGGAATCGGTTGGAAAAAGAGGCAAACTTTCGTTAGCTCGCTTTTTTAAATTAAAACTGTCCGTGTTATTATTGCAAGTTAACTTTAAAGAGCACACGCTACGGATTACGGCTGAAAACCTACCTGCACGCGTCGCCAGCACTCACTTCGTGAATTATTGCTATATGTATCCCTGTCAAGGACTATTATTCTAGTTGATTTTTACTTTAAATTGTGGACATTAGAAATTTATTATTGAAAATATTTTGACAGTCGCATGAATGGATTGTGAACGTCAGTGAGTAGATGTGTCGCCCACTGCGCGCTAATCAAATAAAAATAAATGAACTAGGCCTTGCATTAGCCTTGTAGCATGCCACGTACGCATGCCGCACAATGCGGCAATTTAATGCTGCATCATGTGCCCGCGAGCCATACGGCAATTGCCATCCATCCCAAAACCAGAAGCCAGCGCTATAGCAGGGTGAGAAAATCCAAATTGCCACATACTCGTGCAGAAGAGGTGAGCAGAGAGAAGTGAAAAAACACACAAAAGTGAACGACGGCTGCAAATCAAAACACACGTGGCCACATTTTGCCAAAAATTTGTGCGTGAGTATGTACGTTCGACTACGTGAGTGGGTGAGAAGGGGTGCCGCATCTTAGCACGTGCAACAGTATCAAGCGCAACGTTGAGTCCTAAGAATGCGCAGAAGGTATGTATGTATGTAGTACATTTAACAAAATATGGCAATCGGTGCGGGTAAGTGGCAAGTGAAATGTTGCAAGTCAAGAGCGCAACGCTGAAAGGATTTGCACGAACTGCTGCGCGTCCGCGTGTTCATTGTAAAAAAGTTAAAGGCTGGGTTTTTTGGGACTTTCAAAATTGAATGTTTCGCAATTGACGGCTGAATTCAGTCTAAAGGCGTTCGTTTGGCTTCTCTTCAAATGTGGATGCTTACGCGTCCGTTCAAATGCACATTTGTACATTGTATGTTTTTGCACATACGTAGTACATTTGTATTTATTTGCACATCGGCTTAGAAAACTCAAAATGAAAATGAAATGAAAAGCAAAGTCGAAACGTTTCAACTCGATTCCAATCAACTCCGGCCGAGTCACTGCGCTGCCAGCGAGGGTGGCAAGAAGTGGCATGCCGGAAAATTACCTCACGTACTTACCGCACACACATTAACTCTCATATAAATACGCACACAAATACATACTCAATTTTGTGCTATGCACATTTGTTTGTCTGCACGCAAATAGTGCCGGAGGTCGCAGCTATCGCTGATGGTATGCCGCCTTTTTTTAGCTTCGAAGACGGCCCACAAGCCACAAGAGGCCACAGAAGACTGGCTAACATTGATATTGGTAACGCCGTTGTTGTTGTCGCTGTTGCCTTGTCGTAGGGCGGTGGCACGCAGCTTACATTGATTTATCATGATCTGCGTAGGCAATAAAACTTTAAAACTGCCACAATGGGTCGTCGTCACGGTCGCCCTCCACTGCTGATACATAGCTTGCAGTTTTTTGCCATTTAAATTTATATTGCCCCATACGAATACTGCTGAGGGAAGTGCGTAAGTTACCCTCAGTTAATATATACATAAATACATATGTAGTATACGAGGAGGATATCGCGAAATGTGTACTGGCTCCTTTTTATAAATGTTTGTATACATACATATATTTTTCTTATTAAAGGCTAGAGAGCGTAATAAAATAATAAAACGCTGTGGATAAAGGAATTGAAGGCAAGATTTAAAATATCCTAGGACGCATGAAGGAGGAAAAACTAAATCTGTCTTATATGTAAACATATGTGTGTATGTATATCCTTGCATGAACATTTCTAAATACTACAGGACGCCCCTCATTTGAGTTTTACGCGGTTTAAACTCACAGCTTTCATCGGTTTGTCAATAACTACTGCAATGAATTCTTTCAAGAAAATGTACATTTCTACTATGTACATACAAACGTAATACTTCGCAATGTAATTTGGGTAAGGAAAAATCGATACTTGGAGGATAAAAGTATGTGTTATATTGCAAAAGAAATAACCTATTTGCATGAGAGATTTTAACTTGGTTATAGTTACGTAATCGACAAAAGTTGTGGATAAGGGAGGCCTTAAAAACTGAATAAATAGTTGAAGGTTTCGTTCGGTAGCCATTTTTGATCATATCAAATACCCGGGGCAAAAATTAAAGCGTTGGTCGGCTCAGGCTGAGACCAAAATATGTCACAAATTTCCTCTAATCCCAAGTGTAGACAGGTCCTTTAGCATTAAGCCTTCTCATTACGTTCATGGGCGCCTTCTCTTGATCACACATGGGGCCGAGTCGAAGTATTTTTGGAACTAGCGCTATCATCTATGCGTAAAACATGTTCAAGCCGGCGTAATCGCCAGTATGCCTAACAGTAGTGCCGGATCTACTCATTTGCCTCCAGAAGGCTATTCAAACTTTTTCGCCCCTACCGACTTCCGCAATTCGATGATCTACTCGCCATCATATTAATTGAATTTTTTTGCCAATAAAATTGTAACTTTATGATTTGTACACTATCATGGTAATTAGACATCTAAAATTTCGTGCATGATTTAAAGCAAATTAATGCTGGTTATGCAAATAGTCGAACCCGTTTGTCTACCGTATCAGATTAGCCAACCAAATGTCAGTCAGCTGTTCATTTTAAACTCATCTTACGTAATCTAAGTTTAAATTGCCACTGAAATTGGCCCTTAGATTTTGAAATTGACACTGAAAGGATAATACAAAGATTCCCAAAAGGAAAGCGCAAAATTGCGTTTGCAATTTATTATAATCATAATCCGAATAAGTTGTTAAGTTACTTAAATACATCCCTCATTTGACATACATTATAAGCAACATTAAGTATTTATGTAATATACACAAATATATGTATACTGCTTTAATAAACCCAGAGCATAACTTTTTATCTTGTGCTTTTTTATAAAATAGTATAATTGTTTTATTACATGAGACTCTGGGGGCAAGGTCCATGCCAAATCCACAACATGAAACTTACTTAAAGTGAAATTATATCACAAAAAATTTTAATTCGGACTTCATAAAAATTACTAGAACCTCTATTTGCGTGAAAAATAATTGAGGGCTCAAGCAGGGGGATGCTTGTAGGTGACATAGCTTCGATTGGTCACTCCGCTGAGAATCAAGTTAGATGCCTGTAATTTAACGTTATTCGACAAGCCGATCCCAATCGCCCCTCCCCAAATAAAATCCTGTAACCGCCACTGATAAGGAATATGTTTTGGGTTTATTTCTGAGCTAATAAAAGTTAAATTATGTAGATACTAAGCGCTAATAAGCCGGGATAAGGTGTACCGTAATACTACCAGTGTTGCCAGAACTTTTAGAAGGAAAAGGATAATTAGGAAAAACAATATGGCTGAAAAAGGCTATAAAAAAATGTTTAAGGCTACTAAAACGCTAAGTGTGAACCAACACCGAAGGCGACAAATCGTTTGTTTGTGTCGTATAGAGCCGGAGTACATTACTCGAGAGAACGAAATCATTTTCAATTGCGAATTCGTGACAAATCTTCCCTTCCTTCTTCAGGTCAGATATGTCCTGAAATTGCATTCAACATTTTAACACTAATTCTCTCTCATTGTTTCATTTTGACAATTAAATTCACGAGCTTCTGCCTAAAATTCTACAGTCGACTATACATAAATTGCTGCTCTGATATAAGTTTAATTTTTTCCATTGCATTTCTATGGCATTCATTTCATTAGCATCAAATTTACCTATTTCTCATTACTTAAAAAATTAAATATTATATTTCATTTTACAGCATTTACAAACTTTTCAATAGAAATAATTTTAAGTAAAAGCCAAAAAAAGGCTAGAGGCTACATTAAAATTGTCCGGCTAAAAGAAAATAAAAACGATAAATCTACACGCTACTGAGTAGTAGCACCTACAAATATACATGTACAAACTATCCATAAATCACCTGTCAAACTATCTATAAATCACCCTCAAATGATTCTGAATTATTTAGTCGGCATTTAAATATTCTATACCTAAAATTTAAAAAGGGGCATAACTTTCGTAGAAAATTTTAACTGTTTATTTTTTTTTAGGAAGATCCATCAAACGTAAATTTTTGTCTATTATATACACAGTAATATAAATGATTGGCGCTTACACATATGTTAGTGTTTGGCCGAGCTTCTCCTCCGGTTTGTGGCGTGCGCCTTTATGTTGTCACACAAAGAGGAGGCACCTACAGTTTTACGCCGACTCCGAACGGCGATTGTATTTTAATGAGAAGCTGGCAGAAATACACTCGGAGGTTTGCCATTGCCTGCCGAGGGGCGATTGCTGTTAAGAAAAAACCTTTTTTCAAAATTTTTTTGCGATGTCAGGCAAAGGTAAGGGAAACATGGATATTTTCTAGCACATGTACACATACATATGTATTTTTTTAACTTAGATAACTTATTTAAATTCCAAAAACCGAAGGCCAACTTAAATTAAAAGAACCAACACTGAAATGCGTCAAAATGAAAATAAAAGAGCACAAGTTTCTGTGTAAAGCAAAACTCTCTGAGAATCCTACAAGACATCTGCCGGCCATATGACTGACCATCTGAATGGGAGATCTGCAGCCTATTGGCATCATATTTTACATATGAATTGAACGGATTTCTGAAAAATCTGACCAGTTCTTTTGTGTGAATGTGATTTTGCATCCCTTGTCAACATATGGCATCGGTTGATGTTAACTTAAGGTCCTTGTTTTACTGACTTAAAATTTATTTTATTTTTTTTTTATTTGGGGGTTAAACTACGTGTCAGTCAGTGGCGGACCCACGGCGGGTGTTTTAGTATGGCGTCTATGTAATAAAACACCCCCCGTGGGTCCGCACGAACGCTAATTTGCAGAAATTCGCAAGTTTTTCTACCAGCTAGTGTCCACGGTTGCATTTCAAACAAAAGAAATTTTTAAAGAACTTTTAAAATTCTTTCAGAGGGGCAAAAAACAGGATCTATATGTATGTATATTTCTTGTTAGTCCGCCTTTCCTCAACATGTGTTTCAATTTCTTTGCCGGTAAAAATAAATGTATGAAGAAAAAAAAATATTTTTCGCCTAAAATATTAAATTTTTTTAAAACTGTTGATTATATAGAAAAACGTTATATGAACAGATTAAAGGAATTTTAATTTTTAATTTTTTTTAATTTGTTTGAGCAAAATCGGACTAGTGGTTCTCGAGTTATGTCAAAAAAAAGACCACCAAAGGTGACAATTTCCCCTATATGATAGTTACTAACTTCAAATCGATATATCTCGATTCCTAGATGTGACCCAGCGAAACGCTGGGACACGTATAACTTCTTTTTTAGCGATATAACTTTCCCCGGCAGTTTGAACCCTTCCCGATCACTGACCCCTACCATTTGTCTCACAGTGTTATCGTCGACAAAAAATCCAACCATGTGCTACAATCATATGTTTTTCTTAATTGCAAATTCTTGCTGCAAAAATTTTTTCCAGCATAAATTTGCAACTTCTCTCCAAGAACTAGTATTTCTACTTGTGATTTATTTAAATAAAACATGTGAAATTAAGTTAAGCCGTTTTTTGCCAATTTTGGCGGTTGGTCCAAGAAGTTCTGGTAACACTGTACAGCCTATTGCTCTCGCTAGGATGCCAAATTTATACATGACTTTCCACCTTATCGTAATCCTATATTAGTTGTGGTCAAAACTAGAAAACGTTCTCCAATTATATACTTCCTAAAATAAATAAATATTTGGCGTTTACTTTTTTGTCAAGCGTTGTTTGGTAGAGCTTCACCTCCAATTTGTGGATTGCGCGTTACTATTGGCAGAAATACACTCCGAGGTTTGCATTGCCTGCTGAAGTGCGAACACTGGACACGGGACTAAATATTATAATATAACCGGTCAAAAGCAATGTGACCAGATGATCGCAAAATTCGAGGCTAAATTCGTTTTTAAAAAACGTTAGAAAAAATTATACGCTATGAAAATTGAAGTTAAAAAGAAGTCAGTATATTAATTCTTTAAAAACTCGATATGTTCCGCATATCCGATTTTCTTTAAATAATTTCTTAAATAATTCTCATCAAAACACAGAATAGCTAGCATGTATCAGGCCAATAACGGCTACATAACTTCAAAATATGCAAGAAGAAGTTTGGGATAAGAAAAATGCAAAAATTTTAATATTATCTACATCGTAGTACAAAAGTAGTACGCCAAAATCAAATTGGAGAAATACGGTTTAAAGCGAAATTCTTAATATTAGAAAGTATTTCTCAAAGGAATGGTACTTTGCACTGTTATTGTAATATTTTAACGATGAATAAAAGTTTTAAAAATATCAAAGCTTTTTAGGATGCTTAGGTACTCATATGCTTTTATGAAAATATTCAGTAATAAGTATTAAGACCTATGTATTAGTTACATATTTTACGAATCCATCATTTTCAATCTTTTTTAAACAATCTCTATTATTCATGCACAATTAAAATAATATTAATGATGCCCTTGCTGAGTGTCCTTGGACTTCAAGGCAGATTTTTACAGAATTTATTAAGTCCAGAAGGAATTAAGTGAATATCAGGTATATACTAAAGTAGATTTTACAACTTGCATGCAGCACGCGAATCAAACACATTTCACAACAAGTTGCACCGATACGAAATCCACATATTTATGCATATATTTTTACATAAGTTTATATCGTTCTGTTGTTTTTGTAAAACTGCAGCGCCAACCATAAGCCATCACATTTATCGATAACAATGAAAATTGCTGACGATGAGATCGAAATTATAAGTTTAATTGTTTAAGTTAATTTAATGAAAATCTTTACTCAATTGCACTTAATAAATTACCAGCAAAAAAAAAACACAATATTGCGTGTTTCCCGGTAATGTTAGTAGCACGCTGGACAACAACAACTACCACGTAGTAGTATGTACATATGTACATTAGACCACGCCAAACAAATAAAAATCCCGAAATCCGACCGGAATAAGATTCACATTTTAGTATTTGGTATAGTAGTGATCTCCATGAATCTCACCTCCCTAGGACATTTGTAAGAAGTGCAGCCGTGAGCCTTGAGTTTTCTCACCGGAATTACATGTATGAAAATGAGTTATTTCCTTTTGAGGTCAATATAATTCTCTAGGATCAATGAAAACGCTTGAAACTGTAAGAATACATTGCCATTTAGGGCTCAGATTACTTAAATTCCTAAATTATCCTTTTTTTATTACTTGTCCTTTTTGGGTCAAATTTAATATATACCAAAACTTTTTTTGGAACTTAAGGAATCTGAGCATAAACAATACTCAATTGGCACCTAGAGCATAGTATTCTGTTCCTGTTTCACGTAAAAAATGTGTGATATTCCACGAAATTTCCTGTCCAAAGTAGTATTCTGTTCACGTTGTGAAAAAGCGTGCAACATCTTGGCAACATGAAGCTAGCCCAGCAATTTAAAATACACATGCACATCTTAGACTATGTTCAAACAGGCACCTCATTGGCAATTAAGAACCTTTTAACCAATTTAGGCCTTAATTGTTACACAATTTATCATACGAAAATTCACATTATTAATTGCCAATTAATAACACTGGTCTACAAGGGTTTTGCGAATAAGACGGGACCTGGTGTTTCCGAACGGATTTTTCGTGCTGAACACGAATCTGGGGTCCAAAACTTCCCATCACGTCACGTTTTCGAGAAAAAAGGGGTTGAAACCCCTAAAAACAGCGTTTTTGGACATTTTCGAAAAATTGTAGAGCTGAACCCTGACGTGCTACAAACTTTGTATATGTCAGAAATTAAAGGCTAAATCGTGCCCTTTCGAATGAGCCCTATGCCGAATTAATCGCATGCACCCTTAGATCAGGGGGTGTATTTGTGTCTAGGAGTCCAGGGAAAATTGATCGCAGAAAGAATTTCATCTTAAACGACCATATAAATTTCTTAAATTTTTTAAAATCTAACTGCAGATTCGTAATCAGCGACTTTTAATATAGTTAAAACCTTGGCATTATTAATTTTCTATGATCGTTTAAGATTAAATTCTTTCTGTGATCAATTTTTCCTGCACCCCTAAACACAAATACACCCCCTGCTTTAAGGGTGCACGCGATCAATTCGGCATAGGGCTCATTCGAAAGGGCACGGTTTAGCCTTTAATTTCTGATATATGCAAAATTTGTACCACGTCAGGGTTCAGCTCTATAATTTTTCGAAAATGGCCAAAAACGCTGTTTTTAGGGGTTTCAACCCCTTTTTTCTCGAAAACGTGACGTGATGGGACATTTTTGACCCCGGATTCGTGTTCAGCACGAAAAATCCGTTCAGAAACACCAGGTCCCGTCTTATTCGCAGAAAAAAAGTTGAAATTTGTAGACCAGTGTAATTAATGGGCAATCAATTTGCGCCATATTCTCTATGCAACCCTGCTAGGTATGTTTAATTTTCACTTGGAGGTATGTTTATTGAACAAAGAGCAATCAGCTGTTTGTTTCAGGTCCTCTTTTACAGCTGATATTCCATCAGGGATGGAAAATTGAATTATAAAATTGTACCTAATTTACGGAAAATTTACATAAAAGTAGATAGATGTACCTAAAAAGTAAATATGTATTTATATATAAAGAAAAATTGGAGGTAACAATTCCCATCGATACGATATCAACTTCTGTACTCACATTATACAAATTTTTGGCTATGAAAGGAATCTCTTGGAGCAGCGCGAGACAAAACTATGTTGTAGAAAAGGTGAATCACTTTCCTCCTAGTTGTTCGATCTGACGTTTTAAAGAGAAATATTTTGCATCTATCTGGCGAAATCAACCACAGTTGCGTTACTTTGACCACCCTTCTGTATCATTTGTATGCCTCTTCACAAAGGAGGGAAGCTATTAGACCAGTTTCCCGCACCAGAAAATGCATTGAAATGTCAGTAAAAATAAGAACAGATTTCCTGAGAAGCTATTTGGTTACGCTCCACATGTACCTAAAATTGTGTGTTTGTACCGAATGTACTTTCAAACTAAATAAAGGTACGATTGTAACAACTTTTCCATCACTGTAGGTAATCCAGCAGCTGATTTCGTATCGCTAATTGGGCAGCTGACGTGTGTGTGAACACCAAACACAATACCGCACTTTAAAGCTTAATCGCCTCAGCTAGTTGGCCTGTTTGAACATAGTCTTAAATTTTGTGAAAACTGACAGTTTATAGGATTCAGTAGCGGCGAACCCAAAGGGAGATTATGATTTAAACATTACCCAAACCGATCGTAAAAGTTTATTTCACGCACAACAAAATTGCGGATGATTACTTATTATCATTTGACTAGCTCGAACACTTCAAGAGAACGGCTCGTTTTTAATAGTTTGGTAAATATTTTAGTAAGTGAACTAATGTTTGTGCATAAGGGTATATCAGCAGATGTAATTACATAGGAATAAGGAAGATTTAAAAATTTTCGAAAACTATCAATAAGCGACCGCTATGGTGTAGTGGTTAGCAGTGCGCGCTACCATTCCGCAGGGCCTGTGTTCAAGTCCAGTTTCCGGTCTAGAGAGGTGAGATTCATGGAGGATCATTACTAAACTAAATATAATAAATGCTGAAATTTGAGTCTCATTCCGGTCGCATTGCAAGATTTTTGTTTTTATCTTTTTGACGTGGTCTAATGTACATACATATGTATCTATTCATACTTATTTTACACCAGCATTACATCCATTCAAACAAGTGCCAAGCAACCAAATTACGCTGACTGATCTGCATAATGTTATAAGGAATAAATAATTTATGTTAAATTTTTAGCGGCATGCAACTAGTGAGCTGCATGAATGAGTATGTCCAACTACAGTAGTGCATAACATGCCCATATACTTACATACATACTAGAGGTTTACGCCGACAGGCTTTGCGGCGGCGGCGTGTTCAACTTCAAAAAGAATCGGCGGCGGCGGCGACGCCGGCGCGTCTGGTAACGCCGGCGCTACTGCCCATAAGGTAGCCAAAGAGCCATGAGGCTTCTAATCTCATCATGTCATCAGATTATAATCCTATTTAATTCATTCATTGAATTCAAATGTTGAGTAACTGCTGCTGATGGATGGGCGAACAGAAGAAAGTCTATATAGTATATACATACATTAGGTTTCCCATTGAAAATGATTTGTTTTGAAAATTTAAAGACCCTACCCCCTAATTTGATTCGTTTTTATGAGAAATATTATTGCCTATTTTTATAGATTTTTTAAAGGCCATTTAGAGGTCGCGGCCTGTCGATTTAGGTCAGAAAATACGATTTTCTAGATTCATGAGTTTTTGAGAGACTATTTTTGCTTGAATTTCAATGAATTTTTTAAATTTTGACCATCGATAATTTCCACAATTTGAAAATATGTAGTACTAAGGTACAAAAAAACGATTTTTGATGGGCACCCTAATATACATACATCTCTATGTACTCTAAAAATGCGTATGTACTATTTCAATTTAAAGAAATAAAAAAATTTAAAGGTTAAGTTATTGGGGTAATTTATGTCGCTATCAATAAAGTTTTGCAATAAGCTTTCAACCGTTATGTTAAATTACGGAGTTCTTACGATTTTTTGCGGGTTATGTATTGAAAATAAGGTTGGCCTACTTTTTTCCAAAAGTTTAACCCATCAACTCCCACCACAATGGGCCTTTTTGACCCACTGTTTATATGGCTTATAAATAGTTAAATTTCCAATAATATATTAAGTGCGAAATTTTTCTAAGGAGAACAGAATGTAATGCAAAATAATAGTAATTTTTACCAAAAAGGGGGACTTCAACTCTGTGTAGAAAATATTGCGATGCGCGGGAGCAAAACCTTCCTGGGGTTTGACCACTACTTAGGAAAAAAACTTTTCTACCCTATTCGACCCTAATTTAACTGTAATAAACGCTGTCGATCGAAAAACATGTTACCTATATATTTTTCTGAGTTACGATTTTTTTTTAAATGTTCAGGGGCCCAAATTATGCCAAAAAAACTTCTTTTAAAAATGTAATTTTCATTTCGTAAAATAGTGCTTTTATACGAGTAGTATTTAGTTCCTTCAAACGATGTATTTCAATGTGCATACAACATGAAAATTTTGTACAAAATTCCCTAGGCGCCGAACGCCGCCGCCGCCGCCGCCGCCGCCGCGCCGATATTTTCGTAACTCGGCGGCGGCGCGTGAGAAATGACAAAAAACGGCGGCGGCGGCGGCGTGGCCCGGCGGCGTATACCTCTAATACATACATACATACGCGTAGAAGGGGTTGCGCGAGCCGAACACTCATTGTTATGCGGTTATGATGAACTTGAACTTGAATTAATTACAATTGCGATTACGATTAAGTGAAATTTCGTACGATTGCCAGAAGCGTCGGCAACAGCAGCAGCGGCAACCGCGGAACTAGTGCAACGGGTAAGCAGCTACAGCAACAACAGCCGCCACATACGCCAGCGTCATCATCGCGTAATTGAATTAATTTGAATGAATAAGTGTATGAATATACTTAAAGTGACCGCACAATTGCACAAACAACACACACAAAAGCGCATTTTGCTTCAAGTGTAGTCATATGTGTACACATATGTACATATATGCGCGTATCCATCCTAGTGCTTGCAACGCTACTGCTTCGTTCGCTCTTAATGTGGCGCGCATTTAAATTTCAATTTGAATTTATTAAATTTGAATTTCAATGCCTTTTGGCGCGAGCGCGTAAGCACTAAAAAGCATTCACACATACTCGCATACTCTTAACACTTCAGCCACCATTGCGGGGGTGTGACAAGCGCACATAAGCCAAACGTAAATACATACATATGCATGTTCATGGTTATACTCTTATGTACATAAATATGTATGTATGTATGTATATATCCGTTGCACATGTGAGCATATGAATACAAGCATGTCATCGTAACGGCACATCTAGACAGCGCGCAGACGAAAATTCCATAATTGGCATGCAAATACGTACATATGTATGTATGTATAGAGATGTGAAGCCCCTACACTTATACATCCATACATAAACTCAATAGAAAAAACATTAACCGACTTATTTGCATATCTTCTGCAAAGCACACATATACATATGTATATAAGTATATGGTTATGCATATGGCCGGTACCGTACATACATACTACATAAATACACATGTACGAATGCACATTCATAGCTACACACTTAACTAACGGTTACTTATACGACCTGGCAATCCGATTAACTCTGGCATTAACACGTTGACATTTTATTCCACCGTATATAATTAGAATAATTAGCCAAACTTTACTACGGATTAACCCAGTGACACAGTGGCTATGCTAATGCACAGTGTGTCGATTTCCATAACTATAGCCATCGAATAAAATTAAAACAGGCATGCATTCACTACATTCGGGTGGTCACAATGCTATATATTTCAATTCGGTTGAATATGCTTTGTGGTTGTTGTAAATCATATAAAAAATGTGTCTTTTTATAAAATACATTTATGTCCATCTCTATCAGAAACTTACTGTGTAAAAAAGGCTCACGTCGTAATTATGCTGTTTTGAGCTAAACTTTTTTTTATGGAAATTCTCCCACTCAAAATTTTTTCTCTTCGCTATAGTTTTTCTGAATTTCAAGTGGTTGAGTGTGTTTTATTTCAAATCTGAAAATCATGTAGTCTTTCATTCAGTGGAAAAATTGTTAAAATAAATGTCTGAGCGAAATAAAAGTTAACACATACAATAAAGTAAAATTGCATGGGAAATATTTTCGTAAAAGATTCTAACACATTAGCTCCTGCCTGAAAGGGTCGCTTTGACCCTTACTTCAAGAAGCCCCACAAAAACAAATTTGGAAGGTTGTTAGAGGATTGACAAATTCTAGTATAGCCTTTAATTTCGCTCAGACATTTATTTTAACCATTTTTTGAAAATTACTGAGGTCGGGACATGAAAACTTTAGTAAGCCATTAAATAAAAACTAGTGAACCCGCAGGGCGTCAAAACGCCAACATTTAATTAAATTTTTAAACAGGTGAAACCCTATTCAAAAACCTCTAAAAATATTACTAATGATTAATCCAAACCATTTCCTAGTGATGCGAGGTCACGCATGTCGGTTTTCATTTCATCGAATTTCAAATCTCCCTGTAACCTCAAAAAATAAAACTTGTGCACATCTACGTAGAATCCCAGTTCTTTAATTTCGGAATTTTTGGAATAACGGTGTAGATGCAACCTAATTAAAAATATTTCGTTTGACACTAATCTTTCGATATTTCATATATGTATCTTTCGTATATGTAAGTAAAACTAATTCGACTTTTCAAACAGGTGGCAACCGCTTTAAAAGTATTTTCCAACTAAAATCTTTCGCCTGGAATTGTTATACATATTTCAATTAACTGATGAATTAAGTTGAATTTAATTTTTTAAAGCACATGACAACTCTCCCAAATACAGTTTAGAAATAAATAATTTTCAAACCCAATTCGATCGATATCCATCTTTTGACAATCCACTTAACTTAATAAATAATTTGAGCTTAATTTTTTCAACAAAAAAAAAGACCAAATGTTCAATTTAAAAATTTCTTAACGCTCGTTCTTCTGATAACCATATTTTAAAGTTTCATGTAATTTATGTATAATGAAACGAAATACCACTTTCAAAACAGGCGGCAACCCTCTTAAAAATTATTTTCGAACTAAAATTTCTTTAAATATTATTCGTCTGAAATTGTCAAAAATATTTCAAGTAACTGATGAATTAAATGGAAATTAATTTTTTAAACATGTGACAACCCTCCAAAACATAGTTCTTAAATAAAGGATTTTAAACCCATTTCTATATTTCAAAACTACTATTTTCTTAAAACTCTCTTGTATGACACCAGTATTTGCTATATTTCTTTATTTATTTATTTATTTATTTGGTCTACAGAAAAATGTTGTATGTGTGGTAGGCGGAAAGCTTGCTTAATATTTTTTTATAAATGTGTATCTCACATTGTACTTATAACACTGCGCGATAGTAAACAAATATCCATATATTCGTGAAACGATGGGCCAAATATAGTAAAACTGAGTTTTTAGTTTTTCAATCTGACGTCAGTAATTCAAAAATGATTTAGAAAATTCAGAGAAATGTGCTTAGAGAAGAAGTATGGGTAAAAAATTAATGAGGAAATCTTGTGCAATTTAAACAGATTCAAGTTTCTGGTGCAGAAGTGCTGGTAAATATTGAAAATGTCATTTTAAAATTTTATCCTTGAAATCTCGTAGTATTTGTTTTTGAAAAAAATATATGTTGAGGGCTTATATAAACTTGATAGCATCCTCGAATTTCGTTCTTCTAACTTTGTCAGCTTAAAAATTACCTATTCGTGCTTGTGAATCCAAAAAATTTAAATTTTTTGAATTCTAAAGAAATTTCCTATTGCATATGGGTAACAAATATTTTTATTCTACATTGCATTGAATTTTTTTTAATAATTTTTGGAATTAATCATTTCTTTGAAATTACAAAGTCCTTCAAAATGGCCAGAGAAAAAATAAAAACGCCACTTTAAATAAAAAGTTGGTTTCAAGCCCATTTATTTATTATTTATTTCATGGTAGGAGAGCTTCTCAAACAATATAGAAGCATTCTTTTTCGATTCACATTGTTGATGTGCACAAGTGCGCTCGGGTATAAAAGCAAAAGCAAAGATGCGTAAAGATAAAGACAAGAATGAAGATCAAGGTTAATTCAAACATTTTACTCACATATGTAAGGGGCAAATGTTAAGGGGAATATGCAGTTGAGGAAAATAATAAACATGAAGGTAAAAATTAAGAAAAAGATAGAGATGAGATTACCGATAAAAGTAAAGATAAATATATGAGAAGAACTGTTAGTTTAAAGGTAATTATAAAGAAAAGTTTATAGATAGAGACCCAATCTCGGAACTGTTAAGGAATTTCAGAGATTTAGAGATTTTCGGGATTCCCGGAACTAAATCAAAATTCTCCATACTATTTCGAGATTCTCGGGACTAAATCAGGGTATCGAAGACTTTTTCGGTGTTCTCGGGACTAAATCAAAATTTTCAAGACTATTTCGGAATTCTCTTATTATCGATATAGTATTTATAGATATTTTTATCTATATAATAAATCGATTTTTTATTAATCGATATTAGTATCAATATAAAATACTCCATGTTGTTATTCATATATTTATGAACATATTTATCGACAATGTTGATGATAATTTTATCGATATTGTTATCGAAATTTTTATCAATTTTATTATCGGTAATATTGCTATCGATGTTTTTATCGCTTTTGTTGTCAGTACAGTTATAGATATTTTTCTTGATATTGGTATGGAAAAATATCAATTTTGTTATCGATATTTTTATCGATATTTTTATAGGCATTTTTAGCGATATTTTTATCGATTAATGGACCGATCTGGTTATCGATATATTTATCGATTTACTTTAGAACCACTGAAATGCATATGTATGTAGACCAGTTCTCAAGGCCTAAAATTGCACCACTAATATTCCGCTTTCATACACTGCACTGCCCGTGGGATGACCAAATTTATTTCCCTGCCAACATACATACGTACATACATATGTAAGTATGAAACAAGCACTGAACTTTATGTTAAAATATAAAGGAAAATTTGAATTTCTAATTTCATAAACAGTACGGCAAAATAGCCACTTCACACCCCGACTGAATTCTTACTGCAAATCCCATAACTCGCTTGCTATATTCAAAAAGTCATTATGCACAAACCTATGCATATTTACGTACAAAGCTTGGTTTTGGCGCAAAAATAATTGTTCCGTCGATGCCGATCAGCTGTTCGAACGGGTTCACTGACCGCTTTGGCCGGCAATGTGCTATCTAATATCTTATGCATATATTTATAACTATTGTTGTTGTTATTTTTTGTTGTTTATGTTTATATGTATGTAGGTATGTATCTTAAATGATGAATATCTAATTTTTGACAAATGACGGCGGCTGACTAGTAATTGCGGTAGCTTACAGAAGCAGTGAGAGTGAAGCACGTCAGAAGGAATACATTTTAATTTGTTGTTGTTAAGCTCATTTGTAAGAAGTATTAAAATTCATCAGACATTCTGCTGGTCTTTTATTCATTAGCAAAGGCGTTTATTGGTGTTTTAATGTTGGATTGTTTGTTTTAGTTAACTCTTGGATTTTTTTTGTTTAGCAATATTCATAATTGAAAATGCAAAAATATTAAGAAGTAATTAAAATATACATAGGTACAGTGACCCAAAAATAAATTAGCACGCGACCTTTTAACAAGTTACGGCTATTTCCTTTAGTTTATTCAATGCGCAGCATTTAGACTATATTTCTTAGATCACCTTAAAAAGGGGACCTACAAACTGTTCATAAGTAAACGGCTGAGTTAGTTAGAATTTGGCAGAGGCATTGACCATGTCCTGGGATATGCTTAATTTCTATCTCAAAATTCCCAGGAGCGGCAAATATCGAGAATGACTCGATTAAAAAAATTATCAGCACAATTATTTAGCATTCGGTACGACAGGTTGAGGTGCAGCTGTAGCAAAACGTTAAGCCGTATATAAAGCGGGCGGGGCCGCGGGAAAAAGCTAGTACCCGTATACAGTGACCCAAATCCCAAATATAAATTGGAACGCAACATTTTAGCAAGTTCTGAGCTATTTTTGTTTAGCTTATTTAATGTTTATTATTTTTGTTTATCTGATTACTTAACTAAAATATTGCCAAAAATCAACGGAATGTGCAAGCTATTTCAAATTTACACTTTATTGTACTACAATTTATTGGACTACAAAGCTGATCCCCAAAAATTTATTAAACGATGCTGATTAAAGTTCAAAATTTTGATGTAGAGTCTGAAATTTGGACTTATATGTTGTTTGAAATGAGTTTTACGGCGCATACCGTATACCGCTATGTTTATCGCATTTCCGGCCGCCATCTAAGCGTCGTGCAAAAAAAATGCAGGTACGCAAGTTGTGGAAAATAAACTTTTCTACAACTTTGGAGTTTCAATATGCTATGTGTTATCAACAGAAATTATCCAAAAATGGCGAAAACCGTGACAATATAAAATTTTTTCGCAATTTTTGCTAATTTTTTACAATAAAAAATTCTATTTTTAAAAAACATACAAAGTCATATTTGTATTTAACCATTTTTAGGAAAAATGCAAAATAAGCTTGCAGATCGCAAAAAACCCCAAAAAATATATAAAATAAAATCCAAGATGACGGAATGTCGCCAAATGAAATTTAGAGACTGTGGATCCATGATCTACGTGTCAAATAGAAGTAAACTGCATAAACAAATCGCTGTTACTATTTTTTTTTTATTTTTAACCAAAACCGATCAAAATATCGCAATTCTTTTAATTTATGGAGCACTATATGTATGTACATACATACTTAGCATATAAGTCCTTATGCATTGAATGCAAAAGAGTGTACTTTAGTACAATACGAAATTCAATTTTATGCTCCTAAATATTTCTTGCTTAGCACCAAATAAAAGGTGTTTTATGTAATGTACCTAAATGTGATATATGTATGTATGTACATATATTTTTACACATACATACATATATATGTACATACATATGTAAGTAAAGTTGCATTACAAGCCAATTAATTCAGTTAATTGTTTTCTTTTGTTTTAGTAACTCCGTTAAATTAACTGATTTTATGAATTAATACATTTATTTGTAATTTTTTATGGAATCGGCATCGGCATCGGCAACGGCCGATTCTTTCCCCATAAGCCGATTAATCGGCCTTCGGTACCTATAAAAATCGGTACCTAAAAAAAACATTGGAATCGGTCGAACTCTATAAATAAAACCCATATGTACGAGTGTATATACGTATATATACCTATAAGATTCTTTTTGCAAACGAGTGAACAAATTTGCCTATTGGATCAGTGAGACCATGAGACCACCATGGAGGTTCTGCGAACAACTTATAAACCTCGACACTGTTTGATATAAAATATTTGGCCGCGAGCCATTGATTTGTCACTTTTGTTCTTGTTATTATTGTCATTGCAAGAGGCAAATGAAGTTGCTGCTCTAACATGCAGCAACAACTTGCATTAGCCAACAACAAAATTTAAGTACGTGTGTTTATATGTACGTATGCATGAACATTCGTAGGTGTTATGAGCAGCTGTTCACTAGTTTCAATATACATATACATATATATGCACATGTATGTTGACGAAGGAAATTTGTTCAATTGGCATACGCTGTCAACGTTTGGATTAGATTCATTCGAGCCAAGGATATCAGGTGGCAGCCCAGCAAGCTCCACTTATTTTGTTTGCAATCGCGCTCGCTATCGGTTATGTATTGACATTGCAGTTGCTGCTGTTGCTGTTGTACTACAGTGGGCAGTAAAATATTGCGAACAAGTTTAAGCCGCCGGGCAACACTTTGTAGCCACTGCCACGGCAGCTATATCAACAGCAATAGTCTTTGCGCGAAAGTGTTCTTGTTGTGCTCAGGTTTATTACCTGTGTATATGCATGTATGTTCTCGATTGTTGTTGTGTTTGCTCCCTGCAGCAATTTAAACTGGTTCAGAACTCGCGCCGAACTAAATTAAATAGGGACGGTATTAGTTCTTCTTCCCTTCCAATTCAATGTTTTTAACTGTCTTTTTGAACATAAAGAAGTCCTACGAAGTGGTGATGGCCGCCTCTGCAACACTTTTGAAGTCGTTCTGAGCTGGTTCCACTTCGGACAGATCTAAAACAGTAACTCTTTTTTGGGAAAAAAAATCCAAGATTAAATTTCTGGATGATTTTTGTTTTTCTTTTTCTTTTGCAGATTACATTTAATTTAAATTTATTTTGTTTTTATTAAGTTTCAAAGTGTTCTCTTCAATTTTTAATCGGCGCGCATTTATAAAATTTTTAAACTCACAAATGCCTCCACTGCGATTTGAATTCGCGGCCAACGATGTTAGAGGCGGAGGCCTTCTCCGAATCTAGTTTCTTATTGTACGCAAAGTCAGCATTTTTTCATTTATTTCGCAGCTTTGGTGGGCTAAATCTGAAAAAAATTGACGATAGAGGAACTAGCACAACACAAGTTTCAATATCCCGCTCTCCGCATCCGTTATGCAATAGTTTACAGACATTTCTGAAATTCGTAAAGCGCTTTGCCACATTGTCCCCAAAATTTTGCTGCAGGGCTGCAAACAACGACTCGACTAGCACACGCCGAAGTGGTATTTGCCGCCTTTATCTCGATTTTGTTGCTGTAACGACTACCGTGGCTGCAATTAGCTCTAATTAAGCGCTCTACGCGTTGCGTTCATCGGAGCGATTTTTCATTTGTCAGTCGCAATCGAAATATTAATTCAATGCAATTTGCATAACAAATCGCATAGTTGTTGTTGCTTTTATGCAGCGCACTGTTGCAACTTTTGCATTTGCCACAGTTGGCATTTGCAGCATCAAGGCCAAGTTCGGCGAGTGCATAGTTGTTTTTTTCCCCAAATGGTAGAATAGAAATTTAACGAACGAAGGTGGTATATTTGCAAGAACCCGCATTATTTGGTAGACAACTTGTACCGCTTGCGACCGAGTTTGTGATATAAACTACGCATTAAAATGGCAACAAACTGTCTTGGCCTTAAATTTTGTTATCTCACATATGCTCTAACTTAATAATTGTACATACACATACAAACATATTTATTTACATAAGTGTAGGTATAGGTAAATATATACATACATAAATATGCTAGTATGTAACTAGAAATGCACCTGATGTTTACATATGTATGTAGCTCGTGTGTACATTTACATAGCTTGCAACCCGCTCAGTGTGTTAGCATTCACATTCCTTTTGTGCTGCAACATCCTTTGCATACGAAAGTAGCGTTTGAGACAACCAACCGCAATAAGGACGTCAGCCGAAGAAAAAAAAAATTCGAATGAAATGAAAGTTATGCCGAGTTTTGTACTCGACGTCTGTATGCTAGCCCAAGTTATCAGTGTCAATGCCAAGAAAGGTTGCTTCTACGACCTTGACCGCAAATCGCATTGGTTCTGAAGTTCATCCAGAGATGCCACTAAGGCCAGCATATTTAAATTTTGTTTATAAAAATGTTTACAGACATTGAAAATCAGTTAAAATCTCTCTCCTCCTCTGTGCTTTATAAATGTTTACTAAATAAAGGACGCTTATTGTCCGTGCAAGTCTCTCATCATGTCCGTTCTTTTATATGGCGCAGAACGATGTCGAATAAAAAAGAGAAGGCTTTGGGTGCATTCGCGAGAACTATTCTGCGCGATATATACGGCCTTGTTTACGTGGAAAAATCCTTCGCCATGGGTGGACACTGACACAAATTTGCAAAGAAGAGAGGCAATTGGGGAGGGTTTTTCATCTCGACCCAAACCGCCAATCGTTTGTAGTGCCAATAAGAAGATAATATTGCCGCTTGACTCGCCTTTTTCGTTGAAGTCATTTTACAAGAACCCGCGTAAGCACTCCGCGAATGAGAAAAGGACTAACTTAGGCCGGTGGCATAAAAATATACATACATAGGTAGTTTGTAAACAAAACAAGACATCTTAAACAAATTTTTAACAACATTTTATTACTAAATTGTTAATAACAAATGGAGTAAAATATGAACTAAATTTTTTGTGGAGTTATTTCTTTCTATGTAAGTAATTTATATACATATCAATGTTAAAAATCTACAACCATGCAAAGATGGTTACTGATGGTTATCTTTTGCCTACCCACTGCTTTTTAATCAAATAAATATATATTTTTTTATATGCAAACTTCATAGTCTCCCCTACCACTGAGTTATTCACCCTGCCTGCTTTGGATATGAATAGAATTAACTTTGACCCCTCACCAAGTTTGGGGAAGCCTGGATAGGAATCAATTAGTAACAGAACACCGCCACAGACTTCCACAATTGAGCGAAATAGTTAATGACGAGTTTTGTGACCCAAAGCTTCGAAGCGATCCCTGATCGGTTCTGTACTAAAAGAAATATAAGCACCAATAAGTATTTTGATTGAGTCGTCGCCTTAAAATCAATTAATAAGAGAATTTATTTTATATAATGGTTGTCCATAGACAGAGGTCAGCAAGACTTTGAGTCGTCACCTGGTTTAAAAACGAGATTTTTTTTTTATATCTTTAGCCCTTATAGTAATAGGTAGAGCTTTTTAGAAAAGTGTCGATACCAATACTCATTTAGAACACTCTAAAGAAGAATCGATGACAGTACTCAAATTTGCAAAAAGGTATCGATATAAGTTTTTCAAGCAAATACCTTGTAAGTGTTTGACGCGTACATATATTTATAAATCACTTCACTTTGAAAAAGAAATGAAAATGTAAAAACCGACAAACAAATGTGGTGAACCCCATTCTCTAAAAGGCAATATAAGCTCTCTTTCACAAAAATTTTCTTCGAGAATGGGCGGGATTTCGAATGAAAAACGAGGGTAGAATACATTGGATAACGATGCCTCCATTATGCTGGAGCATGACCGAGTTATCGAGCCGAAGACCACCCTCTTACCCCATTCATTATAGAAAATGACGCAAGAGATTCCGTTTCCAATTATTTCAGAGCTTTTAACCGAGCCATGACCGCTACCTCTTCTTCTTTGTTGTCTAAAAATTTCATAGCTGTACCGATTACCAGTAGCTCCTTAGAACAAAACATGTACATTCAAAACTTTAAGCCGCTTTTCTCAATTTTTTCGTTTTTTGAGTTTTAAGAGTATGTTCATTTATATAACATTCATATTATATATCAAAGATAATTTTAGAACGTGGGTCACAATGTTTATTGGGTAATTTTTAGACACTTTGAAATGTAATTGAAAGAACGAATTTTTTCTGTTTTTAACACGTCGATACTTTTTGGTATTCTCGATACTTACCCAGTTCTTGTCAAAAAGTTTCGTTTGCTCGATATTACGCAGTACTCATGAAAAGTATCGATATTCTGTACGTGGTACTCATGTCGTATTACCACTATTTACATGTATGGAGATGCCTCTAAAATTCGAAAATTGTTTAATACAAAATTTCATAATTCATTTTTTTAAATTATATTATTACATACCACTCTTAAAGTGCAAATGTTTTGAATGGATATCTTGAAAAAGAATATCGGATAACAGATTATTGAATATTTTATATGTATTTTTATAAAACTTATATTAAAATCAAGTTGGCAGAATTTTTTCAATAGAGTTTAGTGCAGATCTCTGAAATGTGGGTGCATTGGTACTCTTGGTAACTCTAACTCTGACAATGTGCAGCAGTTCAACTGTTACACCGGAAAACGCTGTCAGCATTTCAAATTTGTTTTTAATATCCAGCATACATTTGTTTCCACCGACTTTTTTTTACATATTTTACATATACACATTTTACATATACACATATACACCAACTGCCACATTTTTATTTGTGGTTTTTTCAATCAAGCTAACGAGTGTACCCGCTTAGATAATGCAACTGTTGAATAAATGGGCGAACTTTCACACGAATGTACATCAGGGTGGTGCTTAAATATACGAAGCAAATTTTTACATCAGATTTCCGAAGGTATCATATATAAATTTTGGTCCCGATTGGAGACGCTTGACGCGTGTTGCACAGGGGGCAAATTTCAGATTTCTCTATGGAGACTCAAAAATTAAAATTAAATTTTTACCCGTCTAATAACCAAAACCGATACTACCATAGTCGAAGATATCATGAAAAAAAAAATTTTTGTAATTTTTTAGTCCTTAAAAATCTTTACTTTGACCCCTTTTCGATACGCCCTAAACGACTCCAATCGGAACCAAAATTTATATGCGATATCTGTGACAGTGGTATTACCGATTGAGGGAGTGAGACATAAAAAATTTCTTCATTTGATTTTAAGGACCACCCTAATGTACATATGCGAATTCAAATGTATTCAGAGAAGCATTTCATCGTCATCACTGGAAATGGCAACTTTTGAAGTTTTTCTGAAAATACTTACTCATTCTTTTAGGTGTTCTTCCCCACAAGAATACAAACGATATTTTAAACAAGTAAAGAAGTATAAGTTAGTTATCGTTTTTTTCACCCTTCTAAAAACTACGTTTTCGCCGATTTCAAACCGTTTCGATAATATGCTACCTCAGCAAACTTTAAGTGGGTTTCGAACTGCACACTACTAGTTACTACTACCTTTTGTATGCGAGCCATTCTATCCGAGCGCATCAATCCGCATCAATTTTCGAAGGCTACTGCGAATCACAATCAAATCAAATCAAAAATTTGTGGACTGATTTTGATGAAATTTTCACAGTTTGTTAAAGAGCATGCCCCACATTTAGTTATGTTTGTTGCCTATCCGACAAATAGAGAGTTATGGT
Source organism: Rhagoletis pomonella (assembly GCF_013731165.1). Classification (NCBI taxonomy): domain Eukaryota; kingdom Metazoa; phylum Arthropoda; class Insecta; order Diptera; family Tephritidae; genus Rhagoletis; species Rhagoletis pomonella. The sequence continues at coordinate 27,430,382 of NW_023458564.1, forward strand.
AAAAAATACTACTTTTTGCCCCATATAAGTAAAAACAAAAGTAAGTACACCGTCCTCATATGAGAAAAGATAACAACAAATAAAAGTTCCACATATAAGTAATAAAAACCAAAATCAAATAAAATAATTCTTTTTTGATTCTTTCGCAATGAGCTCCGGATGAGTTATGAAATATGTATTACCATTTGGATACAACGTTAAAGGAAGCTTCATGCAAAATATTTTGAGGAGGGTTGCCACGTCTCTCAAAATTTTACTTTGATTAAATTGATAAGATAAATAAAATATTGTTAAAATCAAACAAAAGTGCCTTAAGAAAGCTTAATTTTCAAAATTGTTTTGGACAGAGTTGCCATCTATGTATTTCAAATAAATTGATAAGACATATTAAATATTACTTATTATTCATTTGCGTCATCACCAATCTAAAAGCAAAGATTAAAAAATTTTAACTCAATGAAATATTACGAGATGGGTACCATACGGAAGGGCTTTGAAAAGTTTTAGTACAAATGTACTAAAAAGTACAGTACAGTTTGAAATACAAATTTTAAAATGTTTACGAAACTAAAAATATTGAAAACAACCTTTAATGGAAGGTAATTGTAATCACACAATTTTTTCAATATGGTCGAATCAATTAACTTTTTAACAAAAATATGGCAGTATGTCACGCATGTTAAAAAGGCAGAAAATTTTCAAGATTTTGCGTTGGGTTCTTTCTGTTTATAAACTATCTAATATTCTACCTGCATTAAAAATACTTCATGCTTAAACGTTGACACTTTACAGTTGCATTTAATTGGACTGAAATTTAATCCAACCGGTGCTTAAAAATTTGCAAGATTCTTTAATTGAATTGATTTCATACAGAATTTTCAGCAAATGAACACACAACTACCTCTTGAGATTTGTTATTACACCACGCGGGAGTAAATTTTACACACAAAAAAAATACTATATTCTCGAAACTATGCAAAAAAAAACTTTTACAATAACAAGTAACATCCAAATTGTATATTTTTCTTTATTATCTGAAAATTTGGATAAACAAGAGCCTAATAACATTAAAAAACCAAATAGCAGTGTGGTAGTTTTTGTAAACTTTATATATATACAAATTTAATATAGCGAGTTTTGTAACAGTAGCTTTTACATAGCTATTATTGTTTAGCTTTTCGCGTTCTCCCTTCGATTAAGATTGGTCTGCTTCTTTTTTAAGACGCATTCCACATTGAAACTACCACGTGTTCTTGCGGTTTTCTCAGTTCATCAGAAGATGGAGACTTTTGAAAGTATATAAATAAGTATTAAAGCGACTTTTGCAATAGCACTGTATTGTTAGTGGACATGAAACTATTTTAAATACTGGTACGTTAGTCACCAAAATGGAAAAAAATTTACATAGCGCAATTTGCAAGTGGATTCCCTGTGGGGAAAATCTCTAGTTCTGAACTGGTGCGCTTCTAGTACATTTAGACCCAACTGGCGAATTTGACATGGCGATGTCCTTGGAAGTGTCAATTGCGCCCCGCTGCATCCCTTTTTCGATAGTTCCGAACTAGTCCTAAATTCTATAGTTCCGAACCAGTTCTAAAATCGACAGACGAAAGAAAAAAGTATCATGATTTTTCAATCTTTTCGGTTCTTCCATGTGCGATTTTACATTATTTTCAAAGAAACGTTTTTTCAATTTGAAATTTAATTTATTCGAATGATTGTAGGAAATGTACGTTTACTTACCTTACTGTAGCTGACTTTGCAGAGGTGCTCGCTGTTATTGGTTAGATTCCAGATGGCCCCAAGATGTTAATATGTTAACACAAAGCTTTGTTTTGTATTACCAAACTATGAAATTGCATCTGCGAATCACAGAATAGAAGCGTGTTTGAACGAAAAAGCCGCCGAACACATATCTATGTAAAGTAAACAAGCCCCCGCTGCATCCCTTATTCGATTGTTCCGAAATAGTTCTAAATTCGACAAATAGGATCTAGTTCGTTCTGCATCCCTTTTTCTATAGTTCCGAACCATTTCTAAATTCGTTACATTAGATATAGATTTGTAGTGAAAAAAACTGAAAAAAATTAGTTTCTTAAAAGTACCACTTTTCGCCGATTTTGGACTGGAGGGGATATAGTTCCTATCGGACTAGTTCCTTTTTGGCGATAAAGACCTAGTACGGAACTAGAAATTTGATTCACTAGTCCGCGGTTTCCCTGCAGTGTTACTCAAATTTGGAAACTTGGATTTACACGGGTTTTGTTAAAGAATGAACTATTTTTTCATTAAACAAAAAATAACAAAAAATAACCTACTTCCCCCTTATTTATCGAACACTTATTTCATATTTTGCAACCTTTTTACGCGCAAAAGGATATCAAATATGACTGGAGTTTTTACTGATTTTTTTTTTTTTCTTTAGCGATGAACACAGATAAGCTGATGTATATGTATGTATGCAAAATACATTAGCTCTTCGCTGAGGCATGCATTGCAAAATCTACATATATTCTAACAAAACGATGGAAAATATTTCATCTTTTTATCAACTAACCACGCGTAAATGCAGTGCTGGATTGTGCTTATCAGTGCGGCCTATCAATGCTACTGAGGAGCAGTCAGTACACTGCTGCACTTTTCTTTGACTGCCTTCGGTCGGCAGCTACAAAACCTTCATCACCTTGGACATACATAAACGCGCACAAAAAAAAAACCAGCGAAATTCGGCTGCTTCGAGCAAGCAAATTAAAAAGTCGGCGAGTCAGCGCAACTGAAATGCGAAATCAATGTTGCTACATGGATGGGCGAATACAGTCAGCCAGTGTTGCACGTACCTGGATATGTATGTAAGCGTAGCTTGCAAAGTCAAGTTGGTAGCAATTGCAGATTTGTAAGCTGATACGGTAAAATTACGGAGAGAAGCAACAACGGAGAATACAATGAAGCGGCAGAACTCCCAGCTGGCGGAGCTAAGTGCGTTTGCGCACCCAACATCCGTCCCTTTTGGGCTGAATCACTTTACATCTACACTACGTACGTACACCTAGCAGAAGCTGCTGGCCGGCATCTCAGTTCATTCATAAGGAGCATGAGTGAACTTGTATCCGTACGATTCATTCGCATTGTAATGATTGGAAAATGCCCGGTAGCAGTTGCGTTGTCGATATTCCTGCGCATCGACAATAAATTTGGCAATGGTCAAACCTAGCCCCAAGGTGAGCAAGCAGGCAGGCAAACGAAGGTTCACCCTGCACACATCTAAGGATGCAGTCACAAGTAAGAAGACGTTAAAAGCAAAGTCAGTAAAGTCAACAATGAAAGAGGTTCTGCTGGCCAACCGAACCCATGTGCTTATCGCGTCAGGCTAAAGAAAACAGTGTCGGCAAGTTGCGGTGCCACCGAATCAAATCACAATTTCTGCATTTACCGCTCAACCACATCCTCCCGCCACGAGCTCTGTAGGCCAGTTGTCGTACCTCTGCAGTTTCGGCAACATTGTATGCCCTCGAGGGAAATGTTATGGCGCAAACGAAGCGACTTGTGTGCAAGCAAGGAAAGCAAAAGACCAAGAAAGTGAATGAAGAAATAATTTGTTGTTTAATACTTTTATTGTTGTATTTTGCATGCTGGGCGCTGCTGAATTGCCGCCACCTTTGGAGTCTTACTTGGTAGTTCGAGCCGCCAAGCCTCTGTAGCGCATGATTCTGAGTTCGCTTCGCATGCCTAATATGTTGGCAATAAAACAGTAGGCAATCGACAGCTCTGCACGAAATCTGGCATGGCTGGCGCACAGTTTCTGCCATCCACCAAATAGCGCCTCCGATGGCAGGTCTCAGTAGCATTGGCAGTTGACTGCATGGCGTGCACTAGCATTGGTGATTGCCATGTTTAGGAATATTTACCCGATACATTGGCCACGGATGCGCCAGCAGCCCAGTTGAGCTGTTGATGGTTAATCGATGAAGCGACAGTACACTCAAGCGAACTTGAAGCTGAATTCGAAGATTAGAATGAGGCGAAAATCAAGTGTGGAGAAAAACTAACTTTTTATACCCATTGCTTATATTTATTAGTTACTGAATCCATTCCGTCCCTGCGAACTCTTCCTATAAAATCGCTTTTGATTTGTAATGTCCTTTGCGGCAAACTCAACAAACGGCAGGTCGGTTCTAGAGAACATGAAGTTTATAACTGTTTCTTTTTTTTTTGGTGACTAATATTTAAGGTCTGTGGGTGGCGCCGAGGAGAAACTGCATCTTCCTTAAATTCAAGCATACCGGGATCGCTCTGCTGGGTATCTTCACGTGAAATGAGAAAGTACAAATCTCAGAAAGATAACTATTCGGAGCTCACAGAATTTAATTATTTTGAGCTCTAGCAGATTCAACACTTACCGAAAAGTAACTAGGGCGTTGAGAGCTCAAAGATTTGTTCATTGGGGACCTTTATGAGCTTTTCTACTCTTGTTGGATTTGAGACTTTTGATGCAAACTTTCAACATGAAGGATATGGAGAAGAGGGAAGCTCTGAAGTAACATAAATGAGCGTATGCCCATTTTACTTATAATGTCTGATGGAGTTTTTGTCTTAAACTAGTACATAAATCTACATACATGGACTTATTATCGGGAAGAAGTCACCATGTAGATGATCTATGCTTGACGTTGTACCCAATCGATCAGTTTGCAGTTAGAAACGCTACTAACACAAAGCCAAGTTTGCGTTTTACTAACTTATTGTGTGTTGTTTCGTGATTGTGTACACAGCAATCTGAAGATTATGGAACAAATTCCCTTTATAGAGTTCCGTTGGGGGGTTAATTTCGGTATTCAATTGAGTCAATTAAAATCTGAATTGTCCGTGCCTATCTCATAAGCTGCCTCGTTTTCGATGTCCAGAGATCTCTAACTAAATCTACTTCACACTGTCTACTATCTGTTTTGAAAATGGTGTTGCCCTGCTTAACGAGTTTCTACTTTGTTTTGATGGAAGTTCATCGTCCCAGTCGGTTTTCGGCTGGAGAAGAGCCCCGAAAGGCCTATGGAATTTTATTTCAGGTCTTGTATAAGCAGATCAAGCGATCATATCGCCTGACTAACATGCGCAATCCTGTGCCATAAAAAGGGCTGCTTTCCTTATACAGAGTAGTAAACCTGTATTAGGGAAAGCGTTAGGGTAGAAGGTAGCAATGTTGGGAATTGTTTGAGAATATCGCGAAACACTAGCATCAGTGAGTCGCATCAACGGCGCTCCTTGCTAGCTTTCTGGACATAGCAATATCGAAGATAACGAAATACTGCACCGTTGTACCAATGCTCCTAATCCGCTCTGCAATATTGGTCGAGATTCATGACTTTCTACGCCAAAACCCAGCTCTTCAGAATATGCTCAACTCAACCACTTGGGGTGGCGCTTTTCACCTTCATGGCAGAGGTAACGAACGTTTCTTATTGACTTTGGTATAACCACGGTTAAGGGGACATGTCTTCTCGTGACACTAATAGAGGACATTAAGTTTAAGGCATTCAAATACTTCTTCGGTTAAACCGGTTTACCAGTTACCGAAATTTAAACTGAAGGAGTTGTATTTTGATCTAGCAGGTGCATACATGCTTGTTTTATAATACTAACCTTTTCTGTCGGGAAACTGGGCGAAATTCTACGGCTCGACAAATAGAAACGGGGGTAGCAATCTAATAATTGGCTGGGAAAAAGCCGCATAGTCAACAAAAGAGTCTGGCGAACAGCGGCAACTATTCGATTGGCGGGATAGTTTTATGTTCAAAAAAGCCCCTTGGGGACGCACAGAGTCTTGCCGGTATTTGGTACTTGACAAAAATTGTTAAATGAAAACGGGACACATACGCTTAACAAACACTGAAATATTTATCTCAATTTCACCAACTTCAACACAAACTTTTCAATATTTATATACACTATCTTTCTTTAAGTAATATAATATGGAGATCCTAACGCAAACAATCCTATCTCAGCCATGAAACGAAGCCCTGAACTGCATAAAGCTAAGCTTGGAAGTGCATTCTTACGCCATACCAACAAATAAATGGCCAACGGCGACCAACCATTTGAAACAATTTCATAGCTATAAGAACAAACATTACGAGTAACAATTTAAAATAATTTGTTCGCGCAATAATACAACACTAAAAGCATAACACAAAAGTGGCAAAGCACTGCAATGGAGCGTGGCGGCAACAATTCGGGCATATGTTTTAATTTGTTGCTTCATTTTTATTTCGATTTTATTTTCTATTTTACATTTTAAGCAGCGGATTTGACCTAAAAACTCCGTTGCTAGAAGCGCGGCTGTGTGCATTCAACGCTTTTGCGTGCGGTGGTAGGGGAATTGTCCATCAGCAAAAAGCACTGCTTCAACATGGGCAAAAATGGGCGACAATCAACGCTTAATTTAACTGACGCCGACAACAACCTCCCACAGAAGCATTTCCACTAACTGTTGCTTGTCGTATGCAGCGCTCTCCTGCCACTGCAACTACACCATTAATGGACGCAACGAATAGCACGCGTTCGTTTTCGTTTCACTAGAAATCACTGTTGAATAGCGCATTTTTTTAGATCACAGAAAATGTTTTTTACCATTTCAACCCCCAGCAGCCGAAGCAGTCGAGACTCGTTA
>NW_023458564.1:27437142-27447160 GCF_013731165.1 Rhagoletis pomonella
AATCATATATTTAATACTTGCGCCGGGTATTTAATGTTCGGCTCCGCCCGAACTTAGACTTTCTTACTTGTTTCTTTATAAGTTCAATACTTCAGTGTTACAATGAATGTCAAACACAGAACCAATCGAATGGATACCACGAACAAGCTCACTCGGCAATGACAGGCACTACGAACCCCCACTGCATAGGATAAGTAGGTGGATGACTAAAGAACTTGGTTGGGGAAGCGGAAGAAATAAGAAAATTATCCTTTCAAGTTGATTTGATCACGTACACAAAAAGGGAATTCCGGCGTGCTGCATAGATAGGCCTCTAGCCGTTGCTTGCCGCATGGCTGGCACAAATCACACCAATTCTAAGAGAAATATTGAAGTGAAAGTACACAATAAAGATTGGGATTTAGTATTTATGGCGGCGAGTTAAAGTTCACTCATACATCGCAAGCATTTGAGTAGAAATATGACCTAAACACTTACGTACTTTAATCAGCCACATTAAACAGTACTCAAAATATGAATTAAATTGGAAATGTAAGGCCAAGTTTCGATCGATTATGAGGACGGACCTCTACAATTTTAGACCTAAAATCTCAACTTGGAACTATGCATTTGCGTGCCATCTGCTCGCTCAATTAAAAACGGAACGACTTAATAAACTGCCTCTCCTCCCACTGCAGCTTTTGTTTCGCTTCATTTTCGCTCCCAATCGCTCAGGCTTAAAATGACTCAAATGAACCCGCTCGGTTGTTTTACAATTTATGGCACAATTTGAATACTTAGCGCTTTAAATACTTTCTTCCCCTTTTGTGAATTTCAATCTAAATACTCGTACTTAACGCCCAAGTCGCGTTAAGGCGCTAGAAAGTAATATCGATAGTCTGCGCGCACGAAAACAGCCACATTTCTCCCTTTGTTATTTGACCGTTGCCGCCCGTACTTAATAAGCTGCATTCTTAGTCATTTAACCCTTCCAGTTCGTTACAGTTACATCGCAGAATTTTATGAACCAAATCTGAGTGAAATTGCACCTTGAAATAAAAGCGCCAAATGAAGTTGTCGCGAATACGCATTGCACGGAATTTCCGAAAATTACTCCAACTGGTATTTACAACTTACTTACTCGTTCAGGAATATTTGGATTTTTGCATTGCTTGTTGTACGATTACAATTTTGTGGCTCACTTAATTCGAGAAGCAAGTAAATACATTACTTTTCTTCTCTATGAATTTTGTGAAAACAAAAAAAAAATATGGTTTTGGAACATCATTAGCCAGCAACATTTTAGTTTATGCCAGCCGTGTGTAAATTGAATAGATTAAGATTTGTCCCGCTTGCCTAAGAAGTGGCCAACTGTGCTTTAGAGAAAAGAATTGCAACTTTATGGTTTCCCCTTTTGGGCGTTGGGATAACGCGCTTTTATCAAACGGCCCTTTGAGAGCAGAGACACTCTGTTTAACGAAGTACTACCATTCCCATGGTACTGCCGAATTATTTCGTGGAGGAGGTGGTGTTTAATTTCCGCTGCTATGACGCTGGCTCTCCAGATTCCAGAGCTAATACAATATTGTACCACTGCTTGACGTCCATTCGCTTTCATCTTTATTCCACATTTCCATAGAAAGTGCAATACTCATCACTCTCATGCTTAAATCTGTATAGGCAATCTTAGAAACAAATATGCCGTCTCAAGAATTAGTCCAAATAGATATCAACCTCGCCGTACCCGCGACTAATCCAGCGCTCCCGTTTTGAGATAGAACGGTATGTTTAGCGATCTTCATCCGAATCGCCTCACTTGCTCTGCCATTCAGTTGTTATACTTCCTCTGGCACCTGCCCGCTCATTTCCAATTAAAATACTCGGTGCTGGTGACACCGCTTCCGCCTGTTGTTGGGATAAGTGCAGTTCAAAGCTGTTTAGCCAATCTTTAACTAGCCTGACTGAAATAAAAGCATTTACGTAAACTTTATTCAGGTGGTTCACCGCGAAATCTACTAACCTTCCTTCCTTTTCGTTCAGCCTATCGAGGTTTTTCGGCCAACTACCTTAGTTAAAGGCATTTGTGGTGTCAAGCTCTGCGACTTGGTAATATTCCTCCGGCCAGCTACTTTGCGCTGCTTATTGCTTCCCGCAGCTTAGAGATATACTGGAGACGGCATCTCACGTTCCCTTTCCTTAATCCAAATGGGTTGAGCGAGATGTCACCCACCCCTTGAACTTCCACATCGAAGTGCTATAAAAATGATTGCATGTACCTTTTATGTCATGTTGTAGATAGAGGTGGTAAAGTAGGTCTAAAAAATAATTTTGGCCTTAGCAGAATTTCAAATACACCCCAAATATCTTCTTGGCTTAGAGAAATTTTGTAGAGATAAGGTCAGCATTAGCTCGTTTTAAAGAGGGAAGAAGGTAGTTTTTTACACCCGAGCACACTTGTGCACAAGGGTATATTAATTTTGTTCACATAACGGTTGTTTGTAACAGCCAAAACGAATCGAGATAGATATAGACAAATGTATATATAAATGCTCAGAATGAATAGAGACGTCGATTAAACCATGTCTGTCTGTCCGTCTGTCCGTCCGTCCGTGTACACGATAACTCGAGCAAAAATTGAGATATCTCAACAAAATTTGGTACATAGGTTTCCATTAATCCAAGGTAGGTTGGTATTGAAAATGGGCGAAATCGGACTTTAATCACGCCCACTTCCCATATAACGGTAATTTCTAGAAATACGAAAACTGCGATATTTTAGTAACTACTGAACATCATTCACTCAAAATTGATATTTACAATAATTTTCAGACGAAAAATAAGAATATTATAAATTTTTACAAAATCGGCGTAGCCACGCCGACTTATGGTTACATGTGTATATCTTGGTAACCGCTGCACCAATTTCTTCCAAACTTGGCACAGTTATTGGTCTTGGTATAACATACGAAATGGCCGAAAACTTTTAAAATCGGACAATAACCACGCCCACATCACATATAACGGTAATTTAGAGAAATACGAAATCTTCGATAAATCAGTAAATATTAGAGCTAATTTATTCAAATTTGATGCTTGCAACAATTCTTTACCAAGAAATACGTTTAGGATAAAATTTTGGAAAATAGGCGTGGCACCGCCCACTTATGATCACATATATGTATCTCGGTAACCGTTCTACCAATTTGTATCAAACTCGGTATGGTTATTGTGCTTGCCACATAAAATAAAAAAGTTGAAAGTTATTGAAATCGGACTAAAATTACGGCCGCTTTTCATATAACGGTAAATTTCAGAAATACTTGAAACTGCAATATTTCGAAATTTAAGGACGCTAATTTACTCAAAATTGATACACCCTGGCTTACCATGTAGCGGTAGGTTTCGGAAAGGTGAAAAAACATATATTTAATACTTGCGCCGGGTATTTAGTGTTCGGCTCCGCCCGAACTTAGACTTTCTTACTTGTTTTAGATAAAAGTAGGGTTTAATATAAGTATAAGGTGTAATTTTAATCCAATATTACCATAACAATTTTTTCGGATTTTGCCCAAGATTTTTTGTTCACGGATTCAATGGTTATAAACTTAACTTTATTTTCCTAAAAGCTGTGGAAAGACACATCCTTCCGCCTTTCAGCGAACATAAATAACAATGTGCGACAATTTTATGGCAAAACAAACCAATCCGGACTTTGGTAATATTTTCTGAAGGTAGATATATAGCATTTTCAGTTTAAATGAAACCATTTTGAAATTAAGTGAAACCTTTTTCAAATGAAACCTTTTTCTGGGTAGGTTTTTTAGGTCTCAGATAAAGCTAAACCTTTTTCAAATTAAATGAAAGCTTTTTCAGATTCAATGAAACATGCTTAAAAGGAAGTTTCATTTAATTTGAAAAAGTTTCATTTTATTTGAAAAAGGTTTCGCTTTGTTTGAAAATGGTTTCATTTAATTTGAAAAAAGTTTCATTTAAACTGAAAATGCTGTATATAATCAGTAAAAAGAACACTTCAAAAATGTGGAAAAAATGGTTAAAATAAATGTCTGAGCGAAATTAAATGTTAAGACATATATAGTAAAGTTTCATGGGAAATACTTTTGTAGAAAATTTTAACCCATTAGCTCCCGCCGAAAGGGGTTGTTTTACCCTTAATTCAAGAAGCCCCGCAAAAAGCAAATTCGGAAGGTCGTTAGATGATTGATATATTCTAAAAAATTATCGGAAAATTCTACTAGGGGTTAAAATGTTCTACCAAAATATTTCCCATGAAATTTTAATCTATATGTCTTAAGTCTAAATTTCGCTCAGACATTTATTTCAACCATTATCACCACTTTTTTAAAAGTACTTAGGCTGGGACATGAAAACTTTAGTAGGATATAAAATAAAAATACCAGCTTACTTTTGCTTATCTATCGAGGGTAAGTTACTTTCAGAAAATATCAGCAAATTCCGGGCTGGTTCGACTGTCGCACAGTGTTATCAAAGTGCTTAAAAAAACGTCCGGGGTTTTGACCCAACATAACGACTTTCAGTCTTTTAATCATAACTTAAGATTTTGGGGGTGTATTCAAAATTCCGCTAATGGCAAAATTATTTTTCGGACCTGCTCTGCCACCTCTATTTACAACATGACATAAAAGTATATGCAACCATATTTTTTGAAGCACCGTGGTATCACTACCTAATGTGTGAGTGATCAATGAAGTGCTCCGTCATTTTGTTGGATTCAGAACTGCCCGAGTGCATAGCATTTTTAAACTTTCTATTAATTTTGCATAAACGCGTGTGGAGTAAAATCAGTTTTTCCTCATCGTTGCTATAAGTCATCACTTCTACAAACTTCGAGAGCTTTTGTAAACCCAAAAAAAGCCACTTTTCCTAGATCCGGAAGGTCGTGGTTTTCCAGAGCATAGAGAAATTCTTTCAAAAAAGAGTGTCCCAGGGGTCTCGCCTCCCACTGAGATGTCTATCTCTAACGAAGGGTAGTAAGCGTTGCCACTATTTGTCCTACTATATCCAGTGGTAGTAGATCTGAAAATACTTTTGAAGCGCCACCTGTTGATGTTCGGATTTCTCTGATGACGCAGATCCTACAAGCTGTCGCACTTTGCTAAGTACTTTAAGATTGATCACCTTACTTAAGGCAGGAGTTCAGAGCTATAGAATTTTTCTCATAACCTCATCAACATAATAAACTACGCCGAGGAACGAAGTCGAGTAAATTACCGTACCGCACAACCTCAAAAAGTATAAATTCTGTCCCTAGTAACTTCGGCAAAGCTTGGTCTGATTACCCAGATTATGGCCGGGGTCTGCCTATGTATATGTTCAAATGTATGACGCGGTCAAAATGTTCGATGTTCTCCGATTATTTTAATACGAACATATCTTACTTCTTCTGATATTCACCGTTTAACAAATTGGAGTACTATCGGGATTGTGAGTGTAGAAATACACGAACTCAATCAATAATAAAACACAATAATAACTAATACGTTCCTTACAGTCATTCTTTGTATTATAATGAAGTGCCAATTGTTGTTGGCAAATATCTTTTCAAAGGCCTTGAGCGGTTTTGATCATTTCCTAGTGTAAGGAAGGCATAAATGGAGCTTCAAAATTTGCGGTTACAGAAGTTAATAGAGCGACAGCTTTCGCTCTTGCTTGCTTGAACTCGAACCTGAGGGCATATTAATATCCCCTTATACGGTTTACGTTCCCCCAACTGCAATGCCTGCAAAGAGAAATTGAATGAACAAGGTGGACAGAAATGTCCAGCATTCATGGCTCATGCTTAAGACTAATCCAAAAAAATAATATTGAAAAATAATAAGCTGAAAGAATATAGAACTAGGACAAAGGGGATAGATTTATCAAATGAAATAAGGGGGAGTACTTAGTTAAAAAAAATTACCTTTGATGAACGGGAAATGTGTTTAAAACCCGTTTTAGGGTGGTAGCATACGGTCGTCCTCTTTATCGTTATTGCAGTTAACGACGCGTCTCACTTTAAATCCTTTTAGGCGGATTTAAAAGTATAAAAAATAAAGTAGAAAAGAAAACAACAAAACAGCTGCAAAGAAGATACGACTCGTCGCGACATTTGAGTGGGTGTAGTTGTTAGGGTGTAAGTAAAGATAAGAGTTTGGTTATGAAGTTTCGATGCTTGTATTCACATATAAGTGCACAATTGCATACGATTATACTTAAGTAACTATGTGCATATATACATACATACTTAAGTAAGTATATCGACTGTAGTAATAAAAAGAGCAATCGAACTACAGAAAGTCGTGTCCGAGCAGCATTGAAAATCGCAAGAGTACATTGGAGCATTACTAGCCAATTGTTGTGGTTAAGTACTTGATATGATTGGCATCCTATTTACGAAATTCGTCGCCCACATTAAGTACATAGTTAGTTAAAAAATTTGATGTAGCGGAACAAGAGTCACTGTGACCGGCAAATTGTAGGATTTATTAAAGCGCTTTGAGGAAATATATTTTGTAAAATCTAGCATCGCTCAGCATTCTCGCGGTTTTGGTCTTCGACGCGTAAATCCCAGCAACGATAAACGACCGTTCCAACCAATTTAGGTCTTTGTCCACTAAAGCTTTTTCGGAATTTCAATTTGACATGAAGCGCTAAAAGGTGGTTCTGAACCCCACGTCTCCATCTCCTAGTAAATGTGTCTTAACATCTGTAAAATTTCTGTTTTAGCATTGTCTCGTTTTCACATGTGGGTAACTAGCTGTCTTAACATATCACTTTCAAAATGGCATCAGGCAAATCGATCTGTACCCAACGTAGAAGGCGCGGTAAAATGAAAATTGAGTTGTCAAACTTCGAAATGACAGCTGATGTTAAGACAGCGAAGGTAAGAAATTCGGCAACACAGATATGGATTAGCAGTGGAAATTTTCGGTGTCCACCTAACAGTTCTCTCTTATCACAGCTTTTTTAACAGAATCTGTAGAAGGTGGAGACGTGGGCGTAAGAGGGCCGCTCTATATAAGCCAGACGTAATATGATCAGGTGGAGTAGATTTGCTTATCCCAAGTTTGGACTACAATCAGTTAGCATTCTTTACTTATTTCCTTCCTTTTTCTGATTTCCAAAGATGTTAAATCAAGTTCTTGGAAGGAGTGTTTGTCAAGTTTTCGAGACTACGTCGGACAAGTGCCGAGGAGCATCAGCGGTGGTGCTAAATGGCTCAACCTACCTCCAGAGAATACTAAATCTTGGGGCCTGCGGCCTGGGTGTAAATCCCAGTAAAAAGGAGCTTGTTCTCTTTACTAGGAGATATAAGTTACCGAATTGCCGTTTTCCCTCAATGGGTGGTCTTTCTCTAAGGCTCCCTGACAGGGTGAAGTACTTGGGCTTGATCCTTGACAGTAAGCTTTCCTGGAAGCCGAACGTGGAGGAAAGAGTGAAGAAGGCTACAGTAGCATTGTTGTAGAGGGGCCATTGGCAAGCGCTGGGGCCTCTCGGCGAAGGTAGTGCATTGGCTTTATGAAACTATAATCAAGCCAATTTTATTATATGGGGTACTCGTCTGCTGGAACGCACTTGACAAAGCCTACATCGTCAGGCAGCTGGAGAAGGTGCAAAGAGATGCATTAATAGGAATCGGTGGGGCACTTCGAACCACACCTACTCTTGCGCTTAATGCCATATTAAATGTTGTGCCTATAGATATAGCTGGCAGGGTTGCCGCTGCGTGCGCCGCAGTAAGGCTAAGAGGGGTGGGCTTCAAGTTCACCTCAAGCTATGGGCACTCCAGAATTCTAAAAGGCTTCGGGTTCCTACCGACTCGGACAGACCACTGAACGCCGGTTCTGGATCCGAATGGATCTTTTACCACCCACATTCCAGCGAAGGGAGACTGGGAGTGGTGCAGTATCTGGAATCGGGGACCTGTAAACTTCTTTACAGATGGATCGAAGCTGAATGGGAAGGTGGGCGGAGGTGTCTGCTGCGAAGAGCTCTCCATCAACCTGAACTTAAGGTTACCGGATCACTGTAGTGTTTTTCAGGCTGAGGTGGCCGCGCAAAAAGAGGCTTCGGATTGGTGGCTCTCTGGTGTAACATCTGCTAAGGAGGTAAATATTTATTCTGACAGCCAAGGAGCTATCAGGGCTCTTGGATCCCTGACAGTGCGTTCGAAAACAGTGAGGGAGTGTTTGACTTCTCTATCGACCGCGTCTGATTATTTTGCTATTAAGCTTATTTGGGTTCCAGGTCACAGCGAAATCGCTGGAAATTGCATGGCTGATGTGCTCGAAAGACAGGGAACCCTAGAGGAATTACTTTCAGATAGGGAGGGTATGGGGGCTCCCCTAACCTCGTGTGGTCTGCTTCAGGACAGATGGGCGTTTAGTCAGCTCAGCGAGCGCTGGCCGAAGACCTTGGAGTGCAAGGTGGCAAAGTCCTTCTGGCCGCGGGTGGACCGGAGGTGGTCTGGGGAGCTCTGGAGACTAAGCAAACTGCAGCTTTCACTATTGGTGGGAGTGCTTACTGGTCACTATGTGATTGGTAACCATGCTGTAAGGCTGAAGGTCGTGGATAACCCTTACTGCACCAGATGCATGGAGGACGATGAGGTGGAAGCATCTCAATATCTGCTGCTCTGGTGCCCTGCTTTAGGGAACCTAAGGTTTAAACACTTTGGTTCGCACTTTTTTCACACTCCCGATGAGCTCTCGGGAGTGGACATCAGTCGACTGAAGAGCTTCGTTGTGAGCCGGAGCGTTTCTCCCGCAAAAAGCCACAGGCGTCGTATTTCTCCCATAGCTTCCCCCCTCTTTCCCCTTCCCATTCACTCTCTTTTCTCCGGCCTCCCTGCGTGCGGGATTGCTCCGAAGGATTGATCGCAGTTTTGCTATGTAAACGCACCATCATGAACGCTCTGATCCATATGAAGGGTATTCTCCACTTACTATTGCATTCCCTTTGCGGTCTCCTAAGACGGTCTCCATTCAAAGATTTACATACGGGTCAAGTACTAAATAACACCCATAAACTTATCAAGTATCCTCAAAATTCAGCTCTCACTTCCATAATACATCTCCGTGGGGCAGTTAGGTTTGGAAGGGGATTACATGGAGGCAGAGCGATGCAGAAATATTTGTGACTTCCTGCTTAATTCCATCACCATTAACTTTACAGCGGGCAGCGTAAATGTGGCTGGCGGAGGAAATATTTTGAGGACTCATTGTTGTGTAGGCTTTCCCTGACGGGGTAAGATACATGTATGTAACTATGTAAACGCAGAAAATATCCCGGAATCGGTTGGAAAAAGAGGCATTAGCTCCCTTTTTTAAATTAAAACTGTTCGTGTTATTATTGCAAGTTAACTTTAAAGAGCACACGCTACGGATTACGGCTGAAAACCTACCTGCACGCGTCGCCAGCACTCACTTCGTGAATTATTGCTATATGTATCCCTGCCAAGGACTATTATTCTAGTTGATTTTTATTTTAAATTGTGGACATTAGAAATTTATTATTGAAAATATTTTGACAGTCGCATGAATGGATTGTGAACGTCAGTGAGTAGCTGTGTCGCCCACTGCGCGCTAATCAAATAAAAATAAATGAACTAGGCCTTGCATTAGCCTTGTAGCATGCCACGTACGCATGCCGCACAATGCGGCAATTTAATGCTGCATCATGTGCCCGCGAGCCATACGGCAATTGCCATCCATCCCAAAACCAGGAGCCAGCGCTATAGCAGGGTGAGAAAATCCAAATTGCCACATACTCGTGCAGAAGAGGTGAGCAGAGAGAAGTGAAAAAACACACAAAAGCGAACGACGGCTACAAATCAAAACACACGTGGCTACATTTTGCCAGAATTTGTGTGTGAGTATGTAAGTTCGACTACGTGAGTGGGTGAGAAGGGGTGCCGCATCTTAGCACGTGCAACAGTATCAAGCGCAACGTTGAGTCCTAAGAATGCGCAGAAGGTATGTATGTAGTACATTTAACAAAATATGGCAATCGGTGCGGGTAA
>NW_023458564.1:27447260-27451458 GCF_013731165.1 Rhagoletis pomonella
TTTTTTACGGTCTTATTGACCTAGCTTACATTCTTCTATTCCTCTATGAGATCATTATCATTATGAGATCATTATCTAATAGGTAGTGTTTTGCAGTAATTATACAATAATTTCTTAAATTTATTAATATTTTGGCATTGTTTTATTTCACATGGTAACTCGTTGTATTCTTTCAATCCCTCGTAGTATATATTTTTCTTGTCGAATTCCGATCGTACAGCTGGCAAACGATAGTTGTTCCTGTTTCTTGTCTGGTAATCATGTACCTGGTTGTTATAAATCATTCGATCGTTCAGATATTTCGGCAGGTTTCCTATTTTTATGTTGTGTATGAATTTTAACGTATAGTAAACAATGAGTTGTTTTACACTTAGCCAATTTAGGCTTTCAAGCATTTCATGTATTGGGGTATCATAGCGTTTTTTAAGGATAAACCGCATTGCTTTATTTTGTTTCACCTGCAGTTTTGAAATGTTTGAGTCAGCTAACGTGAATAAAATAGTAGGGCAATATATGAAATGGGGTTCTATAATGGCCCTATATACCATTATTTTATAATATTTGTTCACATGCCTACACGTTCGAAACATAAATCCAATTTTTTTTGATATTTTCGCTTCTGTATATTTAAGATGCACATACATATTTGTGAATATAGTTTGAACAAATGTATGTAGTAAGTAAATACATTTGAAAGTACATAATAGCCCTTAGTCACGCACACTTTTTGTATGCCAACTGGGAATTCCTACATTCTCACCTTACTTCAACTTCACGTTCCTGTAAAATCTCTTTCAACTTCTCTGCCGCTTTATCTTCACCAACAGCACCAATGAAAAGCGCATCTGTGCCGAGTTGTTTGAGTATACGCACTGTGTTCAAAGCGGAACCGCCGGGATTCACTTCACATTGTACACTATGCACCAATACATTCAAAAATATAAACAATTGCAAATATAAAATATGTCAATATTAACAACCAGCTGATCAATTGGCTAATTGCACACTTACCGCTCGGCAGCCTCAGCTGCTAACTTGGATAAAGTTTCTGCATCTAACTCGCCTTTCGATTCTGCCGGTATTTGAAAGCGTTCCAATAAATCTGTTTCGTCATTCTGAAGCTGCGCGGTGTGATCTAGCAGCACGTTACCAAAAGCAACAACTTTGCGTGGTCTAGTTGTGCGGGGGATGTTAGAAAACGTCAAACAAGCGGAAACAGCATCATTTCACATTAATTACGAAACACTAGTATTATAAAATATGTATATTTACGTATTTGCACAGCTATTATCGCCGTAAACATATCCGGAGACTTTTGTGTAAAGCTCTTGCAGGTATTCCATGGTGCGATTGAAGAAAATCATTAAGGCACAAACTCCCGACTGCTGTAACACAAAAACCCAAACGCGAATATTGTTAAATCAATAAAAGTGACTTGAATTTTGTATCGGATGAAGGTAATTGACTACTTTTCAAGTGCACCAACAAACTCGTCAACAGTAGGCTTTCGACTGAATCCGTAGCTACCACAAGATTGAAGGTTGGCTCGGTCGGCCCGCGCCGCCGCAAAGCTCCGACGAACATGGCATGAATCTAGCTTATTGTGAGATGTATTTATTTCCATTTGCTTTTGCACCATTTCGTTGATTCCTCTATAACTTGCTTTGGTCATAATTAATTAAAGTGGGAAGCCGGTGCTCTCACAACTGCGTTATTGTTCACAACTTCTTTATATCTTGTTGGGAGAAAAGACTTTTTTTTTTTGGTAAATTTTTTCGTATTTTTGTTATTTTTGCTCTTGGCCAGGGTTGCCAAACATTGGAACGTGTCAAAAGCTGCTATTCAATTGCTTGTTTGATATGGAAAAAGGTTTCACAAGCAAATAGATTTCAACAATCTAGAATTTTTGTGAAAAGAAATTAAAAATATACGCCATTTTCGAGACCAAATAATTTGAAAATAAAATGAATATTTTTACGCTTTAACCAAACCTATAAAAATCAAGGATTCAAGCTAAATACTGCATATAGAAATATTCAAAAAAATTTATATATTTCGAACTTTTTACTCTGAATTTTTAGAATAATTTATGGTATGAAGTTGTATAGCCTATAATATTTGATTTTATTTTATTTTTTTTATTGTTTGCATTCAGTCTTTTTGGTTTTTTCTCCATTTAATTATTGCCAATTATTGATTTAATTTGCAAACAATCATAGTGCTTAGTTACACTTTTCTTTTTATTTAAAAAATGATTTAAAATATTTAGGCAATCAAAAGTTCCCAGAAATTCCAGTAAAATGAGTTTTGAATGGAGGACGTTATGTTCGCCTTCCATCGATATACATTTGTATGTATGTATATAAAAAGGATTTATTAAAGCGTTCAAAATTTAATAAGAAAGTAGACTAAACTTTTGGAAAGAGATTTATAGTATAAAGATATCTGCGAAAACTAAAACAGAAACGAAAAGGTTTATTTGTTTTTCAAAAAAAAATAATAAATGAGAAAAAATTTACATATTTACCAACCCAAATTTTTTCAACCATGTTTGGTAACAATTTACGGAAGTGGCATCCCTGCTCTTGGCTACAGTAACAATGCTGTATATCTTACAGGAAAGGCCGGAATAAGAAGCGCTGTGCACAAAAAAGTCCCCTTAGTCATTATTCAAAATAGTTTTAACCAACGGAAATTGTGTAATGGTTTAATCTGTAATGGTTTTCTTTTGTTTTTAAACAGTTTAGTTACTTACAGGTGATAGTTGTAAGTCGTTGTTTAATTATATATTGATGATATAATTTCTCGTCGAATTGTGTTTTTCTAATCACCTTATCGATAACCATGATTCATGAAAAATAACAGCACTTTTCCGTTCACAGCTGACTGCTTCCTGGTTTTTGTTTACATGTGCCTCAAAACTGTTAAATTTTCAACAAACTATCGAGTACAGAGTGCAATACCGAATTCAACATGTATTTGTTCCTCGTCGTTCCTTGTTAATAAAATTAATAATTATTACTGACTCAAAATATATATTTATTATTAAACTTAACGGTGGAGTTGCTAACAGTACTTCAAAAATTCTATTTGAAACATATGTATTATCTGGACTAAACGAGGGCCTGTGCCTCGAGTGAATGTCGGCATCTAATTGCAAGAAACTGGAGCTAGTATAACCATTGGATTCATACCAGCACGGACTTCACGAGGATCTACATAAGGTAAATATACTTTCAAATATAATAATTCAAATGTACTACAAAATGTAAGACTCATCGTAAATGAAAATACACTTGTGGGTTTTTGGTTACAGGAAACCATGATTCAATCAATATGTTATTGAATCATGATTGGGAACAACCAAGACAAATTAATTCAATATTCGTTTCATGATTCAGTTAAATTAAAAATGTTTTCGCATAACAAAACTTCAAAAGTAACAGTATCTAAATTCAAAGGTACAAAATTAATTAAGAATGCAAATGTGAGTTGAAAATGAGAGGCAGCCTTTAAAGAAGTAGGTGCGTTTAAGATAGCTTATTCTAGAAGTTGCGATATTGTGCACGTAAACGGAACACTTCCGCATACATGCCAGCCTGGAAACGATCCTTCACTTCTATCGGCAGATCTCGTATTAAATTCGCTATATTCTTTACAAATAATTCTTCGATTGTATTGTCTGTGTCACCACTAACCGGTGTACTGCTTTTAGTACTAACGCTTTTGTTTTGCAGTTTTTCTGGTTTATCGTGATCGCCTAAATTTGCGTCCGTTTCACGTTCAATTATCGTTATTATCGGAGTTTCACAAGAATTTGAATAACTTGAATGTGACGAGCAGGAGTCCTCTTCGGCTATGGCATTTACGTTTATAAATACTTCATTCATTGCAGGCTCTTCTGAGCTGGAGCGTACGCACTTACCAAGTCTTGAACTACAAGCAAATTGTATAATATGTATAATAGTAGTACAAGTATTTACACACAACTTTAGTTGCAAAGAGGCAAAAGCTTACCGTCGCGGTACAATAGATTCCTTTAAAAATAGCATTTCCTTATAGTATTCCCATTCATGCGCATTAAACGGGTCTGTGTCAGACGAAAAATAACCATCAGCTCTCTTCATTTGCTTACAGAATCTTTCTCGTAACAACTTCCAGCGCGCTTTGCAGTCACTTCCTGCGGGAACAAATTACT
>NW_023458564.1:27451558-27456734 GCF_013731165.1 Rhagoletis pomonella
GTATTTAATGTTCGGCTCCGCCCGAACTTAGACTTTCTTACTTGTTTTGCTTTGAGTTTGTTTCGCTGTTAGTTGGAAGTTGGAAAAAATTCAGCAACATGATAAACTTTTTTCTTGTGGCAACGCAAGTTAGCTCAAGAATGTGGCACACCACTTGCCAATAGTATGTAGCCCACAAAACGCCGAGCGTTTGAATGAGTGACGTGCTACAACATCCCCTGAAAGACGGCACCCCAAAGGCTTTGCATGAACGTTGCTGGCTGGTGGGGTGGTCACGTACGAGATTTTCTCGTTTATTGCATTTCCCTTCGGCTTTATTGCTTTCTAGCTGCCTGTCTCAGCCAGCGGAGGACCACCAACGCTATTCCTTAAGAAAGCAAGTATGCAGAAAACTTGCGAAAGCCATTCTTACGCATACACGTATTGATATAATAACATTGTGCATATGTATGTATGTGTGTGCATACATATATATATACAATAAATAAATTTCAATGACTTTTCTACGCACAGAAATCGACGCATATACCCAACAAACATTAGGTTAAGTTTAGCACTAAGGTATTTCTCAAATCTCCAGCGTTGCTTCTCAACAGTATCTCAAGTGTTAAACAATAGCGTTCTCAACAAAGAGGAAATTTTTCGTTCTATGAAAATAGGACTGTATCTCAAGTTGAAAATAGTTAGCCCACAACTTGAATTCCAATGTGATTCTCCTATTGGACTCAAACGTATCATTAAAATAATGAAACTAAAAAGTTAAATAGCTACCTTTAATTGAAACGACATATTTAGATAAATTTAAATATTTAATTTTTTTATTTTTTTATTTCTTTTGTAACAGTTGAATAAATATCGGCTTACAATAATGCAGGGTTTGTAATGTTTCTCTTTTTAATTTAGAGTTTGAATCGTTTACCAAATTATTAATTTAACTTTTATTTTACCGTCTTTCCTATTTAGTTTTTCATTTGATATTATTTAAAAATTCGTGCTGCCACTTTCTTATTTTTGATTATTTTGATTGAAAGCAATTAGAGAAAATGTTCATCTCAACATGCAGTCTAAGGTCTGAGATGAGTGGGATAATTATACTGTTATATTTATTATATTGATTTGAGGACTATGATTTTCTCTAAGGTTAGAGAAAAAAATTGTTTGGTGTTTGTTGGGTACATACATACGGGCATGAGCACGTAATTTTCCGGATGCTCTGGCCGACTGTGCGTATTCGCATGTCATTGTGTTTGTACGTTTGTGGTTTGTTTTCTCATTTGTTTAAAATTTTTTACGCAACTCTGTCGTTGTCAAAAATTCGTTCATTTGGAAATTTAATTTTTGTCCAAGACGTTTTCGTTTAGCCTCGGACATACTTTAAAACGTGTTTCATTTTTCTTCTATGGATGGGGTTTCTGAACTTTCGTACTGTGCATTTTCCAATCGCGATCGAAAATATGTAGATATTTGAAAATATCTTGATGCATATGTTGTGCGGATGTTAATGCACTCCTGGATTCCAGAAAATATTTTTTTATTTTATATATAAATAGGTACGCTAAGGCAGCTCCTGTGTACACCACCACAAATCGTTTCTATAATAAAACCAAAAAAATCTATTAACGCCTTCTAGTTTGAAATCTTACGACGAGAGGGATTAGATTCATAAAAATTAGAAAAACATCCTCAGTAATATCTAATTATAAATATTATAACCTAGCATATACCCGGCGTGCTTCCCTGCGCATTAAAAGTAAAAAATAAAACAGATTTGAATAGATTTATGAAGTGAGATTTACAAAAAAATTTTCGATTTATGAAATATTTTTTATTTTTTATGAATAAGAGTGTGAGTTAATATATTTTCGAAGGTAATTAATACTGTATACTCTTATAACTCGATTCTACATATCGTTCACTTTCTTCAAAGATGTATTAATTCAGTGTTTAACTTACCTTATCACTTTAACTGAATACAATTTTTCAAATAGGTGGCAATCCGCTATAAAAATATTTTCGGCAGTAAACTTTCTTAAAACTCTTTAGCTTTATACCCGTATTGTAATATTTCATTTATATATTCAAATCAATAATTGAATAATATTTTTAAAACAGGTGGCAACCCTCCTTAAAAATATTTTTCGTAGTAAAATTTTCTAACCCTATTCAGTTGAATACTCATATTGTAATATTTAATTTATCTTATTAATTAGATCCAATTGATATTTTCAAACGGGTGGCAACCTTTAACAAAAATTTGTTCGACTATAAGCCTTTTCAACCCTATTTCTTTTGACAGCCAGATTGCAATATTTACTTAACCTTATCAATTTACTTAAACTGCAATTTTCAAACAGGCTCCAACTCTCCAATATTTTTTTTTTATATTTTAAGTTACACCTTTAGCATTACATCGGTGGAAACTGCGTTCGATTACATGCATCAGTTTTCGAGTGTGCGCGTACAAACATACCGATAGCTCCTCATATAGACAAAAGTTTAAAAAATGGTTGATTTGGCTTCTGTTGCTCTAATAAAGACCGCAGATATTAATTTCTCTTTAATATCTATAATGTGCAGGCATCGGCTTGTTACAATTTTATTAAATTAGTTGCGTTCCAGCAGCAGTACGAATAGCAGGCTTTGCAGGATTTTACAGGATTTACAACAACAGCTGTTTTCGCATTAATAAACCTAATGTAAGGTGTCGTGCGGGAACAGCTTCCTGTAAAATCCTGTAAATTCACGATAAGGAATTTGTTTATTTGTTAAGCTTTCATCATTTAACTACTAAACCGATCGTCGTGAACTTTTGCACACTTTGTTCATTTAACCCAACTTAAAATATAGGCTAGCTTCGGGGTTGCCAAATTTTAATCAAAAAACAGAAAAATAAACAAAAAATCTTTTAACCATAACACTGTTACTTTCAGAGGGTCTATGAAAAATTAAGGGGTGTTAAACACGAACATCAAGATTTTTTTTAATAAAATTACATAAACAGTTTAACTAAACAAAACATTACTTTATAAACTGCATCATTCAAATCAAATTTCCAAATAAATAAAACCAGACTCCTTGAAGAAGGCGAAAAACAACGCCGAAACGCGTAGGACGAAAAAAGGAAACTTGTTTTTGCTTTTTTAAACTACCGGCCGGAAAAGCTTCTAAAATAAAAAAAGAATAAATTTGGTTTTATTTATATGCAGTTTCATAAGTTTTCGTAAATTATTTTGTTAATTTTCTTTGAGAATTTTATTCGATACCTCAAATTTAGTCCCTCCTAGATCCTTTTTTTTTTAGAAATGTGTAGTTTTTAAATACCAGAGAGTGCTGGAGCTTCTAGCGTATTTCTTGTTTTATTCAAATTGATTTGGAAAAATATTTTTTTTCTTTTGCCAAAGGACAGGTGAAACCATTTATTTTGAATGAGAAAATGCTGCTCTTTCATTAACCAATTTTATCTTAGAATCACACTTACAAAAAAACGAAAGAGAAATTTTAATTTATTTATTTGAATCCAAAATTTCCAAATAAATGCTATTTGTACTAGGAGGTAATTTAAACAACTATAAGCTTGTTTAAAAACTGTTCGTAGTCCAAATTATGGATTTGCCAAGTCAAGGGTGCACCTTGTCTGGGGTTGTATGCTTTCAACGGCTGGAAAACACAAACCAAATGATCCAGAAATCCCAAAATCGGACAGGAGTCTACTAACAGATGCCAGATGACAGGATTAAAAGGTAAAAACTCACTGACTTATGAGGCAAACCCCACATTATAGCATTCACAGAGAAGTATTCATCTAGTTATATACTTATTTCTAAAAGGTATTTTTCTGATACCAAACGATATCTCCTTCAGTATTTTATAAAATTCAATGAATTGTATCTTATTTTAAAGGCAAGAAGCTCACGTACATGCAAAATAAAGTCACGTTGTTCAAATTTAGTTACTTATTAAAGAAAAGGGGTTTTAAAAAGCTCAAAGCACTGTATCCGGTAAATAAAGCGCCATATCTTCCATAATACTTCATCAAATTAAATGATTGAAACACTATTTAGAAGGAAAGTTTTATCGACTAAAATATTACAACCAATTCAAGGAATGAAAAACATTTAAGTGCACTCTTAACCGGAAGTAATAATTTCGAAAAGGGTTTCCAACTATGTAAAAATTTTGATCTTTATATATGCATAAAGCAAAGTTTTTACGTGGCTCTAAAAAATTCCGGAAAAAAATTGTGTTGACGTAGAATACGTCTTACGTTTCGGTATGGAGGCCATGCTCAAATGTTGTAGTTGTAATTTTAGAGCTTCACAAAAACGCTTTGTGCACGAGACGTCATGAAGCAATTTCAAAGAAAAATGCGGCGTTTCCAATCCTAGATTTACCGATAGTGTTAGTTTTATGAGTGACAACTTCGTTTTCTGTCATATAAACAACGGTAAACATTCATTTATTTTGGGGTAAATTTTGAGCCTTTGAAGTGCTCTAGCAACTAAGGTTTTGCAGATATAACTTTCATTTTCGGAATGTAAGTTTTCCAGAGCAATAGAAATATTAGTTTGGACAAATTTTATATAAAGTTACCAAATATTTTGCATTTTAAAGAAAAACACTTTTTAAAAAAATTTGCAATTCTAGAAAACCGCTCGAAGTTGTCGCCGTCGCTAACATGTAAATGTCCGTAAATATTCCGCAAAATTTTTCTCTCGAATGCTCCAAGAGCCGCGTCATGCTCCAAGAGCCGCGTCATGTTGTCAATGTCCATACTTCTGCGCCATATACCAGCATGGGTAAACCGATTGGAGCCTTGGGTCGCGGCAAAAACAGAGAGAGCTTCGGTGGGGTCACTCCGACATATTCGGTTTAAGGGTTCACTAAAGTCTGCAACGTTTGTTCACCAGCAGGTGTGGCTGCAAGCGGACGTCTGTCTTGGAGCAAGCGTCCCAACGATGGGTTGTGCGCTGGTTTTGGGACCGGTCATCGGTAGTGATACACATTACTTGTTAAACACTTGTTCTTAAAATACTTTGAATTATGAAAATATCTTGTTACATTTATTTATGTACGATCAATTTTGAGTTGAAAATTTTTATATTCATTCATTCAGTTTTCAATATTCAAGCAAGCAACATATTTAAAAAATGGCTCATAAAATCGAAAGCGAATTTTA
>NW_023458564.1:27456834-27471213 GCF_013731165.1 Rhagoletis pomonella
CAACAGAATCCGAAGAATTCCACAAACATCATTCGCACTTACAAACACATATGCAACTAAACTTAAGAGTGCATTCGATACACGATGTAAACAAATGTGTATGTATTCTACATATTTGCAACCGGTATTCGGGACGCCCGAGAAATTCCTATGCCTGCAAGTTTGCCTGAGTACACAGCAATGTGTGCGCTTTGGCACTCCCTTGTTTGTTTTTTAATTTCCGCCACTCAAAATAGTATCCTGCTTGCAAAGGATATTCCTGCATAGCTACTTATATGTATATATTTATATGTATTGTATGTTTCAATGAAGGCTTCTGAGCAGTACCTACACATGTACAAGCATGTTGTTTATGTATGTATGTATGTATGTGCATGTGTATCTTGTTTATTCATATTGGAATTCTAAGGATTTACACATACTACATGTTTGTAAGAATTTTCGCATTTCGCAAAATCAATGTTATACATGATGTTTCTAATTTCTTTTTGTTTTGTTTCTCGTATATAGTTGTTGGACTCTAAACTAAAGGTGTCACATGCATATACATACATAAATGGGTGTATATACGCTCCATATGCAATACGTAAATACACTTTCATGCACTCGAATAAGGACAATTCTTGTTCGGTATTTTTGGGTTAATTTTCTTTTATTTAATGTCCATTATTTTTTCAATTAAAATACAGTTCATTCTGCAACAAAAATTATATAAACGAAACAAATCCATCCAAATTTTAAACTTTCTTCTTGGAATTTTTGGAGGTTTGTAGCCCATTCAATTTCAGTATAACAAAGTGCACTTAGCTACTTATAAACGTTGATTTTTATTTTTTTATTTTTTTTTACTGAAGCATGCTGGCATTTTTTTATTTGGAAAAAATTGCGGAAGAATGGTAGTAAAAAAATTGTCAAAAATCAATAATATTTTGTAGTTACCCCAACGTTCACAAAACAAGTAATATCTAAGCAAAAAACAAAACCGATTTCAATTCTCATAAAAAAATTCAAGAGTATCGTTAATTTGTTCGTGATTCCGTGATGGGATCTAAACAAAATTAGTGTTGGACCACCTCTGAGGCGCGATCTTTCCTTTAATGAAAGGATTACAGAAATCGGTTGACGTGGTCCAAAGTTATACGGTAGCATAGATAAAAAAAAATATATACGTATATTCCGACGAACTGATAATCTCCTCGGTTAAAAAGTAAGTAAGCGTGGTCCTCACTGGAGAAGTGAAACATACGTTACATATTGCATTTATATATTTTGCTTATCTCGCAGAACAACAATAACGGCTACATTTTATATAGTTATATAGGCAATTAGATACCATTCGGAAAAAATTTCACCTACGGGGTAAGTGCTCCTCCATTATTTGGTTTCATAGGGATTCGGATAACTCCATCTTTGAAGTAGTAAAGAAAATTCTCTTGAGTCCTTTTTTCGATTAAGCGCAAAAGTTTTTCGTGCAAACAGGGATGGGCAGCTAAGCAAAATATACTGTACTTACATTTATCTTAATCTATTTTCCTTTATCTTTATACTTCCTTTATCCTGATCCTTCTGATTTTTATCTTTATTTTATATATAATATATCTACATATTCACCATTCCCTTTGTAATTATAAAGGTAAGGTGAATTAATTTGCATTGGTCTCCATCTTTGTTTTTATCTTTAATATCCTTGCTTGTATCTTTTCTTCATCTTTTTACAAATTCACCTAGATGATGTGAGGCGAGGTGATTTTAGGTCATGTGATGTCAAGTCGTGTAAAGTCATTCGGCACTACTTCGAGATTTTGGGACATTGCATTTGGGCGATTCTAGCGAAAAATCTACCGACTGCGTAAAAAAAAAATTAAAAGTCCTATATAAAACTTATTTATAGGCCGATTTGGCTGCTATTTGCCAAAATTTTTCCCATTAGGAGGCGTAATGCTCTGATTTGTTTCATATTTGGTATGTTTAGTTGAAACGTAATATGTAAGACACAGCTTTACAAAAAATCGAACGTCGTGTAACGCCAGTTTGGAAAGAACCATATATCGGGATTTTCGAGTATCGATAATTATAAAAATATCAATGTCGATAAATATATCGGTAAAAATGTCGATTATTACATTGATAGCATTTTCGATAACTTTATAGGTAAATATATCGTTAAATATTTCGATTGAAAATTCCAAAGAATTATCGATAAAAATATCGATAACAATATATTTTATAACAGTTTCGATAAGTTAATTGATTTAAATATCCACAACAGTTTCGATAAATATGTTGATAGATATATCAATAACAATACCGATTATTATATCGATAAAAATACCGATAAATATATCGGTCCTGAGAATCCCTAAAATCTCCAAAATCCCGAAATAGTTCCGAAATTAATGTGAGATGACTTAAGGTGAGGTGAGAATGGGTGTGATGAGTTCAGTTGTAGTCAAGGTGTGATGAAATTAGGATCAGGTGTGAGGAATTTAGGGATGGTGAGTTAAATTGTATTGAATTCATATGTTGTGAGTTTCTGTGTCTATCTGTCTTTATAATTACCTTTATCTAAAACTTTCTTACTCTAGCTTTATCTATACATTTACCGGTATCCTCATCCGCATATTTCTCTTTATATTTGCCATTATGTTTATTATTTTCTTCATCCACATATTCTTCTTCACCTTTCTCTTAAATAAGTAAAGTGTTTAAACCAACCGTGATCTTAATTTTTGCCGTTATCTTTATGCATCTTTTTGTGTTTATTTTTACCGTTACCTTTATCCTTTTCTTCATCTATATACGTACTCACATTTTTTTGTATTGGTCACATTCTAAATTTTTTTCTTAAATCCGGTTCCATTGTACAATTTCCGTCCCATTCATTTCCGTGCGCATCATTTTATTTGTACATATCTACCAATTTACTCCCAACCAACCAGCCGCCGCTAAAAAAGTTTACTTCGAAAATTCTGTAAATTCTAAATAGAAAGTTTGAAATTTTAATGAAAATGTTGTGATTTTTTTTTTCTAATTTTCTACAAAGTTTGAAAATTGCGTTGATGTAGTTTTTGTTATAGAATAAACTGCATGTTAATTGAAACACAATGAAAATTAAATAAATGAAAATTAAACCAGAAAACCAGCGTCCCTATTCAATTGCATATGAGTGTATGTACATATGTTTACGCGTTGTGTTGTTGTTTTGATTATTTTACCTTGTTGTGGTTGGTTTTTCTATGAACTTCCCTGCTTCTGTATTGATGATGTTCGCTCCTTAAGTGTACAGATACATACATATGTATAAGCCGTACCCTTTCCAATAAGCACCCAGGTAGCTCTTTCTCCAACGCGCGTATGTATGGAATATGAATTCATACATATCAGTGCATGTATGAAAGCTCATTCCTTTTGCTGCTCCTGGCATTGTCATCAGTTAAACCAATAAAAACACTCTTAAAAACCATACTCACTTAAAAGCATTCGTCAGCAGTTTGAACGCGTTGGCTTCGTCCTTCGTTACCTGCAAACTTTTCCACAATTTCGTTGATTTTGTTCTCCTTTTTATGACACATATTACTGGCGAATTGTTGTGTGTGTAATTGTGAAAACACTTCTGTACCAACCTATACGTCCTTTTATCTTTTCCATGTCATTTTACTACACCCTGGAGTCTTGTTGAACCAATACAACTCTTCTCACCGCAACTCTTTTCAAATTTGATTTTTTCCAAAGGGGTTCAATAATTTCCCGCATTGCCCTTTGCTTTTTATTTTATGTTTTAAACCTGCCATAGTTGCGTTTGGTGATTTCCGCTGACATGAAAACACCTTCTCTAGTTGGTATTTTCCTACAAACTGATTTTATTGTTTTGTATTCTCAGTGAAAATGACTCGTTAAAGGCCATTCGCAAAAACCGCTGACATGCAAAATCCGTTCATGTAATCGATTTTTAACCCTCTCCTTTGGCAATCATTTTTGTGATCAGGTGTGATTTACGTCGAAAAACGTAGGAAATTGAGTTCAAAATATTCGCCAAATAAAACGTTTCAATGTAAACCGGCCGAGTTTTATGTAAATTTTGTAAAAGTAGAGTTAAGATTAGGTTTGGTCCATCTGGCTAACTGTGTGCAACACAAAGTCCAAGTGGTCCCTAAGAATACTAGATGAGCCAAATTTTTCACTAAATATATTTTAGATCTATTTTGAGGAGTCAACGCCTTTAACTTATCTTTATACAGAAGAGCTAGTCATCTAGCTATCGTCATCTAGCTTATCAAATTACAGAACTCAAACACATTTTTAAGCATTGTCTTCATACCGCATGACTTATGCATAAGATGTCTTCTACAGCCATCCTTGTCACCATATTTCTGTACTTTCTGTAAAATAAATGTAATAACAGCAGAGATAGCTTTTATTTAGAAAAGAGCAAAACACTCAATGTACACATTTTTGTTTAGATCAAACGTAAAACAAATAAAAATCAGTGCAAAATTTACGTTTGGACTTAATTTAAGTTTTTTTTTTAGTACTTTATTGCACTTTTTTTGACTTTTTCGGTTTTGAGTACTGCTCTTGCCCCCGTAGCCGAGTGCTCACTGTATTGTATGAAATGAAAAAATGGGCTGTTCGAAAACGGTTACGGTTTATTTGATATTCAAAAATCAAGATTTCAAAAAAACCGCCTATAGATATCCGAAAAAACCGATTTAAACCGGTTTATAAAGTCAATCACCCTAATACATATATGTATATGTAGGCCCGTTAAAATTTACGTAGTAAATATTTAGCCCATGACCTTCAGCGATCATTGAAGTGGCAGTAGAAAAGTCACTTCCACCGGATACTTGGCATCACTCCGACCCCATAATTTTAATGAATAGTTGAATATTTAAGATAACCTTAATTAACAAGTTTTTCAATCCTTCCTTTCTTTGGGATTTAGGCTATTATCTGTAAAATAAGCACAGTCGGCTGTTGCACCTTGGATAAAGTGTTTTCAAATGAACGAAATTAAACTACCTGGAGCTTACATGGTTCAATGGTATTTATTGCCAATCTGGTTCACTTTTGGCAATGATTCTCTTGGATTAATTGATTGATGCAGTTTACGTTATCTCCTACTGGTTTTTGATCTTTCGCATCTGTACGGCCGGTCCACAAAGTTCGTATTCGTGCTAACTGGAACTCCCAGTTATTCTACGCAGCTTTCAGTCCATTTATCATCATTCTGCATATCAGTATTGGCGTTGTATCACAGTCACCGCCACGACATAAAAATCGTCCTGTACGATGTCTAAATTTGGTATCCCCATCCCCGCGAATCTAATACGACTGTGTAAAATTACGCTGAGCAATAAGACTAGCTCTGGCTTACCAATGAAGGATCTGCTGGAGAAGAAAATTAGAGCTGCAGAACTGAATCGCTCAGGCGCAATTTTTTACAAGGGCGTACAATTGCTGGGGTATGTCGATAACATCGAGTTCATCGGAAAAAACAAGGGCTACGTCTGTTCTGGCTTCTCAGAATTAGGTAGAGAGGCAAAGGACGTGGGTCTGGTGGTGAACGAAGTACCTTCCACGTTTGAAAAAGAAAACGACTTCGTTTATTTAGAAACCAATTCAAATCCAAGGCAGAATCACTCTTACCAACAAGTGCTACTTTGGACCACGATTGAGAGAATACAAAGGTTGCGCCGATCTCGGACCGCTATTCCTCTCTTAACGAATTTGACAGATTCGTGGTTTGCATGACGTCACACTTGTGCAACTTGTTTACGTTTTCCTTGCAACATTTTTTCTTCTTCTTCCATTCTTGCTCACGTTTTGGCATTTCTCTCTCGCAATTGCACCAGTGTGACGTCACACAAAAGTTATTCTCAAAAATCCTCTCTGATCGGCGCAATCTTGTATTCTATCATTCTTGACTTTGGACTGAGTAGGCAATTGACAAATATAGTTCTCTCTCGTCGTATATCGCCTAGGCATGGACAGTGAACACATCTGATGAGTTTTCGAGTTGACGATTTCGAATACTGCAGGGGAAGACCAGGTGGAGAAGGACTTAGATTCTCTTGGCAATTGGTGTGAGTTGGAACTGAAGTGACTATGAAGTGAAGTGAACGACCTTTGTTGGACTCGGTCAAAAGTAGTCGCTTACAGCGCCCACTTCACCAGGTGCGGAAGATTAGTGTGTGGTACTACTTTTAAGACTAAAAACATTCTCTAGGCTACGTTAACGTTACTTGATCAAAAAATTATAAACCAAATCCGTGTGTAAGATATCCGTAAGATTCGAGGACTAAATAACGTGCAGGACCACTACCTTCTTGCATCAAAATACACACTTTCCCCATTGAAGCAAATAATCTGCATCTTAATACACAAGTAATACTCGACACTGAAACTTTGTAATCGCAACATACAGGAAACATATTCGCCACTCAGCTGTCATAGAAAGTTTTAAGACCGAGTCGAGCATCTGTAAAAATCAGAACTGTAACCTCAGCACCAGCCACAGAAAATTGGATAAATAGCTAAGCCTCCGATGACAGAATCGATACTCCGTCTCAAAATAATGACTACATCTGAAAAGTTAAAGCAAGAGGCAAAATTAATAAAGCATGGCGGTGCGCTCTGCCCAATCCGCATGATTTGCGAACCCGCCATAAACGCAATTTAAAACATAGGCTGACTTCATGTGGTTTCAAAAGCTTAACTCTGCCGTCAATGAAGTAAATAATTTGCCCATTTCAGTATGCATTTTGACCTGAAAACTCCTCCACTGATTAGGTGTGCACTATACGTCAAATCTTATACCATATCTGCGAGAGGAGGATCATTTATCAATTTCAATGCTGTTTACATATAAGCCGCGAATCTGAATTTGCTATGCCCGCGAAATACGACTGTGTCAATAGACTTTGGGAAAAACCATAAGCTCCGCCAAAATGATTTCTGCCATCTGATATAAAGCCGGATTAAGGGCAGGACCATATGTGATGACGAAAGAACAAAAAAAATAACATTCCAGAGATTAAAGAAAAGTTCGCTGGGCATTAAAAAGATTTGTCAGCACCATCAGTACATCTTGCGGAACCTAGCTTAGCTCTTTTTGGCTCTGGTGAGATTCTCGACTTACCCAATAATGATAATTTCCGAGGGACGTTGAAACTAATAGCTCAAAACGACCTCTGGACATATCACACTATACAGAAGTAAGGGCGAGGACACGTGAAGTAGTTATCAACAACCTGCGAGGAAATAATAACTTTGAGGGGTAAGAAAGTACAGGCATAAATAATAAGCCGGATCAAAAAGTCAAAATATTCGTACTATTCCATCTCTCTTTATAAACGTGACCAGTTGTTTAAAGGGATACTCAAACAGACACGGTATTGGAAGTGCGGTACAAGGCGGTAAATAGTATAGTATACCGCGTCTATTTGAGTGTCCCTTAATACTGCATTCAATATTAGCGGCAAGTGCAAAGGAATTCAGGCGAGAATTTCGAAAGGAAAAACTCAGTAATTACGGATACTGTTAATATGATAATATAATTATTTTTTTCCAATTAATTGTATTAACTAAAAAAAGGGCCCCCATATTCTAAATCCGGCCCTTCAAAAGGCGTACACCATATCTTCTGCCTTCTCGAAGCTGGTGCAAAAGCAAAGCGCGTGAAGCAACGAAGTACAGCGCGGAAGCAAGGACAATGACCAAATCCGACGATGCGGCTCTTGGAGTATTTGAGAGAAAAATTTTGCGGAAGATTTGCGGGCCTTGGCGCCTTTTCGACGGCGATTACCACAGACGTCCATCGTCTAAGCTTAACATCGCCAAGGAGGTAGGGCTGCGAATGTAAATGCATACAGCGCCTTCACTGGACTTGTCAAGTCGTATGAATATACCCAAACGTTCCCGCCCTGAAATAATTCAATGCAGCAGCGCACAGAGGGAAATATCAGAAAGAACTTTTTTAAATATCTTTAATTTTGTGATCCTGATGTTTTGAATATTTTTATCAGAAATTTACTAGGTCGAGTGAGACTTCATCAAAAAAAAAAAAACAACTCAAAAATCTCTTTTGTCAGTGGTGAGGCTGAGATAACTTCTCCCTTGACCTGGAAAATTTCTGAATCGCATCAGAATTAAATAAAATATACTTTAAGAAAAATTAAAAACGGTTATTTTAGCACCGCGGCTTGAATTTTTTCCGATATGCAGTGCAAAATCTCGAATTTGAAAGCTTCGTTCGGCTCGGCTCCGCTACCTGTGTGTACGTAGCCTAAGTAGTTTACAGCTCCAACCAAAAAAAGTGGATTTAACAGACCTCAAAATATTGAAAGGAACTTATATGTTTGCAATTCAAAAAACCGGTTGAACTGCATCACACTAAAATTCTCAACTAATCTGCGCTACAGATATTCTTCGCACCAGCACCACTAAATATACAAAGTAATAACTCACAAATGGATAAACAAAAAATTAATACATTTGCGATTCAATATTAAAAAGAGAAAATCATACGCGAGCACACTTTTCTGGTTTACTAGGTCAAAATATCCAGTTTATTAAAATTAAAATTAATACACCGAACCGCATAATAATTAATTCAAAACAAAACAAAATTAATGCAAACCAAAAGAGCTGACTGATTGAGGGTAGAAATGAAACGCGGCATTGGCAGCCAAAAACAGATGCAGTCAATGAAGTTGCAAGGACCTTCAGTTGACAGACAGTGGCCAGACCAGAGCGCTTCAAGTGCTTACATAAATAAGTTGTTAGTTAGCCACAAACATAAAATGCCTTAAACGTATCTATACACAAAAAAAATCTGATAATCAGCATGAAAATAGCAACAGCAACAGCCACTTGAATGTGCATAAGTTATGTTTTTATGAAAACATATGTATGTATATGAAAGGGAGCCAAAGGCACGCTTAAAAAGTCAAAGAAAAGCAAAAAGTCCAACTGAAAATTAACATAAAAATTAGAATTGCTAATTAGACTTGCGCTATGTTGAGTGGCGTTTAACCCAGTTAAAGAGCGAAAGAGGCGCATCGTATCGCACTCCCTGCGCATGACGCATGCGCGGCTGTGATCTCTACATATATACATCCGTACAAACTTTCATATGTACATAAGTATGTATATAGGTAAGCGGCGGGCGTTAATGCACATAATACAGTCTAATAGGCGCTTGTTTAGGGCGCGATGCGCATGCCCGTCACTTAATTAAAATGCCAGCGTCGCCAAAGGATTCAACAAGCGCGCAGATACATAAATATACAAATGTGCGTACGTTTAAATATGTATGTACATACGGATGTATGCGCTGATAGACATTAAATGACAACTTTGTTGCAAGGCGCTCTCCAACAGTTTTCAACGCGGAGCAAAGACCTTTTCGGAATTCGAAATTGTTGTTTTTGCTTATGGAAGCTCGTAAAATACCCACTTAAATACATACATATCTACATATGTACAATATAAGCCAACAAAGTCTTGCTGTTTTGCCTGTTTTTTGTTTTTTTATTCTGTTTAGCAGCAAAACGTCCTACTGAATTATTCAAATGCGGCAACTACACGATTTGTTGCCGCTGAATTGAGTACTGGTGAAATTCATTCAGTCGCTGTGGCAACTTCTTGTGGCATTCAATATGGCATCAGCGTAACGCAGCGAGTGCCACACTCGCGCTGCCCATACGGCTGTGCATTTGTTGATGTGCATTGATTACCTATGCGCATAATTTTTGTGGTTTTATATAGAATTTATTTACATTTATATTTTTTGCCTTTTGGAAGCATCACCTTTTTCTTTTCAGTGAAGTCTAGGTCGTTCTTCCCCATGTTTGATTGTTGTTCTTGTTTTCTCTACTTTTGGTGTTTATTATTCAAAAATCGTTGTCGCGTATGTAAGTATGCATTTATTTATGCGCGAGACAGATTGCTATGCCTAGCCGTCATCGAACTGTTCGTACTGTTTAGAATGCCCAACGAAGGGGTGACATAAAGCGACCTTGACAGCGATAAGGAAACAGTCAAAATGACAAACAGCTTAGGGATTTCTGATTTTCCAATGATCTTAAGTATTACATTGAAAGTGAAAATTGGGATAGTTTTAATGATATTCCAATATTAAGTTATTTTACAGTGTTTTTTTTTTTTTGTTGCCGGGGGACATGAAATTAAGGGATCTTTTAGTCCGTTTTTTTTTGGTTACTAATATTTTATTCGGGTGTAAAGAAACGACTTGTGCGATAAAAGAAAGCTAAATGCCTAACGGAAATCCTTGATTAAAATATATAAATTTGAATTATTTCAAAGCTAGCGGACCCGGCGAAAACATTTTGGTCCAACAATTCACGTTCACTGCTTCCAGTGACACTCTTATCTGCTGTGATTATGGTTTTTTGAACCTCAGAAGGCAAGGCGAATCTATACAAGTTGGTATTAATTAGATTTTCGCTGCGGTGACAATCTGCACAGTCAAAATTATGTGTGTGTTGTTATATGAATTTGCCTTGTTTACAACAAACCCATCACTTTGACAATCTGCACAACCGCAGCGAAAATCTAATGCGCCGGTAACACGACCTTGTATACATTCGCATATCGTCACTAGACACGAATAAAGGCGCGAGCTCAAAAGTTGACCGCGAAAAAAGGCGCATAAAAAAGACTTCAGCGAAGAAGGACGCGTAAACTTATTTTCGCGGTCAACGATGTTTGCGGGTGTAATAATTTGTACATTCCGTAAATAGTTTTGCCTCCTTGGCCGAGTATAAATCAATAATTACGCGTCTTTCTTCGCCGAATTTTTTCTTTAGCGCCATTTTTCGTAAAATTTTTGTTGCGCCTTTTTTCGCAGTAGAAACACTAGCGCACCTTTATTCGTGTCTCCTGACGATATCTTTCATTGCCATTCCATGGCAGCTGCGTGTGATGCCCGTTTTTGATTTCGTCCCGCATGAATTCGCCGCGTATGCACTCGAAGCTGCTCATTCAGTGTTGTCACTCCAGAAACGGCCTTAAGCTCAATAAAATTGTTGAATATAATTGTTATAAGGCTGTGGCAGATCCAACGGGGGGTTTGGGGGTTAAACTACGTGTCAGTCAGTGGCGGACCAACGGGGTGTGTTTTAATACATGGACGCCATATTATACATACATATGCCCCATATTAAAACACCCGCCAGTGGGTCCGCCACTGACTGACACGTAGTTTAACCGCCAAAACCCCCCAGCTGGATCCGCCACTATTGTAAGGCCATAAAATAAAAAAAAAAAAAACAAGTAAGAAAGTCTAATTTCGGGCGGAGCCGAACATTAACTACCCGGCGCAAGTATTAAATATATGTTTTCCACCTTTCCGAAAGCTACCGCTACATGATAAGCCGGCGTGTATAAATTTTAAGTAAACTAGCGTCCTTAAATTTCGAAATATTGAAATTTCAAGCATTTCTGAAATTTACCGTTATATGAAAAGCGGCCGTAATTTTAGTCCGATTTCAACAATTTTCAATGGTTTACTTTTATGTGGCAAGCACAATAACCATACCGAGTTTGGTACACTGAGGGAAATAATGCATAGTAGAAATGAATACTTTATATTTGATTATCGTTTAAAAATGTTCGTATTTAAAAATAATATTTTCATACAAAATTTATTACGCACGTATTTGACTGTTCACATCTGAGTATGTATATGTAAGTGTACATACGCACCCCAAGCATGCAGAGCGCCGCTCTGAGAACGGCGACACCACACACATACATACATAGTACAAATCGCGTGCGGTGTTGATGGATATTCAACAGTTGAAAGCGAATTTATATGCCTGGGTGTAGCTGAGTGCGCAAAGATGCTTGCCACAAGTCGTTGATATCCGGAGATGGTCGGGTTCGAATTCCACTGCCGGCAAACATGCAAATTAAATTTTTTTTTTAGTTTTTGTCTTGATTATTCACTTCGCGGATGCTTTTTCAGTATGAACGAGGTCATTTTAATATGCGCGTAATTGAATTGAATATTTACCAATATACAGTACTTTCGTTGACGTTTATAGTAAGATCAATTACGTTTCTATTTGATTTTAATATTTTTTCCCCTCAGTGTACAAATTGCTAGAACGGTTAGCGAGATACATATACGTGATCATAAGTGGGCGGTGCCACGCCCATTTTCCAAAATTTTATCATAAACGTATTTCCTGGCAAAGAATTGTTGCAACCATCATTTTGAATAAATTAGCTTTAATATTTACTGATTTATCGAGGATTTCGTATTTCTCGAAATTACCGTTATATGGGATGTGGGCGTGGTTATTGTCCGATTTTAAAAATTTTCGGCCATTTGGTATGCTGTACCAGGGCCAACAACTGTGCCAAGTTTTGAATTGATGCAGCGGTTACCAAGATATACACCTGTAACCATAAGTGGGCGTGGCTACGCCCATTTTCAAAAAAAAATTAATATTCTTATTTTTCGTCTAAAATTTATTATAAATGTCAATTTTGAGTGAATTATCTTCAGTAGTTACTAAAATATCGCAGTTTTTGTATTTCTGAAAATTACCGTTAGATGGGAGGTAGGCGTGGTTATTGTCCGATTTTGCCCATTTTCAATACCGTCCGTCCTACGCCCGAAAGAAGTACACGTACCAAGTTTCGTTAAGATATCTTAATTTTTACTCGAGTTATCGTGTGCACAGACGGACGGACAGACAGTCACCGCTTAATCGATTTCTCTTTTTATTCTGATCATTTATGTATACATTTGTCTATATCTATCTCGAGTCGTTTTGCCTGTTACAAACAACCGTTATGTGAACAAAGTTATAATACCCTTGTGCACAAGTGCGCTCGGGTATAAAAAACTTAAGCCCGAGCACACCTAAAAGTAAAACATTCTAAAAATTGAATATTAACGAAAACCAGCAACCACATGATTAAGTTTAAATAGCACTAGTATACCGGCGCTTGATTTTAATTGGCTCACATGAAAAAAGTGGAAAAAGCAACAAAAGTTTATAAGGCGAACTTAGCACAGTGCGTAGTCAGATGGGCTCGTCGGTTCGAATCCCGCTGAAGAAGTCTGATGAGAAGATGTGGCGATCTCCGAAATAGCCATCACTTCTTCTCGATAACACAATCGATGACAAATTCGATAGACATTTCGGAAGCAAAATCGATCAGAAAATCAATAAAAATGTCGATAACAAAATCCATAAAAATACCGATAACAAAACCGATAAAAATGTCGATAACAAATTCTATAACAAAATCGCTCAGAAAATTGAGAAACATATCGATAAAATACTCGATAAAAATATCAATATCAAAATCGATAAACAATCGATAACAAAATCGGTAAAAAATCAATAAAAAGATCGATAAATAATCGAAAACAAAATTGATAAGAGTACGTATAAAAAAATCGATAACAAATTCGATAAAAGTATCGATAACAAAATTTATAACATTATCGATAGTAAAACCAATAACAGTATCGATAAGAGATATCGATAAAAAAAATCGTTAAAAATGTCGATTACAAAATCGATAAAAATATGGATAAAAAATTGATTATTGTATCGATAAGTTCCGAAATTATCGATAGCAAAATCGATAAAAATTTCGATAACAAAACTGATTAAAGTATCGATTATTATATCAATAAGTCCTGAGAATCCCGAAAAACTCTAAAATCCCAAAATAGTTCTCAGATTGAGTCTCTGTGTCTCCATCTATATCATTTTCTCTACAATTTCCTTTATTTTAATCTTCCTCTATCTTCACTTTTACTGTTATCGGTATCTTCATCCTCATCTTTTTCTTTATACATATCTTTGTTTTTACTTTTATGTTTACCATTCTCTTTACTCTCTACAAGTTCCCTTTCACCATTGCCGTTATATAAGTAAAGTGTTTAAATTTACCTAGATCTTCCTTTTTGCCTTTATCTTTACGCAACTTTGTTTTTGTTTTTATTTTCACCTTTGCCTTTATCCTTTTCATTATCTATGTACGAATTCACCTTTAGTTTCATTATTGTATTGGTCTTTTTCTAAATGTTATTCTTTAACCTTTTTTTAGCAAATTTTGAATAAATTAATACCATATGCACACACACAAGAATCACTTGTTTCAGCCCCAACCATATCCGTTGCGCCATTTAGGTGTGCAATTTCCGTTACACCATTTCTGTGTACAATTTCCGTTAAATTTGCCAATTTACTCCCAACCAACTAACCGCGGCTAAAGAAATTTCACTTCAAAAATTTTTTTTTATTGGTTTTTGATTCGACTATTTCAAAATCCCGCAACCCTGCACTATGGGCTGGCATCAAGAAAAGGTGGCCAAAAGTCGGTTTT
>NW_023458564.1:27471313-27473064 GCF_013731165.1 Rhagoletis pomonella
TTGATTTCGATTTATGGCCGCTTTTCCTTGATGCCAGCCCATAGTGCCCTGTTAGCAACTAATAACTGGCCATCGAAATAATATACTTACCTACAATACTACAGAATAGAGTGGAAAAAGGATTTATGGGAGGACTAATACAATACTTATCTCTTCAAACGGTCATGCGTCTATCTGAAACCGCTCCAATAGGATGAGCACATTCAAGATTGTCAAATAAAGCTAAAATTTAAGTTATCATCAACAATTTTAATTTATATAGAGAACATTTTATTAATATAATTCTGTAACTACAAAAAGTGGCAGCAAATGGGATCAGGCCGGTGAAAACTTCGATATATTTCCGATAAATATTACAGAAGGTACCGATTCGTTCCTCATTCGCATGGTAATTCGATCTAAATTACCTACAAATGAGGTATTCGATCTCAAAATTTTTTATGGCAAATTACGTAATTCGGGAGGTAGTTGGCAAGGCGAATGATGAATGGGAGAGCGAATTACGAATGAGAGAGTGAATTACGAATCGTGGAAACGCCGTATAAACCTCCATGCTAACTCCTTGTGAATTTAACCACCAGTTGTGGTCTATGTGTTGGATCCGCTAAGATCTCAGCTAAAAACTCAAACAGACGGCAGCGTTAATCCGGATTAACGTTGCCGTCTGTTTGAGCTTTAAGCTAACGTAATCTAACTCTGCCGTCTGTTTGAGCTTTAAGCTAACGTAATCTAACTCAACTTAACAACATTTTTACTTACTACATTTGATGTTTGTAAGCGATCATTTATTACATTTTGCAATGCCATGTTCTTCAAGGTCAACGGCTGTAAGTAAGAAAACCGCTTAGAAAGATTCATCATAGGCAGGACAAAATGTCAGTTAAAAAATTTTCAAGTACTCGTATATACATATATATATGTATGTACCTAAATATAACATAATATACGAAGGTGCTTATTGTTGTAAAAAATGTTTAATTCTTTGCGATTTCTACACTCTTAGGCGCAGCACCTCAAGAGGTACATAAATACGTTATCTGTCATGAAATAAATCGATCAACCCTCTCCGACGATTAAATTGCAAGTAATTTGCATTTTTCTAAAAGCGTGAGAAAAAATTTGCACATCAAGCGCATATTGAAAACAATCGAAGATAGAAAAAGGATGTCTCGACTATCATATCTGCGCGAAGTAAACGGATGCGCTATGCCGCTTATTTTTTATGCAGGAAGCCTTAAATCAATAATAAGAAAGTTGCCAAAAAAAAAAAGAATTGATCAACAAGGGCAGACATTTGCGGATATTGTCGTTGAAGAGTATTTGCAAAAGCCTTACATTGCTCAGAAAGGTAGCCAAGGAGCATAAGAAGATGCAAGAGCAATCACAAATTTACCAAGACATGATGTATGAATGTATGTATGTATGTATGCATATGGCTATAGAATATTCACCTATCCGGCCCAAGTGTTCGGCTTCAAATTCAAATTTCGCTATCATTTGTTTACCCTTTCTTACCTTTAGAGCAATGCTTAGAGCTGACTGACATTAATTTGAATGCGTCGCAACGTCGCATGCAAAATCATTTGCACAGCCGTCGTTTTTTATTTTGATTTCGATGCTGCGCTATTTAAAAAATTTATTATCCTTGATTGCATCTTCTGTTGAGCTGCGCTGTCTTCCGTCGTTGTTGTCTTTGCGAGGATCATCGGTGGATGGGTTGCTGCACCATACACACACACACACACACACAC
>NW_023458564.1:27473164-27475987 GCF_013731165.1 Rhagoletis pomonella
CAGCTCCTCGCCGCCGTACTTGAATAGCTCGGCTGGCAGGCCGTCAGGTTTATTAAACCTATAATTGAATAGCGTTTTTCTTTCTCCAAATAATGCTGCATTTCTGCCCTGCGCCACGGCTGTCAAGATTTCGCGTTCTTTTCTCAGCATCGTCACGGGCATAACGCGTTCTTTTTTTTATTACCTACCTTTTATTAGCTCGGGGTGTAACTATGTAATATTGATGCGCCTAAAAGATGCAGCGATTTCTATTCTCAAGTTACATACAGTACGAATGGAAATTATAATAGCGAGGTTTTAGTGTTTTAAACTATAATTTTATTTGTCCATAAATTTAATCTATTAGCTTATTTTGTCGGGACCATTTCTAGACTAGTTCGGGACTTTTTCGAGACTAGTCTGGGGCACAGATGTTTACTTGACAAGTTTCAGGAGTACCCGTTACTCACGCCCTTTTTTTAGTTAGAAAGACTGTGAGTAAGAGTTTCAATTTTTTGAGGATCTCTTGATTTAAGATTTTTAGTAGTTTTAGACCAGAATATCAGCCTCGATTATGGAAGGTCCTGAAGGTCTTTGGCAATATATTTTGTCGGTTTAATTTCTCTTTTAGCCAATGCGCTGTACCACCCAATCGGGGTATTTAA
This sequence comes from Rhagoletis pomonella, assembly GCF_013731165.1. Classification (NCBI taxonomy): domain Eukaryota; kingdom Metazoa; phylum Arthropoda; class Insecta; order Diptera; family Tephritidae; genus Rhagoletis; species Rhagoletis pomonella. The sequence goes on from NW_023458564.1 coordinate 27,473,809, forward strand.
TATCTTGTCTAAATAAGCATCTAATGTTTTTTTTCAAAGCATCTTGTTGCACTTTGTAGCTTGTAATACATATTTACTATATTAATCCATCCAAGTCATAAAACAGACCAAGTTTTATGGTTCCTTGGAGGAAATGCCAACTTCCTTTGGCGAGACACTCTAATTCTAATGCCAGCATTCACATTTGCGCTAAGGTTTATACATTTATGACAGTGGCAAATTCATATTTTACAACGCCTCACACATACATACGCATGTATATACATACACATATATACTTACAAATAATAGTCGTATGTAAATTTAGAATCAAAGAAGGAAAAGTGCAAAATAATAGAAAAGCATAAAAACGGAACGAAATTGAATTGAAATTTCACACCCGGCGGCAAATGAAAATTGGAGGTGCTACCCGAAGAATTGTTATTTGAAAGGTAAAAGGAAACCAATGGAAGATTAATAAAAAATTGCAATTGTTGCAAGTGAAACAACTTTGATTTGTGAGCAAAAGGTTTTTCCATATTAGGCGAGAGCCTTGTTTGCATAATGGAAAATTTAAATTTCAATATTAGCCGAGAGCTGAGAAAATGTTAAAGGGCACGCACGAAAAGTTTACAACCGCCAATATACAAAACATTAATTAAATAAAGCAAACTTCTTAATTGTACGAGAATGACGAACATAGTGCTGGCGCAAAAGAAAAAAATTTGCATGCCTGCGCAATAAATTTGAGATATACAACAAACTGAATCGGCAGAGTGGAGGCTTTTCGTGCGCGTTACCGATCTTTTGCTGGGTCACAGAAGGAAATGCCTGCACCTTTTTCACTTTGGTGGCATTGACGTGGCTCGTTGTATGTATGTACAGACATAGGTATGAAGGTATACGCACATGTAAATTAAGATGCTGCGCGGCTCAAATTCACTTCGTCGTCGTCACACTTTGCTTTTATTTGCATACAACACATTTCCTGCTTTCAACACTTTGCTGAAGGTCCTCTGAAGGATTTTGGAGTTAGCTAGGCAGCGGACAGGGTGCGCGATGTCAAAGGTTGCACGCATTTTTGCATAAATTAAGGATCAATCCTTTCGATACATGTTGCACAATGAGCGAAGCAGGCACACATTTAGGTATACATATTTGCATACGCTGAAGCAAATTTAATTATAAACCTACATATGTAGTATGTACAGTGACTCAAACAAGTGTTCATTCGCTGATTTTTTTATATTCAGACGGTTTATCAAGCTAAAATTTTAGTTGATATTTTTCTATAAAAATGTTACTAAAACTTTAACCAAAATTTAAATTAAAGTTTCAAACTTTTTACAAAATTTAGGAAAATTCGACCAATTTTCATCAAATTTTCCTACATTTTAATTTTAATGTAAAAAAAACTTTGGGTATTCTATTATAACGAAATGCATTTCTGAAGCAGCTTAGAATTGGCATTGATTTTTGATTTTTGTTTTCTGAAAATCAATGTGTTGATTTTTTCAAAATTTTGTAAAAAGTTTAAAATTTTGATTAACATGTAGGTTTTTGTTTAAAATGGACAGACAATATTTGTATAGAAAAATATCAAAATACATAAGTGTAACTTGAAATATTAAAAAGTCAACATGAGAACATTTATTTCAGTCACTGTATACACGTCTATCGAGCGTTATTCTAAATGAACATTTGTGGTGGGTCACATTTGCATACCATACGCAAATTTTCCTCGACCCGCCCAGCCGTGATCGCCCTGCCAAATATTCGCGAGGTGAAAGTATGGATGTTCAACATTTTTGCACGAAGAATGGTTACTCTAATGTTTTATAAAGCGATTTCTTGGAAGGGGTGATCGCAAATTTACTATCGGCATTTTTTTATTTCCTCTTCCTTTCAAAAAATCTCCAACGATAATCATAGGCATTAACGTGCGCAAAAGGACACCCAAAACGAGCCAGCCTCACCATGCACACGTGGGACTTCCTGTACGCGTAAGGACGAAGCGAGGGTTGCTTATTTGCGCGGCAAGCCGTAGCAAAAAGGCTTACGAACGATCGATTCTTTTGCGTAACATCGGCTGGCTGTTGCACACCGAAGAAGAAACCGCGTTGGAAGAAAGAGCTGTCTGCTAGGCATTGAACACCCGAAGGCGACCTTTCGCTGTAACATTATTTTCACTGTTTTCGTT
>NW_023458564.1:27476087-27478458 GCF_013731165.1 Rhagoletis pomonella
TGTATGTACATACAAACGAGCACCAATTAATTTTATTTAAAGAAATGGCGTGTCGTCTATTTCCGGTGTAGCAATCGTAGTACATAGGGCGACATCTAGATGTCATCTACCTCGCCCTATTCACTATGCTTTTTTATAGGAGCTTTTCAAAGCTTTGCTTTATGGTGTCGGACACACAACATTGAAAGTTTCTGGAACACAACATTGAAAGTTTCTGGAACACAACATTGCAAGTTGATAAAAGCGTTGTAAAAATTAAAGGTAAAATGGTAAATGTGGTACGAAAAATTGAGGTACTTAGGCGGGTTGGGTAAATAAGCGGGGAGGTACTTAAGAGAGGGATTTTCTTCAGATTACATTCAAAAATTCACATTGCCCAAAAATGTTGGTTACTTAAGCGGGTTAGGTACCTAAGCGGTGACAGTGGCGGATACAGGGGAGGGGCGATCTTCCCCCCCCCCCCCACAGCTGGAAAAAATTTCGGTTAAAATATATTACCTCAAACGAGAAATTTGAAAACAAATTTGCATTTTTTTTTAATCTTCAATCATAATCCCTTTTTTAGGCTTGCACAAGATTGTTTATAGAATAAGAAAGCATGTAAATCTCTTAAATTAAAAATTACAACAATGGGTATGCAAATACTTTGAATTTATAGACCTTGTTATAACTTTACGGCATTTACATTTTGACAAGATTTGACCATTTGTCGTAATATTTTTTAATTTTCATTATTATAAAAATATAGTATAATCTTTAACAAAAAACCATATAAATCCAAGCTTGAATCTCTGTGCAACGTTTTAAAAAATTAAAACTCTTTCGTAAAAATTTCAAACTTTAATTCGATTTTTAAGAAATAAAAGTATTTTTTAGAAAAATTCCAAGTATGCAGTTTAATAATCCATTCATTTTAGTTTATCAAAGTGCAAGTTTGAAGTTGCTTGAAAATCTGAATATAAAATTGCAAATTTGTATGCAGATTTATTGAATTTTCCTGAGTTTTGCACAAAGTTTACACATTTGATTTTTATGTGTTTTGGTGTAGTATGAACTATGTTTTTATAAAAAATTATCGGAAATAAATTATAAACTTTGCATATATGTAATGCGGAAATTTGCTGTGCCAAAACTGTTGTTCGACACTGTACATATAAAAAAATACATACAGTAACTTCTCCCGTTACAATAGTAAAAATATGTAATTTGCTTTGTAGTGCAATCTTGCGGTTCTTTAAATAGATATCAAAAATAAATTTTTCGTACCAATAAACTCCCAAGCACAGGCTTGTATTAAAAAAATATATCCGTAACACTTTATTAAATATTAATCTGCATATTTTATTAATTCGTCGGAATATTTTTTTATGTATGTTACCGCATAACTTTGGACTACGTTATCCGTTTTCTATAATTCTTGTTTAAAGGAAACGTGGTTCCTCAGAGGTAGTCTCCTACTAATTGAGTGTAGATCCGATAAGCCATATTTTTTTTGTTAGTTCAATTGTGGGACATTTGTACGAACTGCTTCGGCTAATACTTCGGCTTTTGTTCAAACAGGATAGTACTTTGTGTGCCATCAATAAACACTAACTTGACGGAGTTACAGTATTCCACATCGATGCGAGCCTCAAAAGCTTTGAATAATATTTGCGAGTATGGCTTTTAGTTTTTACGGCTCAGGTAGGTGGCAGGCCTATAGAAAATATTTCTTTATCAATAATTTTTCAAATACTTTTCGTTTGACACCTATATTATAATACATACTTTATCTTATTAACTTAATTGAATTAAATTTTCGAAATTGGTGGCAACTCGACTCAAACATATTTTCAGTAGTAAGCCTTCTTAAACCTTTTTAATTTGATACCCATATTGAAATATTTATCTTACCAATTTAATTTAATTAAATTTTGAAACAGGTGGCAACCCCTCTCAAAAATATGTTCGCTTGTAAGCCTTCATAACCTCTTTATTTTTACACCCATATTGCAATATCTAATTCATGTCATTAATTTACTTATGCTGAAATTTTTAAACGGTTGGCAACTCTCTACTTTTTTCTGGTTTTAACCATCCGGATATTATAAAAAACAAACCAAAAAAATACAAATATTCAAATCGGTCAAGCCGTCTGGAGGAATTTTTTTCTTAGAATTTTATGAAGAATCCGAATATGCTAGGAACAATGTCGAAAAAAATCGATCCATACAAATTGACCCGCCCTAAGATATATATATATATTTTTTAAGCCGTTTTTTTTTGCTAAAAATTACTTGTTAATTTGAATAAGCGGTTTGTTTACTATCCGGAAAGACTTTTATTTCGGACATAAAAAATATCTGGCCAAGTTTAACTGTTGAAAAAAAAA
>NW_023458564.1:27478558-27494794 GCF_013731165.1 Rhagoletis pomonella
TATTGTTGTTGGCGGCATTGAGCTATTCATTGATTTGTGACCCGCTAATAATGGGGTTTGTTTCGATCACTTATGCCTATCAATGGCTTTGGCTATTCTAAGCCGCCGATTAATAAAGTATTGCGTCTATTCAACGATTAAATACATACCTGTTTCGAGGCTACGAATGTACATGCATAGCTAATGGCAGAAAGTGGTGGAGCACCTTCGGGAGATAGAAAAACCGTCGTCATGGCCTAATTTATTTGTGCGTAACATATCGACGGCCAATTCGGGATCCACTCAGAGAATACGCATACAAGTGGCATAAGGAGTTCTCTTTTCTATTTATTTTTTTTTACATTGTTCACTCAGAAAAAAGTCGGCTAAATATATTTCTATCAACACATAATTTTCTAACATTAGCCAAATAATGTTACTATAACCAAATCGTTTGTTGAGAGAGATATATTTAGTAAACGTAGCTAATTGCTTTTCTTAGTGTACACTGAGAGAAGAGTTTAGTTACTTCCATTAAATATATTTCTCAATTTTTTTTTAATATAGCTGAGCCATGATTTTGTTATAGTCAGAGTAGGAAAACAAACCGAACGCATCACTATACATTGCCATAACAAGTACGAAAAGTGTGTGGTCCTTTTCTCATAATGTTCCCGAGCGCTAACATTGCACGATACGTTTCAATGGCAGCCGAGCACAAATCAAACGAATCATTCAGGGACCGTAAATAGCAGTTATTTTTTTTTTCAACAGTTAAACTTGGCCAGATATTTTTTAAGTCCGAAATAAAAGTCTTTCCGAATAGTAAACAAACCGCTTATTCGAATTAAAAAAATGTGGTAGCAAATGAAAGAGAACTTAAATAGCTTTTAAACTGAAATAACGAACGAAGGTTACCACTTCTATTTATATTTGTTTTTAAAATCTAATACAAAAGAAATGCATATACCTGACCCGAGGTTTGTTCTATGGTAATTAAAAAACATTTTTTATTGAAATATTTTTCAATAGCTGTCTTTCCGTTGGCCTTACTCGTTTAAAAATTTCAGCTTTAAAGCAATTTTAGCGCTCTTTCACTTGATACTAAACTTGTTTAATTTGGCTAAGCGGTTTGTTTATTATGTATTAGGAAAAGACTTTTATTTTCAACTTAAAAATATCTGGTCAAGTTTAACTCTTGAAAAAAAGTAACTGTACCTGGAATCATTTGTTCTGTTGCTCACCTGCATGGCTTCGATTGTGGCAAAGGTACTCATCCTGCGCAAAACCGAAGCAAAACACGATACACAAAACAAAAGGAATAATTCCTTTAGTGCTCTGGAAATTAATCAGCCCTATCGCTAGTTTCATGTGAATAAACTGTTCCCATAATTTAATTTGCAAAACGAAAGCAAATTGGGAAAAATTGTTTTTGTTTTGCTTTATAATTTTTGGGAATATTTGTTCACGTGAAATCCGCGATAGGGCCGAATGTTGCCTATGCAGTTAGTTCTGTGCATTGTGTGAGTGGGGATTTGCGTCTTTGCAAAATGCCACATCCTCAGCAGTGTTGCCGTTTTGATCCATATTCTTCAAAAGTGATATGTGTTTGTGAAAATTTTCGGAAGATACTATATTTTTTCGCTCATTTCGTGAGATGCTTAAATTTTTCGCGTAGTATAAATTTTGATACATGTTAAAGAAAAAATATTTATGTATGTAATGCAGTGGCAGCTTTTAAATTGTCATCGAATTGATCGAACATATTGAAACATTTTGGGTTCAAATTAGCTTAAAGAAAAATGTTTTAAATGAACAATGTATAAAGTGCTGACTCGTTAACTTTTACTTTACTTACCTCATAAATAGCTTTGCAGATGCGGAGCGTATATTTTCAGATTTGAAATTGATCCAATACGAAAAGAGAAATAGAATTTCATTACAAACTGTTGAGAATATGATGGGGCGTATTCATAGTAAAAACAAAGTCGACACTGCAGGCAATCTCAGCTTTTTGACATAATTTCCAACGAGTTTAACGTGGAATTTATCACATAATGTGATAATTAACGTAAATTGTCGACAGCTAATAGTTGTAAGTATGTGTGTATGCACATTAGACTGCATCACTCCCCATACAAAAAAAAATCGGTACTATTTTTCCATTAGAATTATAAAATCTATTATATTTTAAGACGTCCACCAAAATATTTCGGAAAAATATTAAGATTTAAGTGAGCTGGACCGATTTGAAAATACCTCCAAAAATGGAGTTTTTAAAGAATAAAAATAGTTTTTTAAAGATTTTTTTTGAAAAAATCACCTCAAATGACAAAACGGTTTAAGCTTAAAATATTTGCATAAAAATATTAAAAAAAACGAAAAAAAATGAACGGAATCGTAATGATGAGATTTTTGATGCTATTTTTTAACTTTTTTCAAAGGTATAGGAAAAACTTGAATAACTGAACCTAAACTCTTCCGATTTAGACTTAAGAGGTGTCATTGGAAAGGTATTTTCTCACCCTTCTTATTTCTTTGCTAATAAACTCATTCAAAGTATGAAAGAGAAAGGTAGGATGAACGAACATCATTCAAAGTTGAATTAAGATGTGTTGGTATTCGAAAAAACAAGATGGGACACGAATGACGTTTTTTTGGCCAGAAATAAAAACAGTGTGAAAATACCTTTCTACTCAGATCACATAAGTCTAAATCAGAACATTATGACCCAGTTATTCAAGTTTTTCGTAAACCAATCATTGAAAAAAAGCAAAAAAAACAGCATCAAAAATCTCATTCTTACGATTCCGTTGAAAAGATTTTCAAATATTTTTATGCAGATTTTTTAAGCTTAATCTAATTTGTCATCTGAGGGGACTTTTTTCAAAAAGTTTTTTAAGAAACTATTTTTATTTATAAAAAACTTCATTTTTGGAGGTATTTTCAAATCGGTCCAGCTAAAATCTTAATATTTTTCCGAAATATTTTGGTGGACGTCTTAAAATATAATAAATTTTGAAATCCCGGCGGAAAAACCGCAACTTTTTTTGGTGATGCAGTCTAATGCACATATGTTTTAATTCAAGTCTATCCAAAATATGTTTGTTCACCTCTATACAAGATTAAAAACAATAATCTGTTTTTTGAGAGATTGTCACACTGTAAAATATTTTTCTTCATGTACATACATATTAGTGTGGGCCGAAAATCCACATTTTTAGAATTTTGATTGGTAATAGCAAAAATATGGTTCATTATGCTCTAAGAAGAATCTATGTGCAAGATTAAAATTGTTGGTCAATATCTTAGGCTCGCCCAAGTCCATCAAAGTATGTATACTAGGGGATCACTAAACGAATGGTTTCGTTCTCTGTTGTTACTTCAAAGTTACTTCAGTAAGTAAGGGTATTTTGGTATTTGTTACCCTTACTTTGCAAAAGTTCCATGCATGTTTGTTAAAAATTGTAGCTAGAGCGGTCAGTCCATTGCGGGCGACGGGTTTATTGCGATTTAAAAATAGCAACAATAACAGGGAGAACGTAGAAGTGACCCGCAAGGCAGGGTGTTCCGCTGTCGGCGGAAGATAAGAAGCTCATCAAATCTTCGCAGTCAGGTAAAACGGTCGCAAGTACTTCTGGTAGCGCCAGAACCAGCAAAGTTGAAGGTGCCAAATATACTAGCGGTAATGATTGTCAAAGCACTTGGGGCGACACTTGGGGTTCCGTTTCGTTATCGAATGCTTGGCATTCAGGCTAGGGAAAACGGAAAAGAGCACGAGCAAGAAGACTAATACTAATGGGTGGAAGGTGAACGCGAAGTGAAGACGAGCAGCAAGATGAATACAAAAGGGAATAAGGAGAAGACGAAGAAGACAAATACGCCGGCGCATGTTAACATAAATACGAATAAGAATATGAATATGAAGACGGATACGAAGGTCAATACGTAGAGAGGTCACATTCGCATAAGTAGATCAACCGAAGACGAATACGGAGCCGAACTCGAATGTTTTTCACAAAATTACAAAAAAATTTTACTAACTGACCGGATTGATCTATCTCGGCAGCCAGTTCGAAAAGGCCCTACCTCAGAAAACATTTCAAGAACGCCTTATTTCAGAATTTGGTAAAAGAACGCCCCCTTTCAGAATTTTATTGAAGAACTCTCGAAATTTGTTCGAAGAGGCCCTGACTCAGAAAGTGGTGCAACAACGCCCTATCTGAACTGAAAATACATTGAAAATATGCTACGGAGTTTTGGCTGTGGCACTTCAATTGGGGTTTAGATCTATTTTTGAGTTATTCAGTATCCTTTCTAATCTTTAGGATACATAATTAAAATAGAACAAACAAATGTCCATATTATTTATATGCTCTGAGCTATTGTTTGAGAATGTATCAAGGAATATCAGTAGTGGTAAATCAAAGCCATGTGCAAATTAAATCTTGTACTGAGATAATTATTATCTCAGGGTGTAATATATTGTACACGTCGTTAATGAGGATGGTCGACTTACGTTCCGACAATCGTACAAATCACTCCCTGTGGTTACTACCCCCGTGGTATAAGAAGGTACTTCACACCACTCTAAAGCTACCCATCAATACCGACGTATTGTTTAACTTCTGTTTAACGTCTACATCTCGTAACTTCCTCAACTATCAGAAGATTCGTCGATATTGCTACGGCATAGAATGTACTTTTCTCACAATTATTAGTGGTATTCATCTAAACCGATAACTTTATCAAGCAGATAATCTTATAAGTTTATGCACTCTGTTACATGAACGACCCACACTCTCTTTTCGTTTACACATTCGACAATAGTCGTGTTTTCTTTGGTTATAAAGCGCAGTGTCACTAACTTTATACTTCTAGCACGGGGATAAAGAAATTATAGAAACTACCTCACTAAATTGGAAAAAATTATATTTACGAGATATCTATTTAAATAAATGTGCATGTAACATAAAGGCTATTTATTTGAAGCAAGTTATAAGAAACAATTGCAGAATGTCTGTTTGTGTATGAATTCATTTATCACGGCTACCAAACTTTGCGAATTATCAGTGAAACAAAACAAACAGACGGGATAATAATTGAACCAGATCTCTATCAGGATCATATCGTTGTTGAATTTGCGTGCAAAATTTGTATGCTGATCCCGATTATTGCCTAAGAAAACATAGCTAGAGTGGCGACAGAGTTGCATTGGGTTCAGTTTATCAAGTTTATTCAGTGAAATCGCTGGATAAATTTATCAGAAATGTGTAAACGAGTTTCCATACGAATTTTGACAGTTCATTTATAAGGTTTATAAAATTATAAGTTTATACGGTTTACAATGCATTTATAGGGTTTGATGAATACCCTTATTATTGAGTAGAGAGCTTTAGCAAGGTCCTCAAATCATTCGCGCCAGCCATTGGGGCATATGGGTACATAGACACGTTGTTAGCAACATACAAGAAATTGACGATGAAGATGTATACCTCTCAACATACCACCTTCATGGCTATGCCTCAATTCTACCCGTTTGGGAACATATATTTATGCTTCGGCTGCTAACGGACACACGAGAATAGGCAATTTCTGGAAGCACAGCCACATTTCTACTACAGTCTACAAATCTTGACCTGAAGTTTTTACATAGAAACCTCTGATGAAAAACATATTTCGGCCTCAACAGTTTTAGGTCAAACTGTCAAAAGGTAGTCATAAGCCATTTGAAGATAATGACCCCTATCTCCTCCATTACAAAATATTTGAACTCCTTCTACCACCACATCTGTAAAATTATAAGTTTTTCGATTTGAGGAAGTTTTGAGTAAATTGATGTAAAAAATTTTGTATATAACCCTTCCTTTAAACTCTCTGTTTCTATGCTATGAGAAAATTCATTTAAATTTTCTTTAAAAAGGCTCAGACTGCAATTTAAAAGTACAATTTCAAGCTTTTTGTTTATTGCAGTCAAAACGGCATTTTACAAAAATCATTCTTCAAAATTATTTATAAATAAGTTCTTACTATCAATTCGATATTTCAAATTTTTCGCGAACCGGGATTAATGCAAGCAAAATTTTCTGGACCTCAAAAACACCGGGATCCCGGGATTGGCATCCCTAATACATACATATGTATAAATGTTTGTGTATGCTTACATGCAAACTTTTTCTATATGCAGCCACTTCTACATATATGTTTGTAGCTATGCGCTTGCAAACCCAGACGGCATACGCAGGTGTGGGGTCCACAGCAACTTGATCGTCGATTAATTGACCGACATAAATGGCGAAAATGTCGCCTAACCTGCTCACCGAACAGCTTCAGAGACGGCAGCCAAATGACTGGGCAAACGGTCATGACTCTAACAGACAAGCTGGCTGGACGACTAGCAAGTTGTCGGGAAGGGTAGTTAGTAGTAGGTTCCACTTCTTCGTCAGACATTGGTGTCAAGTGAACGCGCCAAAACCGCAGGTCTCCAACTGAAAAAAAAAAAATTAGTAAATAAGCAAGAAACAAATTATTATGGCTGAAATTCATAGAATATCAAAGAATGTTTTACATGCTAATACTAGAAAAAAAAATGTTTAACATGAAAAAAATACCAATAAAAATGTTGTTTGCCTCGAAGATAACGTCGTCGAAGCGGTGGCACGTTTTTTGTGAGTAGCAACGTGCTTCACACAAAGGAAAAACTCCAATAGTCGTACGAGTGCGCGCACCTGCGTACGCCGCACCTGAACCATCATGGTATGGAGTGAGCAACGCACTTTTTTATGGCCCATGCACTCATACGGACAACTGAATACAAACATACATACATAGCACAGGTATTGATCGCGTGTTGCTGCAACAGCAGCGAAGGCCGTAGCAACGACGCAAGATAAGCATCAAATTTCCTGCCGCTCTCATATGTGCATATGTATGTAAGTATGTAGCTATGTAGACTTGCTTCCAGCCTGCTAGTATTTGGTGGGCTTTTCCATTTTCCATTCTTCTCTTATCCTCGTGTATTTATGTATGTATGCCTTTGTGGCATTGTTTTTGGAAAGGAAAAGAAAAACACGCAAATGTCAAACGATGCTTCAGAATTGTTGTTAGATGTCATAAATCGTTATCGTCCGCGAACATCAGGTGAATGTACGAGCTACAATGATCGTCGATCGCCTATTGTTGGTTGACTTCTATTGCACGCTCGCACTTTGCACGGTTGCTCAAAGATTGATATTGGTGGTAGCTGCTGATGGCGTTGTCACCTTCATGCTTCATACCAAAACAAATGTTCCTGTTTTCTATGGTCAGAAGGATGTCGTAAATTAAATGCAAGGATCTGATCCTGACTGCATAAAGTGTGGGTAAGTCTGCGCATGCGTGCTCACGCTTTACAATAAAGGATGGAATGTTTGTTTGTTTGTCAAAGAGAAACTGAGTGGAGATATTTTACAAGAGGCGCGAAAGAAGGACATATGAACGGAAGCAATAAATAGACGACAGTCGAATAAAATCTTGAAACGAGTCATGGGAGTCGCTCTATGCTTGTTTGTAACTATTGAAAAGTAGGCATTGGAAACCATTGAATTTTACCCAAATTAACAGCCGACCTTAAGGTTCCACCGGTTTATAATTTTTGAAGAATAAATTATATTTGGTTGGAAATTTGTCAACTTTTGTAGTACCCTCTAAATGTGTTGGACAGCGACCAACTTGGGTACTTTGCACCTGAACCTTTAGCAGGCGGAGACGTGCAGTATAGTATAGTAACTCAATCGGTAGTGGCTTAGGCCACGAAGTCTGACCGGAGCTTTAGCAGGAAAGAGCAGTTACTCTGGACTTTTATTGGGTACGGTACTAATGCGGGTAGAGTTGATTTCTTTTCGGCTCGATGTGGAGTTGCACTGCAAACGGGTGCCGGATCCAAAGTGCGGTAGATTTATACTTAGGTCTCGAACCCTACCAAATTGCCAATTGTCACCTAAATGCTTGCCTTTCCGTGCCGTGGGGTTAGGCCAGTATCGCAAGATACCCACGTAAAACACCCACAGACACTCTTCATTTGATTTCGAGCAACACTGAAGATAGTCTGCGCCGTCATAGATACAGTAAGCTTCCCATTTTTTGGTACGTGGTCAGGCGCATACGATGTTATCATCGTATTCACCACTTCTTTAAAAATTCCGCAACGGGAAACAATTTCTCATCTGCAGACAAGTTAGTTTTTTTCTGTGCGCGCTTTAGTTGATGCAGTAAGAGTTTTGATGTCTATTGTGTAAATAGGTGATCTTTATTTGTTTTTGTTTTTTTTTCACGAAGATCAAGCATCGAAAGCCTATATACCCCGTCCGAGTGGAGTTCGACCCTCCTACTACCTAGTATCGTATTTACCCCGGGTATAACCGTTAAGCACGAAGCTCAAATGCACGTTGTTGTTCAGTGCATTCAGTTTTTTAGTAATTTCATACTACCCCCCATCGACCATATGGATCAAGATACTAGTTAAACTTACCACGATTTTTTCTGTCTTGTTCAGCTATTCTTGATGTGTTCATTATTTTTATATTTGCAGCAATATTTTCTGGTTTTTGGTCTGCTTTTAAGCCATTTCTCAAATAATTCCATTCTATGACGAACTTGTTGTACATAGTAGAATACGGGCTCAGCGTTTTCGGTAATGCTTCCACCGCAGGTATCACATTTCACATGTGTCAGTGTCTTCTAGATTGAAACGTCTTGGTTAAGCCGTAAAGCAGCCGTGATCTGTAAACCACTTGGTTATTTGCAAATTTACCTCACCATGATGACAGCTTACCAACGCTTCAAATTTTGGTATTAGACGGTGGGTCTAACCTCCATTGCTAATCCTGACATAGCCTTTGATAGAGTTTTGTTCCTTGCAATCTTCTTTTTCAGTGTTAGTGCTAACTCATCTGTTGCATCGAAATTGGTCTTAGCCATGAGGTCTACGCCTGCGTCTTCCGATGTTGTTCGAAATTCACAGCATAACTGTAGAGCGAAAATTCTATATATATATATATGTCAGACCACGTCTGTAGGTCTGTACTATCTGGTGTGTAGCTGGATCTAAATTCACGATATTCATTGTCCAAGGTAAAATTTTGTGCTTCTGACCTCATTAAGCTCGATTTCTTCATAGCTTGGACAAAGGATGCCCACTTATTAAGAGTGGTCACCTGAGTCCAAGAGGCCGCAAAGACCTGATGTGCCAACTTTGAAATAAGAACGCATATTTTATTAAGTTTTAATGAAATATGGGCCTGCAGTGTCCGGTGTCACATATTTACTTACTGATTATCGCATTTTTGAGGCCTCTAACCGCACTTTTAAAAGCTAGGGCTCTTGGATGAACCACCCAAGTTTAACGTCCGAGGTCGCTTTGGAATGATGTAGGTACACTTAGGGCACCTATATCCACCTTATTGTACCCATTGCTGTCCGGTAGTACTTTTGCTTCCCTGCCTCTGGCTCCAATAGATAGGACGTCAGATAAGTTTTGTACCAGTACCATCTTCTGATGACTTTAGAACATCTTTTGTTGCATATGATCGCCCTCTTAAATCAGAACCTTTAAGGGACTGAGTGGCTCTTCGTCTTTTGCATCCGGTTACATGAAAGTACATAGATATAAGCTAGGTACTCTTTTTTTAGTTCAAAGTAGCACAATTTTTGCGCAAAATGATCCTGCAAACGATTTTTGCACTGGCAGGGGATCTAGAGCCAGTTTGAGTTCAGTAGATCTTTGGACCCCGTTAAGCACTTTCCGACGAAATTAACCCATGAGTTCGTAACCTCGGTTGCATAGGATATCCTAATTAGTTGCGGTAAGGGTGAAATATAGCCAGCCACTGCAGAAACTCTATCTGCTTAAGGAGTCCCAGTGCTTTAGGCTAGTCATTTGGCCTTAGGGTGCAGTCGATTTGTCAAATGAACCTGAATTTGTTGATGGGAACTTTGGCAATATTAAATGATTTGAGTTCCCTTAGCGATAGTTTATTTCACTGTCCTAACATAGCCAAGGACTTACATTAGGCTAATAATAGCAGGAATAATCTTTTGGTCTCACAGTCTTTAGTCTTTATAAAAGGAAAGCATTTGTAGCAATTTCCCCGTGCTTCAGAGAGTTATTTGTTTTGTGAACTAGTTGTGTTTGAGACGAAAGTAGAAGTTTTTCTACGACTTTGGGAGTTTAGACATTTTGGACATTTGATTCAAAGTTAAAGCTGGTCATTTCTACGTGCATCCTATCACAATAGCCTTGCAGACCTTGCTGCTTGGATGTGCAATTTTGCTTGCTGCTATCTCAGCTCATTTGACTTCGAGTGCTCCATTGCCACATCCGTGAACTGTTGCCGGCTGGCTGTGGGAGAACAGAGCTTATTTTGTTGCGTACGTAAGTATCTTTCATATGAATCCTACAAGTAATGAGTTAATATAGAGGTCATCCTTGAACAAGACCAGTTAGACTCAGTTAGAAAACGCACAAACCTAAGTCTGTAGTCATGTTCTGATTGGCGCATGTACTTAAGTATGAATGTAAACTACATGTATTTCTTGTTTCATAAACGACGACACGACGTGTGAACAACGACCTTAGCTTAATCAACATGGCACTGCCCAGAATACTTATTTCAGAGAAGATTGGTGGCTAGTACTGCGCCGAACCACCTGAAATCTGCACTCTAAGTTCATCCCGGCAAGGACCCGGAACCCTCACGTCGCACATCCCATCATAGGAGGACTGGATGAAGTGTGATAGCCCGAACACAATGAAAACGACGAGCTACAAACCACAGCTGTCAAATTATTTTAACACGTACTCTTATGTAGATAATTATTTTGGCGACGACCGGGCTACGCGACGGCTGTGGTTGTAGCCAGATTAGATCTATTTCTATTTTTCTATCGACAGATAAGGTTCTTCCTCTTCTTTTATGTCAAACTCATACAAATTCATGATGTCGCTGCCGCGTTCAAAGAAATCATCGACAAAGCGCTTAGATTATAAAGATGACAAATTGGAAGCTGTGGTCGGTAGCTCGTCGTTTTCAATGTGTTCAGAACTTAAATCTGAATGGGAAGGTTGGTAGGTGTGTCTTCTGCAAAAAACTCTTTGTAAACTTCAAATTTGGGCTAGGCGGAAATCGAAAGCTGGTTTCTTTACTGCCTCATGATCGCATCAAAGTCACTCCACTATTTCCGATATCGCAGTAAGCAGCATGACCGATGAAGTTGTAAGACGGGGCACTATTGAGGAGGTATCAATCGGAGTGGTCTTCACTGACCACTTGTAGTCTGCTTCGCAGCTGATGGTCTTTTAGTCAACTCAGCGAGGGCCGTGGAACACCTTTGCAATATAACGCAAAAATATTAAGAGCTCCTAAATGGAAACAAATCAAAGATCTCGCTACTTGAGGAAGTCCCTTCAGTTAGGCTCAACATCACTCCAAACCGAGCAATTTCAGGAGATGTATGACCGATGATGTATTTGAATCATATCAAAATCTTGTACTGAGCTTCCCAGTTTAAGCAAGCTTAAGCCTTGGGTCTCACTTTTTCACTGCAGATGAACTTTTGAGTAGGTATAGATATATAAAGTTTTATAAGCCGCTTGCTTAGCTTTGTTGTGAGCACGAAGGGCTTTCCTACTCCAGAGTCCTTCACTAATTTTTAATTGCGAAGAAGGTCCAAGTGCGCATCTCCTAATGGCAGCCATCCTAACCTTACCTAACTTAACCTAAACCAAACTTATCCAAACATTAAATGCTTTGTTTCACCAGTTCTTCTGTCTTAGTTGTTAAAAAAAAAAAAAAGGTCTATTCATGAAATTTATTCAGATGCTAACCGGAGTAAGGCATTGTATTGAGAGCTTCCATACGGGTTGTTGATAAATTCATTTGGACAACCATCCTCTTAGCTTTTGCGCGTATACAGATATGTGTGTTATGTACGCCACAAATGGTGTAGGAACATTCTGCACTGACATGTTGCCTTGTTTTCATCATGTAGTGCTGCACTGATTGGGTGGTTTATTGCGCCGCACCACCTCCACATCCACCGCATATTTAATGCTTACCGCTTGTGGTGGTAACATGTTGAATGTGGTCTCTGTCGCTGCTGTTCAGCTATTTTATTTTGTTTTTGATTTGTAATACTCGTACAACAAATTGTACATGAGAATGTGAGAGTTCTGGTGAATGCTGTGCGGAAAAGTGCCTCCAGCGCGTAATTTCATTTGCCACATCGAAATGTTGAATAAAGTCGACAAAGTACAAATTTGTGCAGCTTCCATACACACATACAACCTATATGTACATACATATGCACATACCTACATATATGGACGCATATCAGTCAATTTTAGTGCGAAGTTGCCAATGTTCATATTGCCACACAGAGTTTGGGATCAACACTGTAGCTGCCACATTTGTGCTGGCACTTCCGCTAACTACACAAGCACACAATAGCAAGTATGTAACAGCAACCAATACAAGTAAAAAGTATTGTCCTGTGGCAGCAGTGGTAACATGTTGTTGTCGGAAATGACATGCTTCATGTTGCACGGCTCTGCTACACCAAACGGGGGAAATACTTGATATCTTGATTTTTCCCCTACAAAACTTTCGTTCTTGTTCTTGGTTATGTGTACATATGTATGTTGATATATGTTTTGTGACGAAATTTTGGCACTTCGCTTAGAATGGCTTTCACGTAAAACGTCAGGACCGGCTCTTAATGCTTTGCCGAATTCGCCGCGTCAGAATTTAACGATCCAAGAGGAGGCAATGAAAACAATGTGCCGACTGCACTCTTTTTTTCTGCGGCACGACGATCGGAATTCTGGGCATAGGGAGCTGTTCAGATCGTTGTTTGATTTCGGCACCTAATGACAAACTGATACCTGGTGTCTCCTGTGGAAGAAAGTACGTCGTTAAATTTCCTACAAGAGAACAATGGAGAGATCCAGACAATCAATGAAAACTTTCCATACCGACGGCTCAAAGACTGAAAACGGTACTGGAGCTGGATGGCTTCTGGACGGTAATTTCAGATGCTTTACCGCTTTGGGTGTAATGGCGAAAGGTGGCGCGGACATAAAATCAGGATCTGCATTGACAGCCAAGCTGCACTAAAGGCATTGGAAACCTCCTCATATACAGTCCAGGAAGTGTTTGTAGGACGAGGGTAGTACAGATCAGTTTCTCTGCCGCTGTCCGGACCTCGCCAGGATCAGACGGTACATTTTTGGGTCGGATGAACTGAGAATGGACGAGGTACAAACTGCTAAAATTCATAAAGGAGACTGGTAAGTTTGCAATGAATTCTCACCCCCACCTACATATATACCCGTTTCCTCTAAATACTGTTTCCTGGCCTTAAGTACAATGGGTGCCTGAGTGCTGGGAAAAATTTGTTTTTGGTTTTTCTGACCACCCACAATTCCACTCAATTCCATTCCAAGGGGACGGACAGATCGCGGTGAACACCTCATTTTAACATTTATCTATTTATCGCTTTCACTTTACGAAACAAAGTGCCAATTGCAATATATGTGTGATGAACAATTGGACCGATAGTAATGTAAAACCGCCTAGCTCTGTGCATCAGGCACGTAATTGTGTATTTATGGCATTATATAAAGCAGAATGTATATCTGGTATCTACATGCCACTTAAAGATTTCGGAAATAGTACTCCACCGTGAACTGACAACAAACAAAGAAAGAAAGTAGTTTTGAAATGTTCTAAAAACGACAAATGAAATTCTATGAAATTAGAGACCTACTAACCAAACACAGATAAAATGTATTTAACGAAAAATGGCAAAAAATGATTTTCAAGAAGAACGATTAAGAGTTTAATAATCTTTTCTATTGACCAGTAGGCTTTTACAAGGTGTTAATAACCCATTCTATGGGGGAGTGAATCTCGCTCCGTTGTCTAATAACGCGCTTTAACGAGGAGCTGTAAAGCATTAAACTGGAAAAGAAGCACTAAGGCTCACACCTCAATCAACTTCCGAAGAATTGTCAGGCATACAAAATGTGACAGGCTTCCGAAGAAAATTGCTCTTGCATCAGCAGCAACAAAGTGCTCCAGCAAATAAACTTGTAAATGCATTGGTGTCTGCATAGACGGACACAAATATCAGTTGCCCCTACTGACGAATACACACAGACATTTGTATGTACGCATGTTGTATGTAGTTATGCAACTTCAAGTGCTGGAAATTTATTGGTTGGCCAAAGTAATTAGCGTTAGTTGTACGAATTTGATGGTGTCATATGTGCTTTGTACACACATACTGTATGCATAAATATGTCTGTATGTATATACATTTTTAAGTACATTAGTTGATTTGTGTACACTTGCGTTTGTTTGAAGAGGCTGCAAGGTGCTGCGCACGCGTTTAAGGACCACCGTTTTTGTGTGTCAAGCTTTAATGAACAATTTCATGGAAATGACCACCATGTGGCCAGCTCAAAATGCTCAACGTGTCTAGCTACATACATACATACGATGACCTCATCCGTATGCTTCTGTTCCTTTAACCCTTATGCAGCCACACGGTTCCGGCTAGACCATACTGATTTTTAAAACTTATTTTCAGTAAGTAAATGATTTTGGATCGGATTTATATTCCATGATACACACAGAGAAAAACTTATGCAAACTTAACTTAAATTCGGATGCAGCACAACCTATAACTTTGGCTAAATTACCCTACTAAGTTTTTTTGTTATCGTAACCAAAATAACTTATGTAGTAAAATCTTTGCAAGGTTTCTGCTTGGGCAAATTCCACAAAGTTGCATGTATTTTACCTAAGCCGGCTAAGTTAGTCCTTGGCGAAAGCCCTTTGGTAATTTGGATTTTTTTTTTTTGGTGTTTAACACCCAATTGTTTATTTAACCATTTTTTTAAATTAACTATTTTTTATGGTCCCATAATAACCCCAAAAAAATGCAATAAAAATACGTTAGTATTAGAAAGTAGTATAGTAAATAACTGGGTATTATTATTGGAAGTCTCCTGAAGATAACGAGAGTTTGCTGATCGAAAAATATAGATTTTCAAGTATTCTATACGATTTGTGCGAAAATTGTTTCTCTTCCCATACAAAATACCGGAAAACTTTGAGCGTTTTGAGCGACCTTAAAATATTTTTTTTAATTTGAAATTAAAAAAAAAAGATCAGAAACATTTTTTCGGTATAAAACAGTCCTAGGGGTGCGAGCATTAAAATTCCGCCTTACTTTTTCATATGAATTTTTGGACCACCCTAATGTACATACATATGTATGTAGCTCGGCAAGTTGTTTATGATCCAATTGATAAAAATTCTATACCAATTGAATTGAAACAATCATAAATGTTATCTCATTCTTTATACATATATATCCATCCACTAAGAAAAAATTAAACTAGTTTTTTACGAACGGAGTCTTTTTTATTATTCCATGTTAGCGATTTAAAATTTTTTAACAGAAAAACTATTCGCAATCGCCACGTCAAGATTAGAAAACAATTCACATGTGGGCTGTTATTCGTTAGGTTCCAAGAGTTTGGTTTGAAATAAACACGATATCGTTTACTATTTTTTTCAGTGTATGCATACACTTTTTTTATTCTACTCAATATATAATAATAATAATAATAATTCATAATATATGGAGGTCTGGCCAGACCAAGGGTGTACCATATACTGGGTGTAAGTATAAGGGTTAACGGCTATTCAAAAATAAAACTACTATACGAAGAGGTACACTTGACAAACATTGGGCAATATACTTGGCAATGTGTGTATTCATTTCTTCGCTTAGCCAGCCTGTCGTCAAATTATGCATGTATATACGATTAAAGCCATCCCTGCAAAAAATTGTGGGACTAATCTCTAAAGAGAGTATTCCGAGATTACTCTCTATCGGGTACAATTGGGCATTAATTAGTCGCAACTAGTCTCATACTCATCCCTTGCGAGTATAACTGGAGATCAATTTGTCCCCAACTCATCTCTAACGGGTACTCTTAACGATTTCATGATATGTACGCAAGAATGATAGAATACAAGATTGCGCCGATCAGAGAGGATTTTTGAGAATAACTTTTGTGTGACGTCACACTGGTGCAATTGCGAGAGAGAAATGCCAAAACGTGAGCAATAATGGAAGAAGAAGAAAAAATGTTGCAAGGAAAACGTAAACAAGTTGCACCAGTGTGACGTCATGCAAACAACGATT
>NW_023458564.1:27494804-27497430 GCF_013731165.1 Rhagoletis pomonella
AAGTTGCACCAGTGTGACGTCATGCAAACAACGATTCTGTCAAATTCGTTAAGAGAGGAATAGCGGTCCGAGATCGGCGCAACCTTTGTATTCTCTCAATCGTGATATGTACGCACTTAGTCAATGAAATTTCATGTGCGGCCCCCGGTTGGACTCGCGGCTGGCGAAAGTTTATATTTTTATTTATTTTTTTTTTTTTAATGACTAGTCGCCTTTTATATCCGTTCGGGTATGAAGGGGAATAATTAGTCTCTTCATAGGAACAGTTCCTTCCATATAGAGAGATCAAAAGTGGTGTTAGTCGCAAGTTCCTTTGCGATTGCTCCCGGAGTCATTCCGGATTAGTCGCATTTTTTGCAGGGATCTTTTGTTTAAACGAAATACTTGCTGCTATAGCAACATATGGAAATGTTTCTTCAACTTCCGTTACTGACATTTCTGTAGACTGTTTTTCTTGTGCCTCGCTGGCTTGTTGCTTGCTGTGCGTACAGGCTAATTGATTTATTGGTGTGTGTTGTAGGTACGTTGTACATTTTGCGCCTTTGCGCTGCTCTTATGGTTATGTACAATATGTACAAATGTATGTATCTATTAAAGGGTTGCAAGAATCAACTCAAGAATTCATCCCATAACTCGGGTCTAGCGAAACGATCGTTAAGCAGTGGTTGGTGGTGGGAGTGTGAGTTTCGTTTGTTTATGTGATGTATTAACAAGTTGGCCTGCTAGTGAAAAACAAGAACTTACATATTTTCTTAGTATCTACATTCAAGTAGTTTCCACTCAACAGCGGGGCTAGACTCGAGTAAATTCATGAGTTGATTCTTACAACCCTTTAGTATCTATGTACATATGTATGTCTGGTAACGCACTTTCTTGACCAATTATTTTTTTCTTTATTGCTGATGTGGTGGGCATCTTAATGTTTGCATTGGTTTTTGTATTTACTAGCTATATTTAACATAATTGTTCAAACTGCATGTACGGTTTTTAGGGGACATTGCTATTCTTTTCTAGGACAGAGCTTCCTAAAGTGGGTTCTGTAGAAAAGTCACCGGGGTTCCACGAAATTAGTTTTGGTATGAATAAGCACGGCGGTCGATTTCAGTTGCACACAGAAAGAAAACTTCTATAAACAGCTTGACCTAGGCACAATTATCTATTTTCAAGTGTACATATATATGTATGTATGTCCTCGAGGTTGGTATGATTGCGGTCCTGAGTGCCGTACCAACATAAGAGCGTTGAGCTTGCTGTCAAGCTTTTTTTTCTAACCGGTATGTGTCGTTGGCCGCTGTAGCCAAAGGGTTGTATACAACTTTCTACAAGGAACGCGATGAATTGCCAAATGAAATGTGAAATGTCATTGCTGGGCACTTGGTTAATCGCCTGAAATCATTGTCACATTATTTTTCGGATGGTAGTCGTAATATCGGTGTGGTACAAAATCCATTTACGAATCTTTAGAGTACTTCGACATTGAAACAGTGAGTTCCAAATTGAGTACATTCAGAGCTGGAGCGTCGGTATCCATTCAAACGACATGGCCAAGCCGATGGAGCCGCTGTATTTTAATTCGCTGCACTAAGTCCATGTCATAAAACTCACACAGCCCATTGTTCCGTCGCCTGCGGTACTCGACGTCGCTAACGCGTAAAGGCCCGAAAATTTTCCACAAAATCATTCTCTCGAATATTCCAAAGCTGCCTCGTCGGATGTTGTCATTGTTCATGCTTCTGCGCCATATACCAGCACAATTAAACAAATGAATGCTCCAAACTTTACTCCGTATACAAAACAGAACGCGGGGAAATAAGGCAACCCTGTGCTGGGTACTTGGCCACTTCATCACATTTATTCTTGTGTGATTTGTGGTTTCCTATGATCTTCTTCGAGTTTTGGAATCTCATTGGACTATTCCTAGGCTCTTGGCTTTCTCTCGCTAGAAAGTATATAAATCGTTTAAGTTTATCAGACGTTTGGTAGCTCGCTGGGTGGTAATTGGTATTAACCATATGCACTCTGACCGAATGGCCGCTTTGTCTTAAGGACGATGAGTGGCTGCGGCGCATTTTGTGCTATTTTCTGGGCTTACCAGGCCCAGGGATCATCCGGCGCCTGCAAAAACACACAGACACACATTGCCTGAAGGATCTAAAATCATAAATATATATTTTGAAGGGCTAAACCATGGGACTCCCTCAACACTGTTTAATTATTTTTATTTAAATCGGCCGAAGATCTCGAAGCCAGAGTTGCGTTTTATACATTTATGTTATTAATTTTTGTTATATAAATTTTATAAATAAAAAAATTGTCTTTCGATTTATATCATTTTTAGCAACAAGTATTTAGTATAACATTAATCATATTTATGTTGCGTCGATTCTTCTTTTAGACGCTGCTTTCATTGCCCAAGAATTCAGCGCAAACATCACCGCTTTTTACAGTCATCTAACAGCGTAAACAGGGAAACAAACACCTGCAATAAAACCAACTACTCGTAAGTACACTCAACAACAGTAAAAACAACAATATGTATGTAATATTGCAATAACAACACTTGAAACGTCAACAATGTCCAATGTCCACATAGCATTAACACCAGCTAACCACCCAGTCAAGAGAT
>NW_023458564.1:27497530-27521458 GCF_013731165.1 Rhagoletis pomonella
CCAAAATCGCTTAGGCGGTTACAGCGCCAAATAAGAAGAAGAAGAAACCAATAACTAAAATATTTTATTTGTAAGTAATTTGAACCACCTTAATGTACATGTGTATGTGCACAATGCTGGTGGGTAACATTTTTTGTTATCTCTGTTTCTGTTGTTCATTTATTGGATTTTGTATGTTCTTTTGTACTTTGCGTGATTTTGGCACAATTCTTTTACATATTTCTGTTCTGTAGTAAATTGGCTTTCGATAAATTTAGACGATGCGCAAACAGCTTTCAGACATAATATCGAACTATAAAGCAATATTTAACCACAGTGAAACAATTTAATTCTTCATTAAAATTTAAAGTATGTGTACTATTTATAGTAAAAGCTTTTATTCATATTTAAAATGCAATGACTTTGATTTTTATTGTGATTTCGTTTCTAACAAAAAATTTCGCCTTTTGATTGCCCCTTTGTTTTTTTCGTGTTCAATTCTAAATTAAAGGCAAAGAGTGAGAAAATTTTGTGTTTGTTTCTTAAAATGTCACACTCTTGTAAGGCAAAAAAGGCACATTATCCGCCCTGAGAAGCTTTGTCAGGGGAGATAACAACTTCATAACTTCAAAATGATAATATAAAATTTCGATGTTCCTTTTATTTGTCCTGAATATGAAAAACAATCTGCGAATTTCAAAAAAAAAAGTGTATTGAAAGTAATTTTTGATTGAGGTATTTAAAAAGAAACTTGTAAAGAAAATAACAAGCTCCCGATAACGTCTATATGACTTCTGCACGATTTGCAACTAACTTGAAGTTAGTTTTGTCATAGTTAATTAAACGTTAGTTATTTATCGAACTCCCTCAAAAAAGGTAACTAGAAATTGGTTATTTTAATCATTTTCTGCAGGGCTTTTATAGGGTTGAGTATAACATCAAACAAATTTCGCACCGTGGAAGGGCAACATTTCTTGGAAAAATCACCATTAGTAATTTGACGCGGTATTTCATAAACTTAAAAGTATTTAGTAAGGGTCTCCATTATTTTAAAGGTTTGGGAACCCCTGATCTATTATACATATGTATATAGTTTTTATTTTATTTGGGTTGTTGTAGCATTTACATAGGTATGCAATTTTGGTTCATTCTATTTTCAAAAGTGAGAAGTCAAAATACAGGGCTGGCCCTGCAGATGTGCAATAATGTTTTATTTTTTTCTTAAGTTGCCGTCTTTCTTTCAATTATTTTATAAGTTAAAATAATTAAAAATTATAATATGAGCATCCATCCAAATGGTATTAAAAAAACTTTACTTCTAACTTACACGTAGAAAGGTTGCCGCCTGATAAAAAAATCAAATTCAATTTATTTAAGGTACTTAGATAACTGAAATATGTATAAAAATATGGTCGTCGGCCAACAGAAAAAATTTTTTATTAAGAGCAAACTTAGTAAAGAAAGAATTACTAGCCTTATGTGCATTTAAGGGTCCAGTAATATATATAAAAGGAATGAAATTAAAAAATATCACTCATTGGAATAAAATAACTAATACTATGTCATAAACCTTTCGTTTAACATAAATAACATTGTATTTTAATTTGATTTGACTTTCAAAACAGGTGGCAACCCTCTTTAAAATATTTTAATTCAAATGTACTTCAATTTTTTAAATAGGTGGCAACCCCCCTACATGTAATTAAGAAATAAGCCCTTTTAATAGCCTTTCCGTTTTATACCATCTTTTTATAGTTCATTTAACTTATTAAATAATTTTTACAGGTGGCAACTATTTAAAAAAATAAACCTCTATTGTACATCTGCAAGTCAAATTTTTTAATGTAGCACCTCATTTTTGAAAACCGAAAAATGGAAAAAAGATTTTACGCATTAGCAAAAAACGCATTACTTCGAAAAGTGCCAAAAATTAGCAGGTTTTTATTTTCTCTTTCGAATGTTAAAAAACCTCGCTATTGAATAAAATAAAAAAATATATATTTTTTCATATATTTTTTATTCATTCCATTAAAAAATTACCATTTTTTTTAATTTTTATTTAATTATTTTTAAAGCATAAATTACCTTTGCAAAAATACCAAACACGTTCACATTGCAGACAACGAATTTTTTCCATTTTTGGCCACTTAAGCGGCCCTGTACGCCGGGTTAATTTTGAAAATTTCGATCCATATTACCAACATTTATTTGACCAAAATGAATTATCTTCGCACGCTGTCGTAAAAATCTAGCAATATCAAAAATTAAAAAAAAAATGGATTTATCATTACGAGTATTATAATTGAAAACACAGATATTAATTCCCATCAAAAAGTAAACACATTATTCGCGTTCATTAATGTCATGTTCTCAGTTGTGATAGTTTGATAAAATTTGAGTTAGTGTTTTGCCATCACAGCTTACGCTGCTAATTTGGAATCTTACGCTAGCAAACACGTCTTAGTAATTAAAATTTTTCAGTTCTTATGCGGCTAAAATGCCTACAATGATAAACTCAGTTTTCGCGACAAAAGTATCGTCTGCGTCGGCCGATTTGAGTAGCTGGTTTATCTATTACAATGCCTATGTATGTAAAAACAATCAATTGTAAAATAAGGCGAGTTTGTAGCGTCTACTAGAGGCTTACGCCGACAGGCTTTGCGGCGGCGGCATGGTCAACTTCAAAAAGAATCGGCGGCGGCGGCGACGCCGTCGCTACTGCCCATAAGGTAGATTCCAAAGAGCCATGAGGCTACTAATCTTATCATGTCATCTCGTCAGCGGTAGGCATTCGCCATGCCAATTCAGATTGTAATTGTATTTAATTCATTCATTGAATTAGTAATAAATTTAAATTACGTTACTTTCTACTTGAATTAAAATGTTGAGTAGCTGCCGCTGATGTATTGGCGAACAGAAGAAAGTCTGAGTTATATACATACATCTCTATGTTCTCTACAAATCCGTATGTACTTTTTAAATTTAAAGAAATAAACAAATTTAAAAAGTTAAGTTATTGGGGTAATTTATGTCGCTATCAATAAATTTTTGCAATAATCTTATCAACCGTTATGTTAAATTACGGAGTTATTACTATGGCTAAAGTTTCCACTAAAATATTAAGCGCCAAATTTGTCTAAGGAGAACCGAATGTAATGAAAAATAATAGTAATTTTTACCAAAAAGGCGGACTCTAACCCAGTGTAGAAGACATTGCGATGCCCGGGAGCAAAACCTTCCTGGGATTTGACCATCACTTAGGAAACCTAACGTAATTTTTACACAGTCACCTAGTACTTGAATACGTCTGCGGGACCCCAGAATAAAATAAATTTCAAAAGTAAAAATTATCAAAAAAAGTGTTTTCTTTTTATCAAAAATGTGTGTTTAAAATATTTAAAAAAAAAATCCACAGGAAAATCAACTTGTCTTTGTTTTATCACCAATAATTGAGGAGTTAGATGCAATAAGGGCGCTTCAGATAAAACTGCTTTCTGATATATTGGCGTTAAAGTTTTTGATGTGTTATAACTTTCTTCTTGTTGTAGTATATATATATGTAGCAGCAGTATTGTTTTAGTATTGAAAAAAAATTGCCTACTGCGGAAAAAAAATCGTCAGATTACCAGTATTTGACCCTAATTTAGCTGTAATAAACGCTTTCGATCGAAAAACGTGTTACCGCTCTTTTTTTTAGAGTTACGCTTTTTTTTTGGAAATGTTCCGCGGCCCAAATGATGCAAAAAAACTCCTTTAAAAATATTATATTGATTTCGTAAAATAGTGCTTTTATGCGAGTAGTATTTAGTTCCTTCAAACGATGTATTTCAATGTGCATACATCATGAAAATTTTGTACGAAATTCCTTAGGCGCCGAACTCCGCCGCCGCCACCCCGATAATTTCGTAACTCGGCGGCGGCGGCGTGGCTCGGCGGCATATATCTCTAACGTCTACATAACAGCGTTTGAGTACGTGCAACGTGCCTATCACACTTGCTCATCTAAGACAGTTCAGAACGAAGTGCATCAATGTAGTGCCGTGACCACAAGTTAGATATGTATTACGAAAAAAGGCAAAGTATTTTGTGGCAAGTGCAGTTATTGCTACATAAGTATGTACATGCATAGATACACATTTGACGCACGCTTACCTCCATCCATCTTCATCCTCTAGGTATGTTGCTTTGTGGCCACGTATTATTGACTTAAGAACTCTCAAAGTAAATTCCAGCTAATAAGTAAACTTTCGCTTAAAAATAACATTTGTTAACTTCCCGAAATCCTTCGCCAGCTCTACTCTCTCCCACCTATTCTACGATAGCACAATATAATTCTCATCCAATTTACTTAATTTTAATCCTTTCCGTATCGAATCAAGCGCAGGGCTGGCTGACTGTCTCATTGTGGAAACAGTGGCAGTGGCGCACTAGAACTAAATATTCATGTGCGGTTGCTTGTGGTCTTTGTGTTCTGTGCCTTTGCTGAGTGGCTGAGTGTTAGACCTGCAACGAAATCACTCCGCTAATTCACCGCAAATAATAATAATGAACTTCAACATTTTGTTCGCCCGCCTTCTGCCACCGCAAATGCCAAACAATGTTTTGTTACTCCAACACTCCATGGTTGCCCCTCTCTTCTCTTTTTGAACGGCTCATTGCAAATCTGGCGAAAAGTCAACAATTGCCAACGTCAACAAAACCTTTTAAATTATTATTTGTTTTGCTGTTTTGTTGTTTCATTTGACTTATCATCCCCCAACCAATCAACTTGCCAAGCAAATCAACGAAAAATTCGAAAAACCAAGCTACGAGTACAAAACAGCAGCTAGCGAGTCAACTTTGAGCTCCCTTGCCATTGCCAGTTATTTCACCCTTCCATGCTACACTCTGACATACCCCGATACACATGTTAGTAAAAAGACATAGGTACACAATCATAACGCTCTGATTTCCTGTCTTTAGATGTGGCACCCACAATATTTCCTGATTGCAAGCAGCTCAATTTTTACGCTGACTTTAACCTCTACCGTCAAACACATATGTACAGACTAGGAATGTTAATACCGGCATCCCCGGATCCCGGCCTTTTTGAGGTCCTAAAAATCCCGGGATTCTTGGCAAATAATTCCGAGAATTTCGGAATTTATAATTTGCACCGATGGCAATAATAGAAACTCCTTTTCTTGACCAGTATTGGCTATATTTATTTTTTTATTTAATAATTATTATTTTTTGTTTATAAATGTCGAGCTCATTATATACATAGCACCGTGCGATAGTAAATATTACACACAAAAATCAATTAATTCGCGAAACCATGGGCCAAATATAGCAAAATTGCGTTTCTAGTTTTTCACTCCGACGTCAGTAATTAAAAAATGATTTAAAAAATTCGGTGAAATGGGCTTAGAGAAAAAGTATGGGTATCAAATTAAAGAGGAAACTCTGAAGAATTTAAACACAATAAAGTTTTTTTGAATAATGACTGGTGAGTATTGAAAATGTCCTTTTAAAATTTTATCCCTGAAATATCGCAATATTTTTTTATTTTTTTTAATTATATCTTAAGGACTTATATAAACTCCGTCACATCCTCGAATTTCGTCCTTCTAACTTTATCAGCTTAAAAAATTACCTGTTCTTCCTGATGAATCCAAAAAATTTTAAGTTTTTTAAATTCTAAAGAAATTTCCGATTTCATTTGGTGCCCATATCTTTATTTTGCATTGCATTGAATTTTTTAAATATTTTTTGGAATCAATCATATCTTTGAAATTACAAGGTCCTTTAGAATAAATCCTGAAGTCAGAGAAAAAGTATAAAAACGCCACTTTAAATAAAAAGTCGGTTTCAAACCCATTTATTTATTATTTATTTTCTGGTAGGAGAGCTTCTCAAACAATATAGACGCCATTTTTTCGATTTAAGTTGTTGAAAAGTAATGAATATCTAAATCCTGGGACTAGTCCCGGGATCTCGGGATTGCGATAACGACATTCCGAGAATCCCGGGATCGCGAAAAAATTAACATCCCTAGTACGTACATATGTATGTCTGTATACATTTGGTTCTAACCGTTGTTGATTTCCTTTCGGTATTGATCTTTCTTTAGTAAGGAAGGGTTAAATGATTAAGATTTGTTGGTACACGAATTCGAATTGCACTTACAGACGTATTTATTGTTTATATGTTTTTTAGGCCTAAGAATGTGACCAGGCTATGTAGGGTCAGAAGATATTCCTTCAATTGTCCATTGGGAATAATTTTTGGAACTGTAACTGAAAATCAAATTAAAGGAAAAAAGATTTTAGGGCAGCTGATAATAAAGACGATTCAAACTAATTCTACAAACAGCTAATATAAAAGAATAATGACTCATGACAAGACTTGCCGTGCTGACCAATATTGCTCTCAAGAACGCGAGTTGTTTCTTTAACCAGTCCAAGAAGGTTTTTCAACCCTCTCCAAACAGAAGGCTTTTTGCAATTTTGTGGACTTCTCCCAGCGTTCACTCACTTACTAGCTTCAAGCCCATCCGTCTAGGAGTACCTCGCAGATTGTCAATGGTATTACTATACCTTCCTTATAAGGGAAACGACTCCAAGGGACTCTGAATTGCCAATTCGTCAGCAATGTTCGGCAATGTCTCTACAGACTCAGTTAAACAGAGAGAAAAGCTAACTAATCCATGATTAATTTTAATTGAGACAACAATGCGCCCAATATCCTTACTTCCGCTTCGCTCTCAGAATACATACATACATACCTTTTTAGAAGTGCAGCGTCACACTGGTGCACAAGATATTTTATAGGGTCAACAAAACTGTGCTAAAACCAAACCGATCAAAGAATTTGACGAAGAATTCCTTCCATATAATACGACTCATCCTTGGACATACAGCAGTGCCCGACCACATCCCACTCGCCCTGTAGGGGAATTGAAGAACGGGCTTTTATAGACTTAACTGAAATATGTACAGTTGCAATAGGTATTAAGGCGTTAAGTTTGATACAAAGGAGGTCAGAAGCTTGGGGCAATGTATTCAAACAAGGCTATGAAATGGCCCACTGATTCCGATTCAAGCAGATCCTTCACACGGTGTCCCGTAATTTCGTTGAAGGAAACCGGTCCGTTAACTTTCCAGCTAATGGAATACCTTTCCCATTATTTAAAGTTCTCGAGAAGATGTTTGGAAGTTTCCTGTCCTCAGGTATATCGTGACGAATCCATGTATCATCAATGGTTGAATTGTATTGGATAAGCCTTAGAGGAGGATGCAAGTGCGACCAAAATGTATCTATTGTAATATTTACACTTATTTTCCGGTTTATATTGGTCTTCCCTCATCCAAAGAACTTCTCAGGACGCCCTGCGTA
Organism: Rhagoletis pomonella; assembly: GCF_013731165.1. NCBI lineage: Eukaryota > Metazoa > Arthropoda > Insecta > Diptera > Tephritidae > Rhagoletis > Rhagoletis pomonella. The sequence continues at coordinate 27,504,887 of NW_023458564.1, forward strand.
ATAGTAGCACAATATACGCTATTCCTTTTCTTCCTTGCATTGCACAACATCCACTTGTCCATTCAAGATTGACTAATTCTTTGATATTTGGCTCTGAGAATGGTATAAAGCCTGTCGCAATTCTTTTGCGTTCTAAGCCAATAAAACGGTGTTTTGAAATTTTTTGATCTCTTCGCTGATGTTTGCCATACTAAGATTTTGACATATATACATATCGTCGTTTAAAGTACGAGTGTTTTTTTTAACTTGCAAGTGTGTAATCACATTATTTTGATAAATAGAACACAAGAAAATATACTTTTTTTATTTTTTCCACTCCGAATTTAGGTTTAGAACTCACCGGCGACGCAAGTTTCCATCGTTAAATCTAATATTCACATTTTTTGGCGAGTTTTGGGAATATGGTAGATAATTGTTTTGTTTGTGTTTTGGAATCCACCGAAACCAGTAAAGTTTTGGAAGGGGTCTACGAGAAAAAAAGTTTGGGAACCTCTAGTGTAAACGCTGGAACAACCGCTCGGCACATAATTTGGCTGGTTTACAAAAACTTTTGATTTCTTACAGTTATATTCGCCTCAGGCCATATTGTCACACATGTTTGGCAGGCAATTGGAAATTTCCCGAGTGTATTTCTGTCTTATTTGAGATATAACATCAAGACGCATGCCACAAATTGGAATTGAAGCTCGGCCAAATACGTAGCAAAAGTTTAATCGCCAATATATTATTATTATTGTGGCGACGACAGTTCCAAGCAAGCGTGTACTTTCAAAAAAGGGGTAGATATTAATCCAGCGACGAGAAAAATAGACTTCTTTAACCATAAATTAGTGACTTCAACGATCACTAAACAGCTTTTATTCCATATTTTTGGGTGTTGCGGACTCTTATTAGAATTTCCAATATTTGGTACCGCGTATCGAAAGTATTGGATCCTTTTTAAATCGGTACCGAGCATCGACAAATACTTAAAAGTACCGACTCAGCACATCACTAGTTTTTATTATGTAAAATTTATCAACTGGAACAGGAGAATCGATTTTCTTCAAAGTTGCTGCTTTTTCTACAATTTTGCACTAAAAAATGTAATACAAGGAAATGAAAATTCTAAAATCTGGCTTAAGTTGTCTCTTGCAATATTTATAAGCTTTCATTAAAAAAATAATAATCAAATTGAGTGAAAACTGAAGGCTCCAGTGAATTGTGAACAATAAATGCCTGTTTTTGTCAACTGTGCGTTGGAAGCCGGTTTCTCATTATTAAATAGAAGATACGGCTACTGCTACTGATATCTGCTGGTGTACTGATGTCTTTGTTTATAAGTTTCTTAAGTTAGTGAGACACACGGGAGAGCCGTCCCAATAAACAAGGTCCAATGTTGATTTTCAATTGTACCTCAATTGGAGAACGAACCCATTCTCTAACAAAAGCGCACATTTTTTTGAATGCAAAAAAATCTGAGTTCTCCACTTGAGAATCGCTTGGATATCAATTTGAACTCATACTGTATTCTACTTTTAGTCAAACCTTGAGAAAAATGATTGGAAAAATGTTTGCTTTGTGTATATTAGGGTGGGTCATTCTTTGTGCAGATACGACCACATTTAAATACATTTACTCGTTAATTGCTTTCGTTTTCTCATAGTTTTTTTATTCAACTTATAATTTTTTTTAGCTACTGCCTTTGCAAATGCGATTTTTGGTAACTTCGATATTTACCGATGTTGAAGGATAGTATTTTCACAATTCTTCAACTCTTCTATAGAAAAAAATAACTCAGCGATGGCTATTAGCACCTCCTGCGACACAGTGGATTCATCTGTACCTCACCCATTTCTTTTTGCGAAATTTTAATCAATTTCGCTTTGGTGAGGCTGAGCCCTAAATAGCATGCAATTGCGCCAAGGTAATTCTTAGTAGATAATGCACAAAGGTATGCTGCTTGCCACACAAATATTGTGTATACATACATACATGGATTACTGCGAAAATATATTTAGTACCATGTTGTGTCGTATTGCTGCCATGCGGGGGTGTTCTACGCACCCAAAGGTGTAAATCATGATCGCGTCAATCAATTGCGCCCGCAGATCCACCCAAACGAAACTAAGAAAGGAGCTTGTGATGCGCTGGAGAAGAGCATTGCTTGTAGGCAGTCAAATCGTCTGCTAAATGCATTGCGAACTGGAACGAAAATTGCAATATTCATTGAAAAACAAATACGTATAAATTGCTAGGCTTGAATGAGAGGTGCATGGAACTCAATCAATTGGATAGTGAAATGAGTCAGACAATAAAAATGTGGCGTACGCGCATGCTCACGGCTAAAAATACGCGCCGCTTGTACGTGCTGTGCGCTGGCGGCAACAACAACATCCCGAGAATAACAATAAATATCAGCGGTTTTACAAAATTAAATGGTATAAAATCAACAACAATCACGACAGCGAAAAGGCACGTCTGACGGCATAGCAGTGACAGCGTTAGCGACGGTTTCCTGCCAACGTAGTACCCCGCTCACGTCAATTTAGTCGCAAAAAAAGCAAAAAAAATTAAAAAAAACCCTCACCATTTGTGCTTTGCAGGCGCTATTGTAATGATTTTCGGCCTAATCACAATTATAGCGGTCGCAAGCCCTGCTAGTCTAGAGACGGGTACATCAACCTTCATACATACTACAAAGGTACGTCCACGGCAGTGGCGCTGGAAAGGAAGCTTTGGAATCTCGCACTGAGCGTTGTTGATCTCGGTTATGAATGAACGAGTGAATGAAACACGCATTGGCGAAGCCGGTTTGTAGCGGCTGGATGGCTTGAATTATCACTCTATTTATTTATGTTTTTGTTTTTGAAAACTGCAGGAGATTGTGCGCTCATTGATGCCATAAGCAACAGCGTCAGCCACTGAAGCTGTGAGGCGCGTGCGCATTTTGTACGTTAATTCGCATTGTTTGCTTGGCTACATTTTGTTTTACTTATTTGTATTTTGTTGTAATGAGACCACGCACAATCGCAGAAAATTGCGCAATTCCTTGCGTTAGCTATTATAAAAACGTACTTTTTTTGATGCTGGAAATTTTTGTTGTACTGTTTTGTTCTGTAACGTATGTATCCTTTCATATGGGTAGGTAGGTATGTGCGTTTCACAAAACATATTTTGACAGTTTTCAAGGAGTGTTTGTAGCCAGCTTGGCAATCATCCAAACATCCAGTCAAGAAGTAATCAAAGCGACTGAATGCAGAAGTTCTACACGTCGTTTATTAAGACACACTTTAGTTCTGTGGCCAGAACTTTGGCTTTGGCGATTCGTCCACGACAAGGGTATTACATTTGGAATACTGAGTTGGTGCTGGACAATCAAAAAATGTCAATTATACTAACTCGATATATAGCCCAAAAATAGGACACAAAGTGAAATAAAACTGAGTTTTTCACTAGCACTTGCACCTGATCATGTCGCGTTCATGGGCCCCTTCAGAAATAACCTCGATTCAGTAAAACAACATATATAGTTCAATTGTTCAATTCAAATTGTCAATTGTATTGAATATATACATACATATATACATTAGAAGCCTTATTTTGCTAAAGTATTTCAGATCCTCCCTCCGGCAGCAGAATATGAAAATAGAACGCTGAGGACGGTAAACAATTGAAAAAAAAAAATGCATTATTGCAAAAACTGGATGAGTTACTCTGAAATCCGTGATTTATAAGACTGTTTTGCTGTAGGTTTAGGTCCTTATATAAAAAACAAACATTCATCTTGCACAAGAAAGAAAAAAAGATATCCAATCTCATGAAGAATAAGCTGCTTAAGCGAACGGCGTGCTCAGTTTTTTTAATACAAACTAACTAAAAAGTTACTCATGCAGCCTAAAGTGACTATTTGGTACTATTTTTCACGAATTTTCACATTTATTCGTTATGATTTTCCCGATAGTAGCAATTTTCCCAAAATTAAATTACCTAATATTGTAGCTACTTTAATGTAGTTTTTAAGGAAGCGAACAGATTTATGATCGAATTTTATTTGAACTAGTAAATTAGGTCTCACTTGGCAAACGTCGTTACAAAATTTTAAAGTCAATGCAGGCGTGGATGAAACTGTCGTACTGTGGAATACTTTATCTATATTTGCGACTGATAATTACATTACTATATAATAGCCTATTTCCACCAAAGGCTTAACTGCAGTTAAGTACTCAGAGAAGTTCAAATAATTTCAACATGGGTTGATCGGCAAGGCTTTTTCTTAAGTTTTGCTTTTTTCCTTTCGTTTGCTTCTACTCAATAGGTGGAATTACCTTCTTCGAGTTGTAATCTCCGTTTTTCAGAAACTGCAGTTAAGGCTTGGTGGAAATAAACTATTACACTGGCCAATACCCGCTTGCTTTGCGGCGCCTTAAAACACCTTTCGAACTGTAAAACAATCATTCAATCGGTTAAGAAGCACGGCAGCAAATGGTTCCTAATTTAAAAAAAAAATATACTAAATGAACTTTAAGTTGAAATAACTCTACTTCGCTACCACCTATCGTGTCCATTTTAGGTAGGTTGATTTCTCTTTATATCTGTAATACGCGTACGTGGAATTTCAAGGAAATCGGACCATAAATACGATTATTTCGAATAGGTACAGTACAGCTTTCTAGGGCCAAATATTCGAATCCGTTCAGGCCTTTTACTTGATTAAGTAACAAACATACAAACTTTCGCATTTATAATATTAGTAATAGGTATAGAGAGAATAGATCCCACGTCCATTTTTTCAATAACCCTCAGTTTTCTCCATGGGCATGGAACTCATTTCATATACATCCGTACCGAATTTAAGTACTCCACCGCAAATACTTTCAGAGATATGCGGTGTCAAAAATGCAGCATGTGTAGGTGGTGCCACGCCCACTTTTCCAATAAGATATTTTCTTGTAGTAAAATGGAGCCTATATTTTAAGTTAGAGCTCTGGCAATACATCGGGGGAAACTGCATTTAATTCCATGCATGGGTTTTATACAAAAAACGACAAAAATTAGTAGTTACTTCCTAACTGGTAAGCTTCATTAATTTAATACTTATAGAGAAAAGTGCAAATAATTTTAACATTTGTTCGCGTTTAGGGGTTGCCACTAAGTTAAAGACAGTAATGAAACATGACGTGCTGCTCTGCTCTGAATATGTTAACATTAAAAATACAGATTTGAAAAACGAACTGAACATAGAGAATCTAAATTTAAATCAACATTTTCCCTATCCTTCGACATCGCTGCTAGAGATTAGCATCTTCTGAAATTATGTATTTATTTCTTTCAAATAGTAAAGGCGCACAAGAAAGTATTTCCCTACTTAGCATATAAAAACGATTACTACTATTAATTTACTTGTTAAAATATAAATCAATTCAAAATCTGTTAACCGTTTCAAAAACCACATTAAATTAGTTACAATCTTAAGTATTTTAATTTTAGAACTATCTGGAAAATCCATGTGGGTAACTTTCTGATTGGTTGTATTAAAAAATAAGTACGCCATTCGCTTTAGCGGCTTATTCTTCGTGAGATTGGATATCTTTTTTTCTTTCTTGTGCAAGATATAAACCTAAACCTACAGCAAAATAGTCTTATAAATCGCGGATTTCGGAGTAGCTCATCCAGTTTTTGCAATAGTGAATATTTTTCTTCATTTTGTTAAGTTATTAGCGTCCTATTTTCATATTCTGCTGCCGGAGCGAGGATCTGAAATACATTAGCAAAATGTGTGAAGAAAATAAGGCATCTAATATACATATATATACTTATAATAGATATCGTTGCACTTATGCTTACTTTGGTAATTGGATTGGGCAAAATTTATTACATCTAAATTTGTGGTCAGAAATTAAATCACTCGAAGAAAACCTTTCGGGGTTTTCGGTCGGCGAACATGGAAATTACTGAGTCGAAATTCATGCTACAAGCAAGCCTGGGCTCCAGTATTAATGCTTCAAGACTTGTCAAGCGATTTTGGCCCATGGTAGAACGTAAAAAATTCTCTACTCGCGACAACATATTGAACAAACGCCACACTGACTGGAAAATATTCGTAATACTATGCAGATGTTAGGAAATAGTACTTCCGTCTTCATTTCTTGAAATTTGTTCAGCAATCTTAATGGTGTTAGCGAATTAAATCCCAAATTTTCTCATGGATAGCTTCGAGATGGAAGATTTCATCTGTCAAATCTGAAGAAATGTCGCCGAGGTAAATCTCACACAATGCAGCTGCCTTTTCTCTGATGTCTATTTCAGTCAGCTCCTGATACTTCCACAAAGAATTAAATTTACCTGCAAGGTCCTTTACGTCCTCGAAACGCCTTGTCATGTTAGTAATCAAGCAGTCCATGAGGACGTAGAAAACTTTGCATGAATTGAGTTTCAGACTCGAATGATGGTACTTATTGAAAGGTTCCTTTGACCAAACCTAGTCTGTTATATGTTTTTGGGGTCGCTGAACACAAATCTGAAGTCCGTTTTGCTCCATCACGTCTGGATTTTTTTCTAACCTCCAAAAACCTCTCGAATTTTACGTGAAAGAGAAAATCCGAGGTATTTTTTGAGGTTAGGAAAAAATCTAGACGTTATGGAACAAAACGGACTTCAGATTCGTGTTCAGCGACCCCAAGAACGTGAAATAGACTAGGGTTGGTCAAAGGAACTTTTCATCGATTTTTTTTTGTGGATCTGTGTTATTTAAGTGTTGATGGCCATTGATCCCGACACACTTTTAATTCATCAACCAGGCTCCGTATGTTCTCTGCTTCCATATCTGGTATATGCAACACTTGGTTGCTTGCAGAACGAGTTTTGGATGGTTGATTTGAGCCAAATCGAGGTCAGGAGGATGTACTCGAATGTCTGATTTAAACTATGACAAACGAATGTTGCCAGCGAGTTATCCCTCACCCCTTTGTAATGGCTGCTCAAATTACTGCCATTGTCATACCCTTGCCCACGAAAATCAGAGATTACTCAGCATATAAAAATATAATGGTTTTGTATAAATTTTGTTTGAATGTAGTTTTTAAAAGTCGTATTAGGAAGTAGAGCTCTTGCTCTACTAATTCGAGTAGTTAGATAAAGTGCCGAAAGGCACAATTTTGATGTTTTCGATGTGCGAACAATCCGCGGACTTAACTCCTCCTCAGTTCGGCGTATTTTTTTTTTGCGTGTTTTATCATTTTTGAATTTTGCAACATTTTTTTAATTTTTTTCAGCCGAAGCCGCGTCAATTGGCCGCACTGGCCTTCTCTCGACGGGTCTGTATAAGGTAATGCGGAGACAGACCTGCTTGCCCGGAAAGCGGTAGAAACCACACTGATAGGCTCAGCCCGTCTTTGGGTTAGGGTCACAACCCATCGGAGAAGAGCTTAGGAGGGAAGAAAGATCTATCAGAGAATAGTACTGGAAGTATGCGGCAGGAAAGTAACTACTGGGAAAATACATGTGAAACTGATTAGCCGCCCAAAGTATAAAATAATAACTCTAACAGGTATCTTAACAGATTAGGAAGCCACCTACATAAACTCGGGATCTGGTCCAAATCAGCATACCAGTTCTGTGATAATGATGCTGAGAATTCTGAGCAAATACTTCTCGAATGCGACGCCGCACAGTGTTTCGACTGGTGTTCCATCTGCCTGGAAATAATAGTTAACCTGCACCGATCTCGCTGAAATGCTCGGAAGCTCCAGTATTTTTTTGAACATGTACCGTTGATGTGTAAGTTTGTATTTATGACTTTTTCTTTTCCTTCTTTAAGTCCAACCGGTCACCACGACTTCTTTTCACCTGCCTGGCGATAAGGCGGGAGAAGCACCTCGGGTCATTACGCCCGCAGCCGAATCACCTAAACTCGAAGTCACCAAACAATCTTTTGGACTTTAAGTATAGTAAGGAGGAAGAGGGCATACCTCAACCAATATCTATCAACGTAATGATAAATTTGAACTGCTTATTTGGCAATAGGTTGGTACTTTATCGGGGTTTGTACAATGAAAAAACGTCTTAGAGCTCACAACCATTCTCGAAACATTAAATTGGTTGTTTTTTATGGTTGAGAAATATAACGATGTATACAAAAATAAAAAACAATTAATTACTTACACGTAGGGATGGCAGCGATTAATCATTAATTAATTGTATCGTAGTTTTGTGTTTCATTAATCGATTATTTGCAAAATAATCGAAAAAATATTTTCACCAAATATGAATTCTGTAGTTGTCTAAATCTATCCATCGAACATTATTTTTTGCCAGCTGCATCAACTTTACACGACCCGAGGTTCAAAAAAATTCATTTCAAAGATCCGTTAGCCTTGGCCTCAGTAATGAAGCTCTTGCGAACTTAAATAATGCTCGCAGATGATCTTATGGAAACGGGTAGCGAGTCGTCACTAGAATCAGTAGAAAATGAGTTCGATCGGAAAAATACTGCTGAGCGCCTTTTTTCGAAAAAGTCTTCGTTCACTAATAATAATAATTCTGGGCCCTCCGATAAGTTCCATGTTCGCAGAATGTTAGGTGTCCTACATACAAGGCGTTTTATGTTAAATGCCCCAGGCGCGCTGAGCGGGGTTGCACCGCGTACATGTGGAAATATTATGTAATGTAATATGTTTTCATAATTATATTCAATCTTTTACCATACATATGTACATACATATGTATGTTTGTATAATATTTTGTTTGAGCTAATTTTTTGCCACTTGAACTTAATGTCAAAGTTCGTACATATTTTACTTGCTGTATACTTACCTTTTCCTATTTTACTTTCCATTTCGACAGGAAATTCTCAACAGAATATAACATAAGGTAAAAGTATGTCAAATGCTATGTGGCTTTGTAATTTACGATCATAATTAATTACCATGAAGTGAGACGACCATGCTGAAGTAAATACGAGTAGATATGTAATGCCAAAACTGCAAGCGACACGGTATACCTGGCGCGTCATATGTGGTTTTCAACCGCCGATTTTTATGTAGGAATTTGTCATTTGACAGTGGAAAGTTTCGGGGTGCCTTTGGCTGTGAAACAGAACGCCACAGTGCAATGTGGCTAACATTCTGGCTAGTAGAGTGCCGCAACCGATTCGAACTCAGGTGGCAATGGAAAAACCAGCAGATTGCCATATGTGGTGGTAGTAGTCTCTGGTGGTGAGGGTGCTGTCGGCCATAATTACGTACGTACGTATATATAAAATCGGTGGTGCCGAAACATGGGCAGCGGTTAAATTGATGATAGTGTTTAGTGGTTGGTTGCCGATAGTGACTTTATGACCGTGTTAAAAGTTAACATTGTGGCCAACGTGCATTTTGGCTAAGAAACAACCCATTCGGCTGAAATATTTGTGGTTCGTTAGCTGGCGCGTTGATATCAACCCTCATTAATGTCGCCGTCGTCTTGTTGGCTGATAACAAACGAAGAAAAAATTTACACTAATCAGCAAGCCAAGGAATTTCCACCACTATTAACTTAACTTAACCACCGGTAGACTCTCCCCATAAGCCCTAAAGCTTCACGGGTATTTACCACTTTGTTACAGTGCTGCCAGTTTATGTAGCCTTTTTAAAGCTAGATCTAGCTTTTTTTAATTTGTTTCCCTGTCCTCGAAAATTCCCTTTTATGAGTTTTGAAATGGCCTTTTTAATATAGATACAACGTATCGGGCATTCTTTCCGCCCATTTTTTGTTCAAGTAAAACTTTTTTTTACCGATAAAGAGAAGGTTATCAATTCGTCGGAATAGTTTTTTTTTGTATCTTATCGGATAATCCTTTTTGATCGGAGATGTGTTACCCATTGGAAGAAATAAGGGTATCCTAAAATTTTATATGAAAACTGAAGTCGGTTATTTTTTTTTATAAAAAATTACTTGCATTTAAAAATGTAATTTTCATAAAAAAATCTATATTTCCTATGTCGAGTGGCATATTTACCTTGGAGGTTATCTTCAAGGTAATTTGAAGGTCAACATTATTTCATAATTGATAAGTGTGGGAGTCGGAAATAATGGTAAATTTTTCGTTTAGATAACACGTCATATGTATATTGGGTCCATTTGAACCCCAAGATCGTCTGAGGGTCCAAGGGAGCACCTTTCGTTGACCTTCCATCCGACTTGGATCTAAGTTCATCTTTGTGAGATGTCGCATGTGGATTTAGGTAAGGAGCTGTGCATATCAGAAAATATATACAGTAGATCTTCGTCAATCCGGATATATTAAAACCAGCTCATCCGAATTATCAAAGGCATTGAAATTTGGAAGGAAAACACCTATAATTGTTTGTTCATTTGTTATGATAAAAAAAGCTATAACAATGACCTCAATATAAACGTTAAAAGTATAAAGTAATGGAAATTAACCTAAAATTCATTTTAAAAAAGTCGAATACTTTTGTTTTCCGAATACAAGGTAAATAATAGGAATATTTAATTTTTTAACCCTGTCCGAATTAAATAATGTTCCGGATTAGACCATATCCGGATTAACGAAGTTCTACTGAAGTATAAAAAAATAATTGCTTCATAAACCTGAAGAATTTTTTGCGACAAAATAATATTTTGAATTAAAAATAAGCTCAAGTAGTGTCAAGTGGACCTTACATATGATATCTTATCTGAACGTAGAATTTTTCCATTACTTCCGAATGCATTTTTAGAATGTTATTTTGTAATCATACATAGTTATTTGAGTTCAATTTATTCATCATTAATTTTTTTATTTTTCGGAAAAAAAATTACGCTCAAAAAATGAATGTTATTATCGATAAAAAAGATAAAACTCAAAAAATACCTAGTCACTATTTTTGATGAAAAAACTAAAAATCAAATTTTTTTATTTCTGGGAAATAAAACAACGCTCAATATATGTATATGTAAGCATATAGCCTTTTCTGACTTTTTTAAGCTCATATAGCTTTTTTTATTTACAAACCTCTGGTAACATTGCTTTGTTAAAGCGCTCATATGTACACACATGCATAGAGGGTGGTCCATATAGTGGCTCTTTTTAAATCATACATATGTTATTTTGACAGTGACAGACAGCTCTTTCCCACTCGAAATCTTGACAGAAAGTCAGTTTCATATCTCTGCTAAACGGAACACCGGTGGGAAATAAGGCAAAGATTTTGGCCGAAAAATTGTAGTTTCTATGGAAGCGCATTCTAATGTTGACGGCTATGTTAGCAACTGGAGATCGGAAAATCCGCACATGGTCGTCTAGAAGCCAACTCATCAGCAGAGAGAGAAAGTTTGGTGCGGATTTTGGAGCGCTGGCACTATTTTTCTTTAAAAATACTACTATAAACGATAAACGATTTTTTTGTGGCCATGTCATCGATCTTTTGCGCGCTAAGTTCGGTAATTGTGTTATCAGCCGTCTCGGCGATGTCAATTGGCCACCACAGTGTTGCGATTTGACTCCGATTTTTTGTGGGTTTGCCGTGAATGACCAATGTTATGCGAACAATTCAGTGAGCAAGTTGTTCGTGAGATTGAGTCACAACAGCATGCGCTACGGCGAAGCCAGCCGAGGCAGTCACATGAATGAAGTCAGGTTTGCTCTTTTGAATACAGCAATAATTTACTGAAAAAGTTTGTTTTTTTGGACCACCCTGTACATACATACTTACATGTCAATTGGCTGATTCTCCGACTGTCCAAACGCTTGTCGCCGCTTGCCTATGAGGTGCATTGTCGACGTCATGAAGCGCATGTCACTCCGATATGCGCGCATAATTAATGAGGTTCTTATGGTTTATTGAACCACAAAAACCAACAACACAAACAACTAAAATAAAACTCCAGTTAGGCAGCTGATAAGAATTCTTTGGCAGCGCAAAACAAACGAGGATATCTTGCAAACGGTGGTGGCTAAGTGTTTTACACACATATATATATATACAGGTATGCATATACATACTTGCCACTACAAATTGACGCAACTGCGACGAACAGGTAGTCAAGAAACGGAAAATTGTACGTCGCAGCCGTTTTTATTCAAACTATAAAATTCAAGTTTTTACTTTTATTAGTGCTGCTCGTCTGAGAATGGGAATTAGTTAGAGTCATAAAGCCTATCTTTATATTTCACTGACTCGCGAAGCCGCGTACGTGCGAAAGTGCGATGTTGCGCTTGGCTAATTCGCCCTTAAAGCGCTTGATAAACAAATTTATGTTTACTATTATGTATTGTTATTACTGAATTCTTTATTGTTATTGTAATAGTACATAGCTTCAACGCTCTTGTTTCTTTAAAAGTGGTTTTGTATTTATTTTTCAACCACCTGCCTCATACGCACCTTCATAGTACATTTGTTAGCGTTGATTATATTTTACCTAAAATAGTTAAAGTTTTCTGGCGGGATTATCTAATTTTTGAAATACGATTTCAATCCGAGTACTCAAAATTTGTGGAAGACGCATAATTTACGAGTAATAAGAACTGGGAGAGTTAGCCTACATGTACGTCGAAGTGAGTCAAGTTTAGGGGGGCTTGTTAATATTTATTATTACATAATGTAAAATATGTGGCACATAATGAAAGAAAATGGCTAATAACATAAATTAGTGAGCTCTAGTGTCTAATTAATTAGGGCAAGGGCAGAAGTTAAAATATAAAAACATAAGCATTAATCCACACAAATTGTCGAAATTTAAAAGGGAACTTTGGAATGCCATGCACAAGTTGCGCTTCGAACTCGCATACATGCATAAACCATTCATGATACAGTGCTATCTGGGTAATCCCGGACACGCCATAGTGCGGTCGCATCTATAAGCCAGACATTGCTACAAATTGGGCAAGGAGACACTAAATTTTTTAATGCGTATTTTTGTTTTATTTTGTGTATTGTAATCCGGACACTCCAGTAATTCGCACTGCCTCGGGATTCTGGCTGTCTGTATTATCGAGATTTCATCTCTGAAATCTTATTGAAGTAAAATCAAAAAAATATGAATGGAATCCGACTCCGTTCGAACGCCCACTACGGGTACATCCGGCCGTCGAATATTGAATTGACTGCTGCAGTGGTATCCGTGTTGGGAATGTGAACGGAGTCGGATGTCGATTACTCTGAGTTTCTTTAACGTCCCTGATTTGTTGGCATAAGCCAATGATTTACAGCAGTCCCCTGGAAAAAAGCCTAGAGGACTTTAACCACAAGATCTAGGCAGCCAATTGGAAGGACCTTTTCATTATTGGTTTTTCCACTAACCCGTTTGTACAAAGAGTTGGCCGTTAAGGTAAACGCACAAAAAGTCCAACAAGAAGTAAGTCAACATACTGTCCTTAACAATCTTAAATAATAAAGCGAACAGTTGGCGGGAAAAGCATTTGACAGCCAAGATATTTTCATACGGCGGCGAAAAGCAAATAGGATGCATGCCTCAACTTTTATGCAAATGTCGTTAGATGAATGCATGTCCGCCGTTTAGAATCTACTAAATCCAGAAGATGTCGATGTCTGTGACTGAGCGGCTCAGTTCTGCAGCTCTTATAAATAATCTCCTCCAGCAGAAGCGTAGATAGGCGAATATCCGATTGTCGGAATCCAGAACACCAACAGATTCCAACACCAAGATTCCAGAAAAGTCTATCAATGGGCTCATGACCAACCATATTCCAGGCAGAATTCTTCGCAAGCGAAGTCTATATCCGAGCAAGTCTTCGTAGAAGGACAAACGGGACCTGGATAAATATGTATTATATTAGTTAGTCGGATAGCATTAAAAGCCTTAGATTCATTTAGAATGGCATCAAGGCTTGTGAACAGTTGTAAAACTCTTTTGAACGTGGATCTCAAAAGCACATGCATGGCCCCGAGCTTTTCTGCATAACTACTTAGGACTGCTCGAATTGCTGCCTGCTGGCCAAAGTCAACGGGAATGATACAATCAAAGAGAATCATAACTGCTTCCAGGAGGAAACACTGCAAGTTAAGGTACCACTTGAATAAAATGGGGCTTTCTGTAGAGACAAATTGCAGGTTTTGAGGGCTGGTGGCAGAAACTTCAGACCATATTTATGAATCGTAGATAATTTTCGTTCACAGCGCGAGTATAACCGATGTAATAATAATAATAATAATAATCTTCGTGTCACTTCCCATGAATGGGGTTTAGCCGTTCTTCTGGGTATGTAGATTCAGTTGCACGGATATACTCAATCCCTACTCTTGCGTCCTTGTTCGCGCACTATGAGCAACCCATATTCGAGATGCGGTAACCAACCCGAGTTCTGGGTCACAGCATAAAGAGAGGGAGCTTCAGTGGGGTCTTTCCGACTTATTCGGTTTAAGGGCTTACTGAAGTATGCAGCCTCTGTTCACCAGTAGGTGGGGCTGCAGGCGAGCGTCTGTCTTGCAGCAAGCGCCTCCCTATGCAAACGTGTATCCGGTTGAAAAGCCACTCATCCCAGTAGGGGTTGTACTCTGGGCTTAAGACCCGCCACGTAAAAGGCCTCGTATGAAATTTACACACTACATATCTCTCATTATGCCCGTTATTTTATATGGCACAGATATATAGACGATGTCTTACAAAGATGAGAAGGCTTTGGTGCCCTGTTCACGTGAGCGACGAGTACCCACGAAGATGAAATGACGAGCTGTACGAGCTTTTTAACGACATGGACATACATACTTAAGCGCATTAAAATACAGCGATTCCACTGGCTCAGACATGTTGTACATGGATGGACAACGAAAACAAGGGCGCCCATGAACACAATTGAAGGACCTAGTGCACCTAAGATGAACATCTGGCGCAAATCCCCAAAGGTGAGGGGCAAGTGGCGATATTTTTCGGTGGGAATGCGAGATATTGAACAATCGCCAATTGAAGGGGATTGTGTAGAGACGCAATAGATGCCTTGCCTCATCCAGAGACGCCGCTTTAGTCCAGTGCCAGGCAGCTAGTAACCTCGCGTGTATTTGACTGACACTGCTTTAGACTCCCATGGACATCAATCATCCGGGCAACTCATCTCCTTCATCAAGTGTCCAGTCATTTCAGATGCATACCTTAATATCGTAGTCCTTTAAACATTTGCCGTGTTCGGCATCAAGAGAAAGGGGCTAATTTGAGACAATTTTGAAATTTTCGTTGAAAGGAGGTTTTACGTGGCAAGCCCAGCGCACAACCCATTACTGGGATTAGGTGTATTGTGAGACTAGCCGAGCTGCAGTGACTCTTCTGGCTTGGTAATACCGTACTCGTTCATTCGAAGAAGGCTGCGTTTTACAAATTTAAATTGACCAGTTCTGTCGGAATGAAGGATACACAAAAGCTTTCTTTATTAGAAACGGTCTAAATCGATCGGGTAGTTTTTGCGTCCAGTTAGTTAGTTAGTATCTAGTTAGCTAATCTATAACAATCAGTATGGGAAAAAGTGGATGCGTAGGTATTCTTATGAAGATATGCATCTATGTCAGTCATATACATAGACACATATCTTTTCATCATAGTATTTAGGTGATTAATATGGTGCAATTAAAATTAATAATTTGCCTTTTACACCACCGCTTCAAATTCCAACACTTTCACCAGCCTTTATCAATCATCGACGCATTTTATCATCCCCTTGGGTATTTCTACCTCATCATACATATTATTCTACACTCAGTAAATTAGTGGAAGTGTAAATCATGCCCTTAAGCATAACTCACGCCAATAATAAATATTTAATACTCCCTTCCTACACCACACTGCCGCAACCAGCCGTTGTGTCATAATTGCATATCTACACATTTCATCAACGCAATTGTAGAAATTTTAATTTTAATTTCCATTCAAAATTAATTTGCGCCACATTTACAAACACTTCAACATTAGCGAAGAATATTCATACATATCTACATTCATAACTACAAACCGAGTGTGTGTCTGCAAATGTACATTTTCCTCCTCATTAATAGAATCACCGAAAACCACCCCAAATAGCTCTTTTGTCAGTGAAGCAGCAATGCGTTTCACCCTAGGCACTTAACCCTTTGGAACATAGACTGAACAACAAGCACTCCCATGGCATCGCGATAACGCACATTGTTGCAAAACATTTTGCTCACTTTCTTGTTTTTTTTGCTGTTATCATTTCATTTTACGCTACCATTTTATTTTATTTCTTTACGCTACAAAAAGGATGTTGGCGGCGCTGGCGACGGTACGTTGATCATATCGCCAAAAGGGTTTCTATGACCCATGCTTAACCCTTTCATGAACTGCTCGTTTGCAGTACATTCAATAAAGCGGGGGCAGTTTAAAGTCGTGCGTAGCCCCTTCGTATTTTCTTTCCCGAAAGATAGGATAATATTGCGCGTTTGATTACGTTATGCCGATAAAAACAACAATAATGAAACAATAACAACGAAAAATTTAAGCCAAGTCAACATTTATCGCCTGTGACATCTCTTGTTCTAATATCACCACAAAGTTGCCAAATGATTTAGTGTGACGCCATGTTGGGCAAACAGACATTCACATCGCATGCATATCAACTTTACGCCCACATTTATATTAACATTAGTG
>NW_023458564.1:27521468-27541152 GCF_013731165.1 Rhagoletis pomonella
ATCGCATGCATATCAACTTTACGCCCACATTTATATTAACATTAGTGTAAAACCATAAACAAAATACATATTCACACATATGTATGTACTATGTTTAAATGTATAGATACATACATAGATGGGTATCCCGGCTTATCAGCGCAATGTCCCCATAAATGTGAGTCGTCTACCTCCAGCCTCAACCTTCCGCTACTCCTGTCCGTCTGCTCATTTGTGCACTCATCTGTTTGTCTATCTGTCTGCTGGTCCTTAAATGTTCATCTGCTTTCCATATCTTACGTCTACCATTTGAGCTGTTATCCTCCTGCCAGTTGTCTAGCGGTGGTGTTCAACAAACCGTAAGCCATTTTACATAAACACTTTCCACACACACGAGCACGTGAACATATCGCACTCTTTTGCTTTGGTATTTACTCATACGCTCTTCACATATTCCCATTTAATTGACTGTTGCCGTGTTATTTTGGCTTGATATTTGCGGTTATTGTGGCGTTTCACATTCGCCTTCTGGAAAGTTTAGATCCCTAAAATAAAATTACACAAATATATGCAGATATGTACATTGTACATACATGACTACATTAAAATGATTGAATGCATCTCACATACATATTTAAGTAACCTTTACTTTTTTGTTCACACTCCAGCGTATGCCGCCATGTCTTAATATGGAATCCCCACAAACTAATGGCGATTCACTCTAGTGCGTATTTTTCAATCTGCTGCCGAAAATCGTAATAAAAGCTGCCAATTTCAATTGCAGTGGCACCATATACAGTAAAAGTACGACGCTGCTGGCGTATGCAGGTGTCCGAGGGCCAGGAACGACAGCGCAACATTTTCCAGTTTAGAAAAATTAGCAAAATAAGTTGGTCTAGTAGTGAAAGAGGACAGACAAAGTATCTCCTGACAACACAAACAGGTTTCGGACACACGTTAGATACTGTTATAACTTTGAACTGTTGAAGGACCTTGTCTACTTAGCATCCAGCACAAACACCACCTGGCAACTCGCCAGACAACTCAAAATTTCGACGTATACCTAAGAATATGGAATAGCAAACTGTAAGCGCATACAAATAAAACCATTGCGCTCGTTTGGGCATATTGTATGCATGGATGAGAAGACTACAGTGAAAGTTCTTGCGACTCGGCACCCATGAGTGGACAACGAAAGAAAGGGTACCAACAAGCATAATGGAAAGATGAAGTGCAGAAGGACCGGTGTGCCCTCGGGCTGTACAACTGGCGCATCCTCGCAAAGGAGCGAGGCAATTGACGAAGTTTTTTGATCTCTGACCAAACCGCCGAACGGCTGTAAAGCCAATTAAACTTTGGTGTAATATCGTTTTGGTTGAATACACCGCTACGTTATAATTGAATATGCATCCTAATATATACGTTCTCATCCGGCTTTCCTCGTTGGTTAAAAATCAGCCTACTGTTTAATAGAATCTGCATGTTCCACGAGAGTGTTCTTTCATGTTTATAACTGTCATGAAGATGAAATAGTATTCAATCCAATCCAATGTTTGAAAGCACAAAAACAAGAAAATGTAGAGCATAATTTTACAAAGCTCGAGCCTGTTTTTGTTTGAAAACTTTTCGTGGAAAAGGACACAAATTTACCAAGGTGGAAGTTATGGCTTGAGCCTGGCTACGCCCATAAACATGTGTACTTAACGTTTTCATAAACGCCATAATAAATAAAACTTAAATAACAAGAATACTGTGGACTCTTTACAGTGACTTTACCGATTATTTCCACAAAAGTACAATTTTCAGTGAACTGACGCTAAGAAGCAAAGTCCTATATCCTTTGGGCTACGCTGGTACCAGCAAAATTTTTCAACTTCTTTTTCTTCTTGATTTTCGCTGCAATCGCCCAAGCGATTGTGGCCGAACTCAGGGTGCAATGATATTTAATGCCTCCCTTTTGTGTCTAATGAAGTAGAATCCTTCTCCATGTCAGAGAAGGCCTCTTCTCTTCTTCAACTAAGGTCTGATAACACTACAAATAAAAGGCGGAATTTCTCAACATGAACTTTAATGTTGTAGGTCGGTTAAGGCACGGGACATATTCGTGAAGTGGATATATGTGGAAAGCAAAAGTCATTTCCCGGCTCAATGACAAGCCGATATTACTCTATAGGTGGAAATCGCTGGAGCAGGATGCGTTATTTTGCCATACTTACTAGAAATAATAAGAGTACTTTGTACAACGCCTAATTAACGTAATGCATAATCTATATATTAATACGCTAAGATAAATTGTGTATCCATTCTGTACTTTTCTGTAGATGAGGATAGTTTTTATAGTTTCAAAATTGGTTGAAAAAAATGCACTATTAATAGACGTAAGTAAATTTATCGAGTTATCGTAATGCATGGAGTTCTTTCAACTTACAGAGTTATCGATAATTATTAATCTACTGAAATTGGTTGATTCATCGAATCGACGTTTATGGAATTTTCAAAATATATCGATTTATCGAAATTTCAGTGTTATATAAGCTAATCGAGCTTTCACTGCTTATCGAATCTTATCGTCTTAACAGAGTGTAACGAGTTATCGAAATTTTTCGATAGCTTTCGAAAAATGTGGAGCTGTCAAAAGCAAAAAATTATAAAGGTATACAAAAAATTTACATTTTTGATTTATCGAAATTTAACGATCCCTCGAATTTCACAGTTATTGAAATTGGTCGAGCTAACGCATTTGTGTTTTTGAAATTCATCGACTTATCGATATGTATCAAATCATTGAAATTTATGGATAAACTGGAATGTATCGGGTCAATTCCAAGTCCTGCCGAAGTCCTCCAAAGACCTTCAAAGATAAAAAAATCGTAGTAACGTTTTATTTCCAAGCAGAAGATTTCCCGGTAAGTAACTTTGTACCTTATAAGTTTTGCTACGTGTTAAGTTAGAACACCTCTCCAAGACTCCTAAAAAGTCTAGTACATAGTAATGCTCGACGCCATTGCACGTAGAGTGGCTGCAGAACGTATGTGAGAAGACCTGCAAGTACCTAGCAGTCGCAGTATTTAAAGAGTTTAACATTCTTTGAATCTTTGCATCATTCCTGATACTTATCATAATAACCTTAAGATAACCATATGCACCGACCATTGTGCACAATGGAGCAGAAACAACACAAGATCTACTAAAGTTCCACAACTTCGGATACCATGGGGAAGAGGATTTCCACCTGACCCTAATATTTACGAGGCATGATGACGATCCCTTCTATACCTTCGGTACAAAGGGTATTGCTAAAGACACTTGACACTGCTTGTTTGCTTCTCCGCAGTTTTACAATCGAAGGGATGACACTTTCGGTTCATAACCTTGTAGGTATGTACTACATATGCTTGAGTCGGAAGAAAACTGGTCCGTTGTTTGCAATTTTGAAAACACAACTTTAACTAAATTGCGCCTGGCGGAACAACTCCGCAAATTTTAATAGAAAGGTCGCTCTCGCTCGGCGAAGTAACACCTTACTGTAATTCCACGGTGGGAGGGATCCGGAGCAGGAGTCGAATTTCAATGCAGTCCCACCCTTTTCGGCTTTCAGTGATTTGTGCCACATCTAAAACACAAAGTATTCAATTTCAAATGACTTGCTTTTCGATTCTCAATACAGTGTAAACCCTCTGATTTTATAACCCTCGTACTAATTTGTACTGCAATTCAGAAAACAATATTTGGCGCTAACATTTTTATTAAGTGTTTGCTCAAGCCTCCTTTCCACTCTGTGGTGCAACTTGAAGCTGTCACACAAATATAGATAGATAGATTGATGTTTATGAAGTTTCGGTATGCTTATTTAAATATATCAAAGTCAAATGTAGGTTGAATTCATGGTAATATAAAAAATTTGATTTAATCCAATTCCTTCGTATTACTTGTGTTACATATGTATGTAAATATAAGTATTGGGTTGAATGGGAAATGCTTCGTTCTGTTTTCGTTAAATGAAAATGTACTGAAAAGAGCGCCTGATGTTGCCACACAAAGAGGAGTGACATAAAGCTTTACGCCGACTCCGAACGGCGATTTTGTTTTTGGCAACCGCTATTCGAAAAAAAAACCAGGGACGTGAACCGGTTTTGAAGCGGAAAACCACTTTTTTCTATTAATTTACTGAATCCTTAACCGAACCGAAATTTTCCACAAATATTTAATCCGAACCGAAAACCGAACCACTTTCCTAAAGGTTTAAAGGTTAGTTTCAACCAATTTTCGATAGATAAATGTACCCACTTTTTTCTTTTTGTTAAACGTGGTAATACCTACCATGTTTGTTTACCATGTGACAATATCAAATGTAAAGGCAACCCATCTCATTTTACAGACACTTGACCCTTAACCTTGCGCGCTGTTGCACTTGACACTTAACACTTAAACTTGCGCGTTATTTTTTTGTTTTTCGAACCGTTGAACCGAACCGAAACCCCGGTTCAAAGACCAAAAAAACTGCTTTGACGAACCAATCCAAAAGTCCAAAAACTGTTCGAACCGCTGAACCGAACCGACCAAATTTTTCATCCGGTTTACGTCCCTGGAAAAAACGTTTTCTTTCGTCTTAGTGGGTTCACTTGAAATGACTATTGCCAATATTTTACAAATTTGTTTCGAAACCCAAATATGCGTAGAAGTTAAGGAAAAATTTAAAAACGAGTTTGTATATGTTTGTAAGCATATATGCGTATCCCACTGTACAGTCAGAACCGACTGAAACCTAAACCGAAACGCAAAACCAGTGCCAGAAAAGGCTAAAAGAAGTGAGTGGAGCATATCGAAGCTGAGACGTGATGACCGGCTAAAACAGTCGCAGGCATTGTCGTTTGCCATAGTACTGCTGTTGTTGTGAATGCGAGGGAGGAGGCAAATCACACTCCTATAAACGTACGTAAATACATACTGGTAGATAGATACAAGTCCATACTTACATGCGTATGACGGTGGAACACATCAACCGGAAGCCTTAGCCAAACGCGAACGTGATCTACCGTATAGGCAGCGGCTGAGGGCGTAAATCAACGCTACGCGCACCGAGAACAACGGCAGCAACTCAACTCAGCTCAGCTGAGCAACGAAGTCAATGGAGGAGGAATTTGGACGCTGACGAGGGTAGAACGAATGTGTAGGCGACTGCGGCTACGATGAGGCCAAGCGATACGTTGACGATGACGTTGAATATGACGACGCTCAATGGATGGATGGATGGGCTGTATGGCAGTTTAGTGGGTTTGAAGGTACGCTGTTGCATGTCTGGATAGATGGATGGTTGATACGCGTACTCGAACGACGTACTGAGGCCTATGCTTTGTTATGACATTTTTCGTTTCTGTTACTGTTTTCCGCGAGTGTTGGTTGTTGGGGAGATTGTCTGTTTGTCATACGCGTCGTTGAATGGCTGTGCCATGCTACGTGCTGCCACAGAAGGAGCGTTGACTTTAAAATCCTCCACATACATACACTGCCTAATATATCACACACACACACACACACGTCTCTGTGCCACATACTTTCACAGCTACACACGAAATAACTAAATAAAAAATGCCATAAACAAAAAATGACTTAAACACTCCAACTACATAAGGGACAACAACAACAATAACAACAAGAAAATACGCGCACGTTGTTAAATGCCATCAAAAATATTTTTCAATACAATTCGTCTTCGTCTGGTTTTGTGTGACGCTTTGGCTGTCACTGTTCCTAGCGTTGTCCGCCCTCCATACTTCTCCAATGCCCCGCACGCGGATTTTGCGTGTCGACTCCTGTTGTTGCCAAGTTAGCGCTTATGCTCATTTTGGTCGACTGGCTCGTTGATTGGTGGTTGCTGGCTGTCCGCCCCAACAGTGCAACTAAGCAATGCGACGCACCACAAGAGCGCTGACAGTAACGTATTTGCTTTGCGGTATACATTTTTAGGTTATGTTTTCCACTTTATACGTACTTACTTACATACACTATATGGTATCTACATATCGCATATATACATTCATACTATAGATCTTAATAAATCTGAACAAGTATTATTAAAATTTTCACCAAGCGAAATCACCAGCTCAGTTAAAATAAAAACTCACTCAGAGAATCTTGAGTCAAGCCACGCTACATTGGAAAATTGATTAAAGTACCCACCAAATTAAAAAAGACATCATTAAGGTTAGATTAGGCTAGTTAGGAAGATATGCAAATTACTAGTGCTCCAAGGCGCGGAGGTAATTCACCACTGGGTATTACTACGTCAGCTAAACTACCATAAAACCATAAGAAAGGGTACTTCAAGGGAGTAGAAGAAGTGAGATACGCCGCCTGCTTCCTGCAAGCTCATGATTAGGAAATTAAACCACAAAGAAGCACACCCAAATTGGGAATGTTCTAGTACCTGAAAAACAGCGAAGTCCACGTGGCTAGAGTGGTACATGATAAAACCGTAAGGGCTTCTCTCGTTAGGAATACTAGAAATATCCGTAGCTATGATAATGCTTACAGGCCTAATTCTTTTAGAGAGAGACACTCAGAAAGGTGACCTGAAGCTGAAACTATCACACATATTTTTCTTCTTCTTCTTATTTGGCGCTGTAACCGCCTAAGCGATTTTGGTCGCGTCCAACAAAGCACGTCAGTCGTTTCTCTTCTGTGCCAACTGAAGTCAATTGGAAAATCTAAGGGACGCCAGGTGCTTCTCCACTTGGTCTTTCCATCGCAGTGGCGCCCCCTCTTCCTCTGCTACCACCAGCGGGTTCCGAGTGGAATACTTTCGGAGTTGGAGCGTCGGAGTCCAATCGAACGTCATGGCCACGCCAGCGGACACGCGGTATTTTAATTCGCTGCACTATGTCTATGTCGTTGTAAAGCTAATACAGCTCATCATTTCACCGCCTGCGGTCTTAATTTCCTGGTATGATTCAAAGAGGAGTAGGAGATTCGCGAACTTTGTAGGCTGGTGCGAATACCATACCAGCAGACATTTGAACCGAACCCAAGTTAAAAAAAGCTGTGTTATAGGGAAAATGTTTTTTTGTTGGATAGGTATAAGAAGTCTTGTGTCGAGTTCATAAAACCCCGCACCTGCTCTCCTTCCTTCGTGCTTGCCCATCTTTCAATATGAGAAACTGGTTGGTTATTCACTGTGAAACAGATTTCTTTTAGCACGGGGTCGGAAAACTCGCTTGTTTCTACACTCATTATTTTCTTATAATACATACCTTTCTGTGACTAGCTCTCTTGATAAATACCAGGTCATCTGAGAAATCAAAAACATCGTTATCATGTAGAAGAGTAAAACGGTCATGAATCACGGGAGACCGAAGTAAAGTTGAACAGATCCCTGTGGATTCCCGTTATGAAGTGTTGCTTAAGGATAATCGTGCTCC
The DNA here is from genome assembly GCF_013731165.1 of Rhagoletis pomonella. Taxonomy (NCBI): domain Eukaryota; kingdom Metazoa; phylum Arthropoda; class Insecta; order Diptera; family Tephritidae; genus Rhagoletis; species Rhagoletis pomonella. The sequence continues at coordinate 27,528,866 of NW_023458564.1, forward strand.
CGAAGCATTGTGTCGCTTCGTCCGACAGTGAGCAGATCTATGCCTCCTTCGGCCAAATCACAGGTAAATCCATTTTCAGGGTTATCAAAAATCAACTCGATTTCTAAAAAGGCACACAGAGTAATATTCTTGCGATCGAAGGCTTTTCGATCATAGGAGCCTAGTAATGTAGTGCGGAATCCGCTGATTTGCCTTTGACGCCAGCAAACTAGTGACAGAACGATACGAGTACCGAGTACAGAATATCGATACTTTTCATGACTACTGAATTACCCATAAATATTGTGGCGAACGTTCGAATATTAACTTCAATATCCAATATGAATGTTATGAAAATTAACATAAAGCTCATTACTGTCACAACTCAAAAAACCGAAACCCCGAGAAAAACGTTTTTAAAGTTTTAAATTCACATATCGTCACCCGCATGCCAGAAGCATGAATGTGCAAATTGATCAGCTTTGAGTTATTAGGTTGACTTGTTTAACCGTTGGATGTTCTATGTTATACCAAAACCTAGAATACCATGCGTACACTGAAAGCACATATCGACCCCTTTTGCGCAAAATTATCGTATGTTACAAAAACCAAATTTTAGATGAAAGTATTTTTTTATTTTTCTCTACTTTGGCTAGTACCAAAGTTTAGATTTGCTGAGATAATTGAGAAATATAACTAAACGCAAGATTTTTTGTAGAAAGGTCTCTACATTCAAATTTCATAGCACATATGATAATTTCGTCCACAAAAAAAAATCATTGTCACATACGATAAAATTTACAGTCAATTTTAGGGGTAGCTATTAGGATTTAAGGCGTAGTACTTGAACAGGTGATGCGTTATGGGTTGTAAAACAAAGTTGCATCAAAAAGTCAATTTCGTAAAAAATGTAACGTACGATAATTTTGAGCAAAAGGGGTCGATAAGTGGGCGGCTCTGAGAAGAGTTCACTCGGAGGCCACAAAGCCCATTGCGATGTGGAAATGGGTCGATACTATTTTACAATTTCAATTGCATAAATGCAGAGTAAGTCTAGTAAAAAAAAATATCAAACTTGATTTCCCAAAATTTTCATTTGTAAACATTCATGTTTTAGCACACGGGCGACGATGGAGTACACATCCATACTAATAATTAATCATATTTTGTTCTAGTGATACTGGTAATTGACTCAGTTATGAAATTTTTACACAACCTAGAAGAAAATGTAGCGGCCATTTCAACATTGGCTTCGGTTAAAAATATTTAAATAATTGAAAAACGAATATCTTGCCTCAACTTTGATAATGAATGGTGGAAGAGGGTAGTCTTCCGACTCGAGAACTTGGCCACTCTCCGGCATTAGGCAGCCGTCATTAGCCCATGTATTCTACCCTCGTTGTGAGTTCGAAATCTAGCCCATTCTTGAAGAAAATTTTTACGAAAGAGAGCTTATCTTTCCTATAGAGAATGGGCTTCAAACCGTTTGCTTTTCGTCTTCCAGATTTGCATTTCATTTTCAAAGTAAAGTTATTTGTAAATACATGTAAGCGTCAAACAATCATAAAATATTTGCTTTTAAAAACTTAAAATTAGCTTTTTGCTATACACATTTAATTTACGCATATAAAACTATTCTTATTGGAAGTTGATTCCAAAAACTCCTTTGGATCAGATTAACAGCCGTATTCTAACAAAGTCACAAACTTTAGCTCATCACTGCTGTGATTTCTTCTGTGCCTCAAAGCTTGCCGCTGCAAAAAATATGCCGCTACAATACAAATTTTTAAATTTTTGTGTATTTTTCTTGCACTCAAAATCGATTTTTTTGTGACACATTTCTCGGCGCACTAGAAATCACAACAGTGATGAGCTAAGTTTTTTGACTCTGTTAGAATAGAGAGAAGCAGTCAATATTCAATTTACAAATAGGGAGGACGAAAAAGCAAAGCAATCTGATTTTTTTCCTTTTTGCAATCGCTTTGAGAATACTAGCAAGTACGAGTATTATCGACACTTTTTTGCAAGTATGAGTACTGGCATCGATTCTTTTTTAGAGTATTCTATATGAGTACTAGTATCGATACTTTTCAAAAAAGTTCTATCACTACAGCAAACTGACTATGGTGGAAGAGAGTCGAAAATCTCTGTTTGCCCCTAATTAGTAGGTCCGGCAGTCTCACCACCGTCTTAAGAGAAAAGGAATCGCGACTAATAATTTCATGTTTAGCAGTAAATAAAACGCGTATCCTCCTCTAAGTACTCGGTATATATTCCACAAGTATAAATATCACTAAATATATAGACCTGGAGATCGATGATATCGTCAATGCTTCCCCATCCATAGCGGCCGGTTCTCTGAATTAATTTTGCAAAATCTTCATAACCACCTGAATCTTCTGATCAGTTAGAAAACTCTATTTCCCATCGTACCTTGTGTTTGTCAAATATGGAGCCCGACCTGCATTGAAATCATTGCTTCGGGGAGTTAGAAGTTAACCCACCAACCCAGAATTTAAACAAGACAAGTAAACCTTGAATACCCCACCCTGAACAAAATGTGCAATTTTTTCACAGAACCGAATACATCTCATAACTCCCCAATCTCTGATACTAAGTAAATTCATACATATATATTTTCGTTATAAATCTAATCTGTAATCTAATAATGCCGCTGTGAATTACTACTCACTTCCTTTACATATTGGAGGGTGTCACACGGTTTATGATTTTTAGTACTTGACAATCGTACTGTCATAAAATCTAAGATCCACAGTATGACACATTCAATGCTTCGGAAGACTCAACTGCACAAAGATTTGCTAAGAGACAATTTTCCATGGGTAGTGTAATAAAATTTAGCCAAAATTTTCTTCTATCCGCCCAAAATTGGGTAGATACATATGGATATATAGGCGTGTACATATATATGTATGAACATGAGGATGTGGGCCTACAAGCAAGCCCATGAAGGGTTATAAAGCACCTTTAGCAAACTGTAAAAGTTTAAGTGTGGAGTTCTATGCGTTTACATACTTGCATGCATATAGTATGTACATTAGGCTGGTCCAAAAATTCATGAGAAAAAGTGAAGTCGGAATTTCTATGCTCCCACTCTCTAGGATTGTTCTATACCGAAAAATAGACCACTATTTTTTTATTTTGAAATCAAAAAATGTTTAGAGGTCGCTCAAAGCGCTCAAAGTTTTCCATGTATTTTATATGGGGAAAAAACAACTTTTCGTAGAAATGGTTTACAATTCTTAATAATCAATATTTTTCGATCGGAAAACTCTGCTTCTCCGCAGGAGATTCCCTATAATAAAACTCGATTGTTTATTTAACCATTTTTTCATAGTCACTATAATTAGTAGGTCTGCCAAAATCCTCCAAAAACCCCAAAAAATGCAAGGGGGGCAGCAACAAAAAATCGTTAGTTTTAGTAAATGGTTAAATAAACAATTGGGTATTATTATTGGAAATCCTATGAAGAGAACCAAAGTTTTCCAATCGAAAAAAATTGCTTTTCAAGAATTCCATACCATTTCTATGAAAAGTTGTTTTCTCACCATATAAAATGCATCGAAAACTTTAAGCGCTTTGGGCGACCTCTAAATATTTGATGTATTGTGGAACAATTTTCCGTCATCCCTTGTCAAATTTGGTTCGGAGACAAACCGGTTTCGGCGTTGTGCCATCTTCAGTGTCATTTTTCGTTCTCAAACCAAATTTGACAAGGGATGACGGAAAATCGTTCCACAATAGATGATACTCCTACCCTGTCGGAAACGCAAACAACCAAAAAGAAGCTCTAAATATTTTTTGTTTACAAAGTAAAAAAATTGGGGTTTAGTAGAACAATCCTAGGGGGTGAGAGCGTTAAAATTCCGACTTTAGTCTCTTTGACCACCCTAATGTACCTATGGGTATATGGATATATTTATATACATACATATGTGAGGGGTAGCAAAAGTGCGATGTACAATATTGGTCAAAGGTTGCTGCACCCGTAAATGCTCAGAACTCCCATAAGTGCCCTTCGAGCGTTCCAAAGCGTACATTTTCTGCTATTCAAGAGTTGGTGTAAACAAATGAAATGCAAACTTGTTGCACGTATTAAAAAAATGCTGGCACATACAAAATTACGCCAGCCGATGTCGAAAGATTTGCATAAGATCTATGTAAAATCCCGCCTGCTCCCATTCAGTACTTCAGGCATTCCAAAACGTTGGTTTTATCAACAAATAAAATCTTGAAAAATGTGAATACAGATATTCAGTTATGGCGTTGAGAAAAGTTAGTGGTCTACAATTCATTTTTTTGACATTGATAGTGCTTTAAACGACGACATTAGTAAACGCCATTGAACATTTTACTTTGTTTACAACAAAATTTAAAACTTTTTCGTAACAGTTTAAATATTGAAAGTGAAAGTAATGGAAACATTTCTAAGAAAAGTTTGACACTTCTTGGAAAAAGTTAGCAGAAGGTAATCAGTGCCATCTTGTCACTTGAACTACACTCAGAAAAAGTATTCGCTTAAAAACAGTCTGTTTTCAGAAACCTCATTGTCTTTTGAGTTATTCGCACAGATTTTCATCGGATGTAACCGGTTTGCTAAGTTAGTCCGTTGTTCCAAAAATGGGAGTTCTGCATGTGCTCAATGAGGGGCTGAATGCGCAGAGTAGATGGAACATGGTAATCATAAAAAGGCTCTGGAGGACTTCATGGAAGTAGTGATGGTTATATTGCAGCCAAAGTATCGAAATTTAGATGTCGGGGCCAGATGAGACAGTAGATATAACTCGTGTGCACTATTCCAGGGAATGGCCATGAATGCAGCTGCTCCATTTCTTATTTCCAATACAATATAATTAATTACAAATTATTATCCTAATAGATTAGCAGCGTATGAACCGCTGAATCTCGCTTTTCCAACTCCTATTTGAGTTGGTGCATCTTCTGGTCGAACAAGTTTGCCACATCTAATTTCTTCGGTGTATTACAATTTATTCCAAATACACCAATATACTAAACCAGAAACACTAATACACTAATCAAACACAAGCCTCCAGTCAGCCAGGATTGCCACTGACGAAAAAAGTACTTAACATCTACCTGAAAAAAGTTACCACATCTGGAAAACATCTACCAATAACTTTTTTTAGTTATTTTAATAAAAAGCTATATTTTTGTTCTATTTCAATAAAAATTGAATTTTTTTACTAAGGAACTTTTGTTTATCTAACTATTGAGATAACATATTAATGTCATCTTCTCGGTTTCCTTCAGCCAAAAGCGAAAGTGATAAAACTAAAGGCAACAACGAAACTTCATCATTTGGAAAAACTTCTTTTTATATAAAGAATCATTTAAAATATTAAGGCAATCAAAAGCTTCTCAGAATTCCGTTGAAAAGAGTTTTGAGTCGAGCATGATATGTTCACCTTTTATCGATATTCATACACAAAAGTGCGCTGTATAGCATTCAAAAGAATTAATGCAATAAAGTAGACTACACTTTTGGAAAGAAATTCATAATAAAAAAATAACTAAAAATAAAACGGAAACGAAAAGTTTTATTTGTTTTTCAAACAAAATACCTTAACAAAAATCTACCAAACTCAACAAAAAAGGACCGTTTTACCAACCCAAATTTTTTCTACCAACTTTGGTAATAATTTACCAAAGTGGCAACCCTGCAGCCAGCAGATAAATTTAAATTGTGCCGACAGTGCGGTCTTGTGCAATTTTCCGTATCCGGAAACGAACAGAAACCGACCACAATTGTTACTCATTTCGTATTTTATTATTTCACCTTGGAAATGGTTAAATTTTTTCCAAATTTTGATTTTTTTTTATCACCAAAAAAAAAGTAAGTGCGCCTGGGCCACACTGGAGAAGTGAAACTTATGCTGGATTTCCAATAGGCATTCAATGGCAAAAATGACAAATGAAAAAGTTGGGCATTAAAAATATGCCTGTCATTACGTTAAAAAAATTGTCTTTATGTTCATTTCCACATGGCATTTTTTTAAATGGCATATATTTTTTGTCATTTCAATGCCTAGTGGCATTACGTTACATACATACCTATTTTGTCTCATAACCAATATACATACATGCATATGTACACACATACATACAGCTGCTTTTGCTTATATTTTTTGTTTTTTTCTATTTAAATCCCTACCTCTACCCCTGTTCGTTCTAATTACATTTATGTTATTCTGTTTTCCTTTATCTTCATTTTTATCTTTATACTCTAGCCAAAAACAAAATCGATGGTAACATCCAATAATATATCGATAGCAAAACCGATAAAAAATATTGATAACAAAACCGATAAATATCGATAACAAAATCGATAAATATCGATAACAAAGTCGATAAATATCGATAACAAAATCGATAAATATCGATAACAAAATGGATAAATATCGAAAACATAAATCGATAATATCGATAAGGAAATCGATAAATATCGATAACAAAATCGATAAACGGTGATAACAAAATCGATAAAAATATCGATAACAAAATCGATAAACGTTGATAACAAAATCGATAAAAATATCGATAACAAAGTCGATAAATATATCGCTAACAAAATAGTCAAAAATTTCGATTGCAAAATCGATAAATATCGAAAACAAAATCAATAAGAAAATCGATAAGTTTCGATAACAAAATCGATAAATATCGATAACAAAATTGAAAACAAAATCCATAAATACCGGTAACGAAATCGAAAAATATCGATAACAAAATCGATACATATCGATAACAGGGTCGATAAATATCGACAACAAAACCGATAAAAATACCGATAAAAAATATCGCTAACAAAATAGTTAAAAATATCGACTACAAAACCGATAACAAATCGATAAAAATATCGATTATTATATCGATAAGTTCCGAAAATATCGATAGCAATATCGATTAAAATTTCAAAAAAATATCGATAACAAAACTGATAAAAATATCGTTTATTTTATCGATGTTCCGAGAATCCCGAAAATCTCTAAAATCCCAAAATAGTTCCCAGATTGTGTCTCTGTGTCTCTCTCTTTTCTTTACTTTCATTCTTGTATTGGTCTTTTTCCTTTAACCTTTTATTAGCAAATTTTTGTTAAATTAATACCATATGCATACACACAAGAAGCCCTTGTTTCGGCCCCAACCATTTCCGTTGCACCATTTCCGTTGCGTAATTTCCGTGTGCAATTTCCGTTGAATTTGCCAATTTACTCCCAACCAACCAACCGCCGCTAAAGACGTTTCACTTAAAAAAAAATGTATGTATCATTTCAAAATTAACCGCTATTTTAAAAAGTGTATTTTGCAGCCAGTTGCATTTTACTTCACTAAAATTGAATTGGCTACAAAACTGCATACCCGAAAATATTATAAACTTATACACTCCGGTCTCTTGTATAATTGCAGCTTTAAAATGCTTTCATTTTTTCAATATCATTTTGCTACAATTTGCGTTTTGGATATTTTTACTGCAAATACCCTACCAGTTCCGAGCAAAAACAAAAACATTTAGTTGGTACGTTTTTAATATTTGTGGCATTTTATCAGCGAATCAACGTTTTTTCCACATTTTCAAGAGGCTTCCCTGAGGAGCCCTGTAGTCCGAGGAGACTTTACTCTCCCAAGTCGGAAGGATGGAAGGTGCTAAACCCCCTATTTTTTAAAACCAATTCAAATTTCCTTAAACTTTACTAGATGTTCTATTGCAATGCTCTATGCATCAATTGAGAAACAATCGAATGTTGGTTCTCGAATTTTTTAGATCGATCTACAGATCGCATCGAAACGGAAGGGCTCGATTAATCGCTCTTCGATTTGATCGAATTAAAAATGGCATCTCTAGTTCAAGGTGAACATTTGAAAGCATGTACATATGTACATATCTGTGTTCGTATGCAATAGTAGCTTATGCCGGGAAGCTGGCTTTAGTATAATGCGGCATTCCCTTTATTCTTTAAATGACAAGGAATTTTTTGATAAGACTTAATAAGAATATTGATTTGATAGTATCGGAACTATTTCTTGCACGTTTATTTGCCAAAAGTTTTTAAACGGCTCGGCGCCAGTAAGTCATTCGCAATCGTATGCCACGAATGCCGCATTATGCTAAAGCCAGCCTTTCGACATAGGCTACTATTCCATACGAACACAGGTATATACGTAGTCGGGAGTGGCTGAGCGTGCAGAGGAGCGCGCTACTATTTGTTAGCTTTCAGAAGGGGCCGGTTTCAAATGCCGACGGGTGCTCCCACAATTTTTTTTTTTTTAACCATGAAGTCGCATCTGTGAAGTGCAGAGGGAATGTTTGTTGAACGAAAAATTTAATCAGAAAAACAGACACAAACATATCCGTACCAAAACAATTTTCGGTACTTATCTGCCGCACTCTTTATTGGGAAAACGGATCGTTAAAGTATACGAAAATGGAATCGGTAAACGGACAAAAATCCGCATTTCATCCACTTTTTTCCTGTTTCTTGAAATGTCATACCCTTGTGTGGCCAAAACGCACATTTTCTGCCCTTTGAAGCTTTGTTGGTTGCTTAAAACGACAATATTATGAAAGGCGTGAGCTAAAAAAGGCAAAGAAGGCAAAAAACTGTCCTTTTACAGGGTTAAGTTAACATCAAACTCATTTTGCACGAGAAGGGGCAACATTTTTTGGAAGAAACGAAATCACTATAAGGGAAGAAATTAATTTGTTTTGCCCATTATTATTTTTTTTTTTTTTTGCTTAAAAAAACAGCCAGAACTTAATATCTCTCCCGGTAGAAAATAATTAGTGTATTTAATTCTCGAATGCTGGCTGTTTCCGTATTTGAGTAACTCTTTTAAAACATCTCATATATCTACATACATATGTACATATGTATTGCAGTATGTAATGCTGTCACAACATTCACTTTAAAATTATGAAAGTAACTACATACATATTTCTATTCCTCTTTCTTAGGGGCAAGAGGGCGAATTATAGAAAGATCTTTTGCAAGGAAAGATAGAGAGATTAGCACTCGCTTCAACCGAATTTTGTTTCTTAACTTTTTTCGATGTAAATATTTACTGGCGCGAGCCGTCAAAGAAATTAAAGTACCATTTATCATTTATTTAAAGCGTGAAACAGGAGAAAGCAAATACATAAATATGTATGTATGTAGATATGTACATATGTATGTATGTACAAATGTATATGCATATGTATGTACATATATACACAAGTATTTAAACAAAAAGTAAAAAATACGACTTTTTGTTTCGAGGTAAAAAACTTAAGACGGTAAATTTCATGCCAACAAAAGTTGTTTATACTTTCAATTTATATATTACGTTTGTAGTAATATTCATGTTTGTATGTACTCAGGCTAATACTATGTAGATTGTATACAAATGCATAGGTACAATGGGACAACAAATGTCTGCAGCCCTAGCAAAGTTGTGCTTGCAAAAAGTAAAAAAAAAGTACCAATAAAATACATATTTCATAAATATATCTGTACATTTATATATGTATTTGTATAATTATATATTTGTGCATGCATTGTTTGTTATCAAAACCAGCAAAAGATCAACAAGTGTCTGATCCACGACAGAAGCAAATAAACCATCTAGACAAATAAAGAAGCCGGTAAAAAATCCATAAGTGAATTCAAAAATTATGCAAAATATTTAAATTTTATGTTGACGGCTAAAGCTACAAAATCAACAACAAAAATGAAGACAAGCAAAAAAAACCCGCCGTATGCTTATTGCCGCCGTTCCCGTCATCTCCCAAATACCAGTGGTTGTGTGCGAATTTGGCAGCAAAATTGCGCTCTGAGCTGAAGGAATCGTAAAGTAAGCCACCCATTACCGGAAATATGCAAATGGCGCAGCACTCTCTTCCTGCTTGGTCGCAAACCAACATTTTCTCTTTCGCTGCGTTTGGAATTCACGTGCCTGCCATAAACAGTAAAACTTCCAAGTACAGACAATGCAAACAATAACTGCAAACAGAACAATTTTAATTCCCCCCTTTTTGACTTCCAAATTTGCTCCCAGCCACGGTTTTGTTAACAATCAATATTCACTCCACTCTCGTTTGGCGAGCGCCATATCATAGAGAGAGCTGATATGAGAGATACATATGTAGACAAACGTACCACAAATGTACATAGATATGTACTGATTGCCCCTTTATTCGTTGTGCTTTTCGCCCTATCGATGTTTGAATCACTCCCGTAATATTCCATAAATAAGTGCGGTAGAATGCGAACGGAAGAAATGGAAGTAAAAAGCAAATCGGAAGCGTTGTGGTAGTATGTTTCCGAATTTGTTCTTATTACTTACAGAAATATCTATTGCATTACCTACATTTATTATATTCTTTTGTAGGGCCTTGTCTTTATTTTTTATAAAATTTACATCAACTACGCATAATTTTTCAAGGTCATCGCAATATCAAAATCACTTAGCCTTGTTGCTGGGTTGATTAATTAAATATTGTACTCACATATTATGGCACACCTTTTAGAATGAACACACATACAAATATATGTACTATATGAATGCGAGGGCTATAAATTTTTTGTACCACATTATGCCGTAGAATCGCTATGAAATATTTTTCTCCAAAAAGAAAGCATCTAATTCTGCATCTACGGTGACCATATCTTTGAAGTAAAAATAGTATAGTAAACATTTGTATTATGTATACATATATATATTCATATTTTGCTAAGGATGCTTTAAAGCGGTGATGGGCAGCGCCATGCCCGCAGGCAAAGCTATTTTAAGCTTTCTAAACATTTTATATAGGCGCGTGCAGAGTAAAAGCTCTCTCTGCCCATCGCTGCTTTAAAGGAACCGCAATATCAAGAAAAGGGAATGCGCAAAAGAGAGGCCTTATAGCGCATAAGCTGTAAATAGCTGACGTAAGGTCCATTATGTTCATCGGGCTCACAGTATGGGGACAGACGCTGGGCAAAAACACGTCCCAAAATTAAATGGAAAGGGTGCCTTGCCTTTCACTCCCAGCAAAGCTCCAGAAGCTCTATTGGTCCTTCTCGCGAAAAATTCCAGTCTTGCTGAAATTATGCAAGGAAAAAATCTTGCCTACCCTGGAGAGAAGCTCAATTTGACACAAAAGTTCTAGATACTATTCTAGTTCTATACTAATCCTCAGATCTGTTTTGACAATGATTTTTCGCCAAGAAACCCCTTAAGGAACAGATAATAAAGTGTAAATTAAGTAATAAAATCGGCAGCAACATCAATTCAGAATACCTCCATACATATGTACTTACATGCATAAGCCTGCGCCTATCGGGGTACTGCGGGGTCTTCCAAACTGAATTAATAGATCTAAAGAAGACTGATTGGTGATCCAGGAACTCTCCTGTAATAAAATACTCGATTGCCATCTCATCTTACAAATAGGCTGTGATTTAATCCCTACAGTGCAACAATACCCTTTTCAAAGGTAGCGATTCAACGAAGAATGGTTATAAAGGATTTTTCTACGCTTGATTTGTCTAATCTGGGTTCCCGGGCACAAACATATTTCAGTAAATAGCAATGCGAATGAGCTGGCAAGGAAAGGAACTGTTCTTTAGTCAATCAGTTCTGCCGAAAATACGGAGAAGCAAATTATCTTCAAACAAATTATCTGATTAACATATCTGGTTTCATTGAACTAGACAACCACAGGTTCAGATGGAATATTTGGAGAGCATAAAGGCTTCTTATGACTTCTAGCACTGTCACAGGAACGAAGAAGAGGTAAAAATCATCGATCACTTCTCTGCCACTGTCCTGTCAATTTTAGCTGAAAATTTTCGTTTACGAATTCCCAGCGGATTAATGGAAAATAAGTGGATCATTTACACGGGAAAATAGATGGGGCACACATCAGGTCTGGCTAGCTGCGTATATCACAATGGGCCTTCTGGCAGGACCAGGCTGCCGAGCTTTTCCTTCGACTTACAGTTTTACGCCGACTCCGAACGGCGATTTTATTTTTATGAGAAGCTGTTTTGTGAAGTTGGTCTAAAACATGTTGCCCATCTTGCAGATTTATGATTTTCTAAGTTAAACAAGACTGTATTCTGAATCTTATAAATATCGGATTGTACTTTATTCAATTACAAAAAACAAAATCAGTATGGTTGTACGAGTATAATAAAACAATTATATGATACAAGTTTTATTTAACTCGTTAAGCGTTAGTGTTACATATCTGTAACACTCGAATTCTTCTTCTTCTTATTTGGCGCTGTAACCGCCTAAGCGAT
>NW_023458564.1:27546152-27568533 GCF_013731165.1 Rhagoletis pomonella
CCGGATATTCCAGGTGCATACCCTTAAATCATAGTCCTTTATACGTTGGAATTTTTCATTGGGCGTGGTTTTAACGTGGCGGGACCCAAACCCAGCGCACGCGAATTACGCGCACTTATATTGTTCTTATGAAAATTTGTATTACATATCAAAGATCCACGAGTGTTGCATATATTTTACAGGCTGTACTGACACCCCTTGATAGAGGTCGAAACTTTTTATCATGGGTTTGTGATCAGGGCTGCCAACTTGACTCAAACCATGCCATTTTTGGCCCTATTTGACTTCGAAAATGGCACTTTTGAAAAACTGTAATATTTCAATACATTTATGTGAAATCCTTTGTATCTACTTCTTTTTCTCAACTAAAATTTTCAAATTTCTATAGTGTATACACTAATTTATCTTACTTTGGCGTTGGATTTTTGTTTTAAGAATGTGTTTCTAATTTTAATGCTAAATGGGAAGACATGCAAAGAATAGCACCTTTTTTGGCACTTTTGTTTTTCTATTTGGCACATTTTGGCACTTCTTTATTCTCAATATGGCACTTCATAGCCAAGTATAGTTGGCAGCCCTTTTTGTGATAATGCTGTTTTGGAAGACCTAAGTTAAAAAATCGCCGAACCAAGCCGAACAAATACGTAGACGAACATGGGCACAAAGACCAACACGAAGACGAATGGGAAGACAAACACGAAGATAAATACGAGGACTAGCAGGAATACGAACACGACCATGTAGATGAAGATAAAGTTGAGTGCGAATACGAAGACAGATATCATTACCATCACGTTAACATTACCATTACCATTACCTACAAATACCATCATCATTATGAATAACATTAGCATTACAATTACAATTACCACTACGGTGCCATTACTTAAGCATGGCCAGTATTATTACGTACGTGGTCTTAAGCGAATAGTTAGGGCAACACAATTGTCTGCTGTATGAAGCGCACCAACAATTAATCGAAGTAGTGTAGCCCAGGCGAACTCCGTTTTTGGACTATTGAATGGCAGATGGCGATTTTCAAATATTAACTCACTTGGTAAATATTTATTAGCTCACCAGCAAATACCCGGCGTGCTTCGCTGCGCCTTAATAGTATTTTCGTGTTGTTAATCCTTATTAAATTTCCATACTAAGTCCCAGTACACTAACATGAGCACTTGCATATCTCTGCAGTATGAAAACTCAGGTTTGTATGGGAGGTGCCACGCTCCCTTAATATATTGAAATTATTTTTAGCCTATAGCCACCCTTGGAAAGAATTCATTAGGTGTACGAAATTTAAAAATCGGTGCACAACTTTTCGAGTTTTTGTCGGTCGAACTTAACATTTTTATATATCTTAACATGAGTCTGCTCCTCTATTTCTACTCTGTACATAACACGCGAAGAGCGTTTTTTATGTCGTCAGATCTGCACCGTTTGTTCGATTTTCACAAATGGGATGTCAAATTAAAGGGCTTAGGCTAGGCTGTACATTCTTCTTCTTCTTCTTCTTTATTGGCGTTGTAACCGCCTAAGCGTTTTTGGCCGAGTTCAACAAAGCACGCCAGTCATTTCTCTTCTGCGCTAACTGACGCCAATTGGAAATGCAAAGTGGAGCCAAGTCCTTTTCCACCTGGTCTTTCCAACGCAGAGGAGGCCTTCCTCTTCTTCTGTTACCAGCATGGCGGCCCGCGTTGAATACCTTCAGAGCAGGAGCGATTCTGTCCATACGAACGACATAGCCAAGGCAGTGGAGCCGTTGAATTTTAATTCGCTGCACTATGTCTATATCATTGTAAAGCTCATACAGCTTATCGTAAAATCATCTGCGGTATTCGCCATCGCCAACGCGTAAGGGTCCGTAAATCTTTCGCAGAATCTTTCTCTCGAAAACTCCAAGAGCCGCTTCATCAGATGTTTTCATTGTCCATGCCTCCGCGCCATACACTAGCACAGGCATGATGAGTGTGGTCTTTGTACGACGAGAGAGGACTTTACTTCTCAATCGTCTACTCAGTCCAAAGTAGTACTTGCTGGCAAGAGTGATTCTCTGTTGGATTTCAAGGCTGGCATTATTATTGGTGTTAATGCTGGTTCCCAAGTAAACGAAATTCTCTACTTTCTCGAAATTGTAGCTGTCAACAGTGATGTGGGTGCCAAGATACGTATCCTCTGACTGTTTACCAAATCTTTTCGCCATTTTATCAACGCCGCTTTGAATTTTACACGTCTTCCAAAAGCTTCGTCGATTGTTGATTGAATATTACGCGTTTGAATATAACATTTGCTTCAGCCTAGTAAAAAAATGCGACAGCTCTTAAATTAACGTTATGAAAGTATGTATGGATGTATGTACGAATAATTGTGTTCCACATTATCAGCGGCACTCTCGACAATAAACGATACTTTCTATCCATATAACAGTGATTAAATAATTAAATGCCTAAGCCGTATCAATAAATCATTCAGGGCGCCCACCACCCAAAAAAAAACCTGATTCTAGATTAAAATATAACAACAACCAAATGCCTCCTGCCACACTCTTCTGAGCACTCGATTAGCAATCGCTGCTAACAAATTTAAACGATCTTAATATTAACGCGCTAAAAATTTGTCGCCAATTTCACTGCTGCCAATCGCTGACAATGCGCTATTAATTGGACCACAATTGCGCCTCCCCGACCACGTACAGTAAAATGTAAGCATTATGGGACTTAAGTGGCAGAATATTCAATACATATTTGTCGCTTCGTTAGCACCCAGAGACACTGACTTTGTATACAAAACAATAGCATCAATGTGCGATCTTTGAACAAAAAGATCATTATCGCTTCGACGTAGGAAGAGTGAAACTACTGGCGCAACGGAAAGTGAAACGCACCTTGCGTATTGCAGACAGTCCTAACCAACACCGGCCAGGCCGAAGACGACGGGATTACCGTCGATCGGGTTCTTGCATATTTGTTGTTGTTTTCTTATTTTTTTTATTGTGATATTTTACGACAAGGCTTGGTCATTGTGTCGATAACAGCGTAACGCGCCCTGAGCGTAACAAAATAATTTGTGAAAAGTATAGCCTGCCAAACGAACAGCCACCGGCGAAAGCAAACATATAAAACGTGTATGTGTGTGTGTGTGTGTAAGTAAAAATGTCCATGGCATGCTATGAGGATCATCGAAGCGGTAAGGGCTACAATGGTTGAACGGACTAGCCGAAGGCACCGTAGAACAGAATTGCCGCTGCAAGGACCCTCCTTCTGCTATAAGCAACGAGTGCATAGTGTGCGTGTAAATGGGCATGAAAATTGTGAATGTAATTTATAGGGACGGTAATTAGTTTATGTTGCAAGTCAACTAGCAGCAAGTGGACGTTGTATTCCAAGTGTTGCCAAGTGTTGCAATGAAATTGAGAGTGGTTATTAAAAGTGCTGCACGCAGCTTGCAACAGCATGACAATGCGAAAAGAATTAAAAAGTCGAACACGCGCCCAAACGTTAACTACTTATGTATGTATGTACAACGTAGATGTGAGATGATTAAAGTTCATATGTAATAGTAAAAATTATTGAAGGTTCAGTTTAAGGAAAACAAGGGCCACAAGTAAAGCAGCTGAAAAAAGGTAAGCAGTCTTTTTAAGTGGTTTCTAAGTCTAGATAAAGTTACTTACTTACCTTGTCTTCATTAGCCCGCTTAAAATTAGTTGCCAAATAGGGCAATAAGGCCGTAGAAATGAAAATTTTTTTTCTATTAATTTCTTTAAAGAGCAGACAAAATTTCTAATACTTAAAACTACGGCCTTCATGGTGAATACAATAAGACAGAGGTATGTACATTCAAATATCACCTCAAGAAGTGGCGACCTTTTCAATTGTTGTGTCGATGAATGCGTGCGTGGAGAGAGTTGGGTCATTATTACGGTTCAGGTCAATTAGACGCTCGCTAAGTTGTTATAGAAATTTGTTATTAAGTTGAAGTAGGGCTTTTTATTCTCCAACTACGAAGACTTAATAACGGATGGCATACGAAGTCGAAGTGAGGTTTCGAGCGAGTCTACACTTGTACATATCGCGACTATGTCAGAAGCGTGTTGGAAGATGATCAAGTTCTTTGGTCGAGACTCAGATGGAAATGGTCGCCGAGTACTGTTGTTCATCCCGGTGGATAAACGTCTAGCAACAATCCGAGATGGACGAGGCGTCAAAGGGTCTCTTCTACGGGCGCTAGGAGCTTACGTACGAGCGCTGCCCTTGTCACGATGTCAAATTCGTACTTGGCGAACTCAATGCCAGGGCGCCACTGTCGGGAAATTCAAACTCCACGACGAAACGTTCAATAATGGACTGAGTCTGACCGACTTCGACGGGGTCCGTAACAGCCATCAAGCTACATGGATGACTTCAGTTCGAAAAACGACACACCAAAGCGATTATGCTGGGATGGTCGGATGGCACGCTTTAAGTGTTTTAGACGTACGTACACTCCGGAGGTCACTATCTTGTTGCAGCCGAGATACGCACCTACCCCTGTGCAGCAAAACAACAATGCCAGAAAAGCTCAACATCGAAAAGCTGCAATCACAACAGACGACCATTTTATTCGCTACTTGACTTTCACACCTGCTCTCTGAAAGCAGTCTTCAAGAAATCGACATACGCGAGCAGTGGAACCACATTTTCCGATCGAAAGAGCAATTGGTATGTTGAGAAGTGGCAAGAAGCTGCCGAGAAAAAAGATTGGGGATGCGAGACGTATTTGCCGCAATAAGAAGGGAGAGGTCAATATACATAAGTGTGTGCAGAGAGCTTGAAATGCTGCAGGAAAAACGCCCGAAAATTTAATCGAAAAGTTAGGCAACCTAGTGACTGATGTCTAGAACCTACTTAAATTTTAGTGGGAACACTTTTTCGCCCTAATTAATGGCAGCAGCACTGAAAGTTGTGGGTAAGCCGAACGCGCAGTCGATGTTCCATCGAATGACTATGACGAGGTGCGAGTAGCAGTTACGCGGCTGAAAAACAACAAATCTGTTGGAGTCGGCGGCCTGCCAGCTGCGCTGTTCAAATGCGGCGATGAGTAACTGGAGTAACTCATAAGTTGCAAGCGTCAACTCTTATGGAGAATATGGTCAGATGCATGCTCCCGACGACTGGAATTTAAGTGTCCTCTGCTCAATACACAAGAAAGGGGACGCCGCCATTCGCGCCAACTAGTGGCTTTAGACCTGGAAAATCCGCCATAGATCCACAATACACCTAATATTGGCCTAGCGAGAATGGGATCTACACACACCATCAAAGCCGCTTTCGACAGCACGAAAATATATAAAATGTCTCTATGCCGCGACGTCGGAATTTGTTATCCCCGCGAAACTGATACGGCTGGGTAAATGACATGGAGGTATACCACCAACTCCGTCAGCATTGGAAGGACCACTCCGAGCCGAGATTTCCTTAGTCTAATGTTTTAGAAGATAATAAGAGCCGCAGACTTAATCGCTCAGGTAAAGTTTTTTGCATGAGCGCACAATTGCTGGCGTACACACACAATTGCTATGGCGACAGTAGCGACATCGATCTCATCGCTATAAAGGGGTCTGTTCTGCCTTCTCGTAATAAGAAAGAAAAGCAAAGCGTGTATGTCTGGTGGTGTATAAGGACAAAACCAAGTATTTCCTCTTATCTAGACCAACCGTCGGAGCATTCGCGTTTCAGCACCGCTGTTGACAGTTACAAGTTTGAAAAAGTTTATTTAGGAACCAGCATTAACACCCAGAAAACGCCAGCCTTGAAATTCAACTGAGAATCATTTTCTATAAGTCACTCATTATTCCGGTGCTGGTGTATGGCGTAGAAGCATGGTTGACGAACAGGCCAAATTCTCTACATCTGAAAGTATACAACCCGTGTCGCTACACTGGTAATAGAGGTACAGGAAGGCCTCCTCTGCGATGAAAAAAGCAGGTTGAGAAGGACTTGGCTTCATTTTGCATTTTAATTTGACATTAGTTGGAACAAAAGGGAAACGACCCTTTTGGACTCCGGCCAGAATCGCTTAGGCGGATACATCGGCAATCAAGAAGAATAAGAGGAATACTAGAAGAAGAAGCACTTAGATACATATCGTCGTTTAAAGTACAAAACCGCGTATCGTCATTCCGCAAAACCGCGTAACTGACATTGGCTGCCAAAAATTGTGTTTGCCCACTCAAGCTCTTGGCTCAATCCTCATCCATTCGTCTTGAAATATACTGGCCAGAAATTCGATTTCTTTATAAAAAAGAGAACCATTTTGAAATATGAGTGTTTTTACTCTAGAAAATATTTTATGCAACCTCACATACGCGGTTTTGCATTATCTTGATACGCGGTTTTGCACTTTAAACGACGATATGTACATACATTGTAAACTGTTTGAAATCAATTATATCCATTTCATCTTTTCCAGTACATACATTCATAGGGGCATACATATGTGCATTAGGGTGGTCCAATATAAGTAAAATCTGAATATTAATGCTCCCATCCCTTAGGACTGTTCTATATCGAAAATATGCGCCTCTATTTTTCATTTTGAAATCAAAAAAAATTTAAAGGTCGCTCAAAACGAAAAAAACAACTTCCGTGGAAATTGCATGGAATTCTTGAAAATCAACATTTTACGATCGGGGAACTCTGGTTCTCTTCAGGAGGCTTTCAATAACAATAGCCAATTGTTTATTTAACCATTTTTTAATACTAAGGATTTTTTGTTAATCCCTTCATTGAATTTTCCGGCATTTTCTGGCATTTTCTAGGGGTTTTGGTGGACCTATAAAATATAGTTATTATGAAAAAATGGGTAAAAAAATAATTGCATATTAATATTGGGATTCTGCTGAAGAGAAACAAAGCTATTCGATAGAAATATATTGATTTTTAAGAATTCTATACCATATCTACGAAAAGTTTTTTTTTCCATATAAAATACATGAACAACTTTGAGCGACCCCTAAATATTTTTTGATTTCAAAATAAAAAATAGGGGTATATTTTTTCGGTATAGAACCATTCTAAGGGGGTGAGAGCTTAAAAATTCCGATTTTACTTTTCCACATTCATTTTTGGACCACCCCAATGTACATACTTACACCATAGTTTTATTGTTTTCATCGTTTAACTATATTTTTTTTTAATTTTAAATTGTTTGCGATTGCTATTTGACTTGTTAAATTTTTTGTGGCGTATTGTTTGGTGTTCTTTGTTGTTATTCATTCGTATTTTATTTTAGTTTTCTCTCCCCGTCATCGTTGTTTTTGTTTTCCTATAGGTGTTCTTGCTGTTGACTCTGCTGCCGTTGCTGTGTTGCTGTCAGCGGTGTTTGGCATTGTTGTTTACAATTGTTGATATTTGCCCATCATAAACAACATGAATTCGTTGCTTCTGCGAAAGTGCCATCACCTTTCGAACACCCCTCACCCCATCTGCCCATGAAACCGCTGGTCAGCCACCATTTACGCAATTGTGTTACTCGCACTACACACGGCTCAGAAGGTCCAAGGCCCGTGTTCCAAAAATGCCTGAGTGTCTGATTTTCGATTTTCATTGGAATTTTAGCAACGTTGTACGTGTGTGACTAGTGTAGACGTTGTTATTGTTGTTGTTGTCAGTTGGTTTTGCTTCGTTGGTAAATTTTCAATTTTAGTTATTTACTGTGCATCGTTATGTGTTTGTGTTTGTTGCTATTGTTGTTATCGCTATTGGCGCTCTTTTACATTTTGGCACTGTTTGACTCTGAGAATGTCCACTCTTCCCCTTCACCAACTCTTCTCTTGACTGGGTGGTTAGCTGGTGTTAATGCTATGTGGACATTGGACATTGTTGACGATTCAAGTGTTGTTATTGCAATATTACATACATATTGTTGTCTTTACTGTTGTTGAGTGTACTTACGAGTAGTTGGTTTTATTGCAGGTGTTTGTTTCCCTGTTTACGCTGTTAGATGAATGTAAAAAGCGTTGATGTTTGCGCTGAATTCTTGGGCAATGAAAGCAGCGTCTAAAAGAAGAATCGACGCAACATAAAGATGATTAATGTTATACTAAATAGTTGTTGCTAAAAATGATATAAATCGAAAGAATATTTATTTATTTATAAAATAAATGTATAAAACGCAGCTCTGGCCTCGAGGCCTTCGGCCGATTTAAATAAAAATAATTAAACAGTGTTGAGGGAGTCCCATGGTTTAGCCCTTCAAAATATATATTTATGATCTTAGATCCGTCAGGCAATGTGTGTCTGATTAGTTTTTGCAGGCGCTGGATGTTCCCTGGGCCTGATAAGCCCAGGAAATAGCACAAAATGCGCCGCGGCCACTCATCGTCCTTAAGACAATGCGGACATTCGGTCAGAGTGCATATGGTTAATACCAATTACCACCCAGCGAGCTACCAAACGTCTGATCTACTTAAACGATTTACATCCTTTCTAGCGAGAGAAAGCCAAGAGCCCAGGAATAGTCCAATAAGATTCCAAAACTCGAAGAAGATCATAGGAAACCACAAGCTACACAAGAATAAAATATGATCAAGTGGACAAGTACTCACGCAAGCCTGTGCTGCCTTATTTCCCGCGTTCTGTTCTGTATACGGAGTAAAGTTCGGAGAATTCATATGTTCAGGTACGGATTTTGATCTGTCAAGCAAATTTTGTTTAACGTAGTATCGAAATCCAACGTAGAATCACTCTTGCCAACAAGCGCTACTTTGGACTGAGTAGGCAATTCAGAAGTAAAGTGCCCTCTCGACGAAAATCACACTCTATAAGTAACTCATCATGCCCGTGCTGGTATATGGCGCAGAAGCATGAACAATGACAACATCCGACGAGGCAGCTTTGGAATATTCGCGAAAATGATTTTGTGGAAAATTTTCGGGCCTTTACGCGTTAGCGACGTCGAGTACCGCAGGCGACGGAACAATGAGCTGTATGAGTTTTATAATGACATGGAGTGCAGCGAATTAAAATACAGTGGCTCCATCGGCTTGGCCATGTCGTTTGAATGGACACCGACGCTCCAGCTGTGAAAGTATTCAATTTGGAACTCACTGTTTCAATGTCGAAGTACTCTAAAGATTTATGAATGATTCGTAAATGGATTTTGCACCACACCGATATTACGACTACCATCCGAAAAATAATGGACAAAGATTTCAGGCGATTAACCAAGGGCCCAGCTATGACATTTCACATTTCATTTGGCAATTCATCGCGTTCCTTGTAGAATGTTGTATACAACCCTTTGGCTACAGCGGCCAACGACACATACCGGTTAGAAAAAAACAAGCTGTCAAGCGCAAGCTCAACGCTCTTATGTAGGTACGGCACTCAGGACGGCAATCATACCAACCACGAGGACATACATACATATGTATGTACACTTGAAAATAGATAATTGTGCCTCGGTCAAGCTGTTTATAGAAGTTTTCTTTCTGTGTGCACCTGAAATCGACCGCCGTGCTTATCCATACTGAAATTAATTTCGTGGAACCCCGGTGATTTTTCTACAGAACCCACTTTAGGAAGCTCTGTCCTAGAAAAGAATAGCAGTGTCCCCTAAAAATCTTACATGCAGTTTGAACAATTATGTTAAATATAGCTAGTAAATACAAAAACCAAAGCAAACATTAAGATGGCCATCACAGCAGCAATAAAGAAAAAAATAATTGGTCAAGAAAGTGCGTTACCAGACATACATACATACATAGATACTAAAAGGTTGCAAGAATCTACTCATGAATTAACTCGAGTCTAGCCCCGCTGTTGAGTGGAAACTAGTTGAATGCAGATACTAAGAAAATATGTAAGTAAACAAACGAAACTCACCCCACCCACCACCAACCACTGCTTACCGATCGTTTCAACTCAACAGCGGCGCTAGACCCGAGTTATGGGCAGTGTTCCCAGAGAAAGTCCCCTAAAAATCTTAATTTTTTCCATAAATATCTTCAAAATAAGATTTTAAAGATCAAAAAAAATCTTTTCGATCCCGAAAAATCTTAAATTAAAAATACCTAAAAGGAAACACAAAATTCGATATTGGCTTTAAGACTGTAAACAGCCCTTATTATGTTAGCTGAAAAATTACCAATTTCAAGTTATAAAGTCCTTTTCATAACAATTTAAACTTAAAACGAATATTGCCTCGTGTCATCACAAAATTTGTTGCACCGTTTACATATATATGCATTCACTGGCGAAAATATAATTAGGGACCCGACATTTTGCAAGTTTTGACCGACTTCAAAAAAGGAAGTGGTTATCAATTCGTGCGAATATTTTTTTATGTTATATATCGCACACCGTCTTCAAAAGAGTCACAACTCAAAATTTGCCATTTTGGGATTATGCGCTAAAAATGTACACAGAGCTTTTATTTACCTTTCAGCAAAAGCTGGAGCAAATTTTTGTTATAATTTGTTAAAAAACCTAAGGTAAAGTCACCCTTGCCCATATGATTAGCATGTGCTACGAAATAGTTTTTCGCATTTTCTGACGAACGTATTATTTTGAGTTGTGACTCTTTTGAAGACGGTGTGCGATATATATATGTTTATATGTTACCGCATAACTTTGAACCACGTGAACTGATTTCGACCACTTGTCCAGTTTGCCTGCTCTGCCGTATGATTGGAAACTGCAATTGCGTTTTCTCAGAATTTCAGACCTTGTACTCGATTATTCAAATAAATTGAAGTGAAGGGTCGGAACTTTTTGGAAGGGGCAATTGCATGCGGCCCAATATAGACATACATATGTATGTAATATAGTTTTTGTATACATAATTTTATAATGGATAACTTTTGCAATAAGAACATCACAATTTTTATAGGAGAATTGATCGCTTGTGTTTTTTGTTTGAAAATTACTTGTTCTTTTTTATGAAAAAATAGCTCGTTACCTATCAAAAACCATGTAAGTCCAAACTTTGTCCAAACTTTGTAAGAATCATTAATGATTCTTTGTACAAAAGTTAAGAAAATTCGACAAAGTTCCATAACAATTTTGAGATTTTCTTTAATTTTCAAATATTTCTTAAATGGCAGTTTACTTGAAATTTTCTATTGTTGTCATTCAAACTAGAGCGGATACTAAAGAGCGTTTGTTCTTTTCCTTCACTTTCTAGCTCTGCACTAGAGTATATGTTTTACTGTGCGAGAGAAGAAGGCAGATAATATTGTAGGGTATTTCATATATCATTTTTCTTCTACCTTCATTTGCTGCTTACAATGATGTAGCAAGGATAATATAAATAAGTTAACAATAACTTAAACTTTAAAAATCTTATATTACACACAAAAATCTTAATTTTGAAGATATTTTCAGTGTAAAATTTTGCTTTTTGGACAAATCTTTTTTTTTTTTAAGATTTTTAATAAAAACAGCCCAAACAATCTTCATTTTCAAGATAAATCTGCACTTATGGCAACGCTGGTTATGGCATGAATTCTTGAGTTGATTTGTACATATTGTACTTAACCATAAGAGCAGCGCAAAGGCGCAAAATGTACAACATACATACAACACACACCAATAAATCAATTAGCCTGTGCGCACAGCAAGCAACAAGCCAGCGAGGCACAAAAAAACAGTCTACAGAAATGTCAGTAACGGAAGTTGAAGAAACATTTCTATATGTTGCTATAGCAGCAAGTATTTCGTTTAAACAAAAGATCCCTGCAAAAAATTCGACTAATACGGGATGACTCCGGGAGCAATCGCAAAGGAACTTGCGACTAATACCACTCCTGATCTCTCTATATGGAATGAACTGTTCTAATGAAGAGACTAATTGTTCACCTTTATACCCGGACGGATATAAAAGGCGACTAGTCATTTAAAAAAAAATAATAATTAAAAATATAAACTTTCGCCAGGCGCGAGTCGAACCGGGGTTCTCAGTTTTGTTAAGCGAATACTCTCTCTCTATGCCAACGCCGCAGATGAAATTTCATTGTTTAAATGCGTACATGTCATTAAATCGTTAATAGTACCCGTTAGAGATGAGTCGGGGACTAATTATTCTCCAATTATACTCGTAAGGGATGAGTCGGGGACTAATTGATCTCCAATAATACCCGTATGAGACTAGTTGCGACTAATTAATGCCCAATTGTACCCGATAGAGAGTAATCTCGGGATACTCTCTTTAGAGATTAGTCGCACAATTTTTTGCAGGGATGGCTTTAATCGTATAAACATACATAATTTGACGACAAGTTGGCTAAGCGGAGAAGTGAATACACACATTGCCAAGTATATTGCCTAATTTATGTCAAGTGTACCTCTTCGTATAGTAGTTTTATTTTTGAATAACCGTTAACCCTTATACTTACACCAAGTATATGGTACACCCTTGGTCTGGCCAGACCTCCATATATTATATACTTATGTATAGAAATGCATAAAAAACTTGCTAAGGTGGTAAGTATAATTGTAAAATATAGTTATGCAGAACGTCGTGTATGTGTATGCAATAGAATAAAAAAAAGTTTATGCATACACTGAAAAAATAATAAACGATATCGTGTTTATTTCAAACCAAACTCTTGGAACCTAACGAATAACAGCGCACATGTGAATTGTTTTCTAATTATGGCGTGGCGATTGCGAATAGCTTTTCTGTTCAAAAATTGTAAATCGCTAACATGGAATAATCGAAAAGACTCCGCTCGTAAAAAACTAGTTTAATTTTTTCTTAGTGGATGGATATATATGCATAAAGAATGAGATAACATTTATGATTGTTTCAATTCAATTGGTATAGAATTTTTATCAATTGGATCATAAACAACTTGCCGAGCGACATACACATGTATGTACATTATGGTGGTCCAAAAAATCATATGAAAAACTAAGACGGAATTTTAATGCTCGCACCCCTAGGACTGTTATATACCGAAAAAAATGCTCCTGATCTTTTTTTTTACTTTCAAATTAAAAAAATATTTTGAGGTCGCTCAAAGTTTTCCTGTATTTTGTATGGGAAGAGAAATAATTTTTCGCACAAATCGTATAGAATACTTGAAAATCTATATTTTTCGATCAGCAAACTCTGCTTATCTTCAGGAGACTTCCAATAATAATACCCAATTATTTACTGTACTATTTTTTAATACTAACGGATTTTTATGGGCCCCCCTATTGCATTTTTTGGGGTTATTAGGGGAAGGGGCCATAAAAAATAGTTAATTTAAAAAATGGTTAAATAAACAACAAACAAAAAAAGTCCTATATGTATACTTTGTATGTAAGAAAAGGCATTACAAAAAAATTCCAAAAATTAAGGCTTTTTAACCAACTTATACATGCACTTATAGCTCAATTCTGTATCGGTGACAAAAGTTTTGTAACTGAAAAATGGAAATTTTTTCATATATTTTTCCGTAACAAAACTGTACCAAAATTTGTCACTGATACAGAATAGAGGTATTAATGGGCTATAAAGTTGCTTATTAAAAAATTCTGAAAAAAACTGGTTAAAATTATGAAAAGTTAGAGGTAACTTTACAATTTAAAAAATAGCATCGAAAAGATTTTTTAGTCAACTTTTGACGGTTGAGACTCTGCAAGAAAAGTCCATAAAACCAAAAACCAAAATTTGTTGTTGTAGCGGTTGAATATAATGATTATATAATGCCACTATTTTTACCATTATGTCAGCTGACCCATATTTTTCCATATTTTTATCTTATTCCTATCGAGAGAGTTACGATTTTATCCATAAACACTCTCAAATCGTACACTGTGCTGCGTCATAACACATTTCTCCTTGAAATTAAAACATTTTCTTTATTGTCTTCCTATTTTTAATGATTAAGTTCTATAGAAACAGTCAATCAAAGATACACACAGAGAAAAAAGCATAAATAATTTGAACAAAGTTGACTTAGTTGAAAAATGTTGTATGGTCCTAAGAAACTTATGCCGTCCATTATACGCGACCGTGCAAAACAAACTTTAAATTCCAGTATTAAAGTATAGTTGGCAAAAATCCAAATTGTTCCTATTCACTGCATTATCGAAATATTTCAGGGAACATTTTCTCAAATCACCAAAGTAATTCGGTTAAATATTACCAAAGTTATATAGGAAAAAATAACAAAGAAGCTTTTGCAATCTGCCTAAGTTATACGGTGTGAAACAACAAAAAAAATCCGAATTACCAAAGGGCTTTCGCCAAGGATTAACTTAGCCGGCTTAGGTAAAATACATGCAACTTTGTTAAATTTGCCCAAGAAGAAACCTTGCAAAGATTTTACTACATAAGTTATTTTGGTTACGATAACAATAAAACTTAGTAGGGTAATTTAGCCAAAGTTATAGGTTGTGCTATATCCGAATTTAAGTTAAGTTTGCATAAGTTTTTCTCTGTGTGTATCATGGAATATAAATCCGATCTAAAATCCTTTACTTACTGAAAATAAGTTTTAAAAATCAATATGGTCCAGCCAGAACCGTGTGGCTGCATAAGGGTTAAAGGAACGGAAGCATACGGAGGGGGTCATCGTATGTATGTAGCTAGACACGTTGAGCATTTTGAACTGGCCACATGGTGGTCATTTCCATGAAATTGTTCATTAAAGCTTGACACACAAAACGGTTGGTCCTTAAACGCGTGCGCAGCACCTTGCAGCCTCTTCAAACAAACGCAAGTGTACACAAATCAACTAATGTACTTAAAAATGTATACACATACATATTTAAGCCTACAGCATGTTTGTACAAAGCACATATGACACCATCAAATTCGTACAACTAACGCTAATTACTTTGGCCAACCAATAAATTTCCAGCACTTGAAGTTTCATAACTACAACATGCGTACATACAAATGTCTGTGTGTATTCATCAGTAGGCGCAACTGATATTTGTGTGCGTCTATGCAGACACCAATGCATTTACAAGTTTATTTGCTGGACCACTTTGTTGCTGCTGATGCAAGAGCAATTTTCTTCGGAAGCCCGTCACATTTTGTATGCCTGACAATTCTTCGGAAGTTGATTGAGGTGTGAGCCTTAGTGCTTCTTTTCCAGTTTAATGCTTTACAGCTCCTCGTTAAAGAGCGTTATTAGACAATGGAGCGAAATTCACTCCCCCATAGAATGGGTTATTAACACCTTGTAAAAGCCTACTGGTCAATAGAAACGATTATTAAACCCTTAATGGTTATTTTTGAAAATAATTTTTTGCCATTTTTCGTTAAATACATTTTATCTGTGTTTGGTTAGTAGGTCTCTAATTTCATAGAATTTCATTTGTCGTTTTTAGAAAATTTCAAAACTACTTTCTTTTTTTGTTTGTTGTTAGTTCACGGTGGAGTACTATTTCCGAACTCTTTAAGTGGCATGTAGATACCAGATATACATAATGCTTTATTTAATACCATAAATACACACTTACGTGCCTGATGCACAGAGCTAGTCGGGTTAACATTACTTTCGGTCCAATTGTTCATTATATATTGCAATTGCCACTTTGTTTCGTAAATTGAAAGCGATAAATAGACAAATGTTAAAATGAGGTGTGCACCGCGATCTGTCCCCTTGGAACGGAATTGAATGGAATTGTGGGTGGCCGGAAAAACCAAAACCAAATTTTTCCCAGCACTCAGGCACGCATTGTACTTAAGGCCAGGAAACAGTATTTAGAGGAAACGGGTATATATGTAGGTGGGGGAGAGAATTCATTGCAAACTTACCAGACTCCTTTATGAATTTTAGCAGTTTGTACCTCGTCCATTCTTAATTCATCCGACCCAAAAATGTGCCGTCTGAGTCTGGCGAAGGCTGGACAGCGGCAGAGAAACTGATCTGTACTACCCTCGTCCTACAAACACGATTACACAGTGGATCGTCGATGATATCTATAGTATTCAACTCAATCAGGGATCGTAGATCACTCCTTCTTTATCTAAGAATGAATTTCGCTACCACCCTGTCAGGCCTTCTGAGAAAACACAATTGGTTATTTTTCAGGTGTCCATAGTGGTGCACCAACGGCTCTCATGCGTTTGGTTTATGAGAACCTTGATGCGCTGGATCGTTCCTGCTATGCTTGGCATCGTAGTGTCCTGGCACCCACACAAGTTCAAGCTCATTCTACCTTGTAATGGATTTCAATCCAACTTACATTCCTCTGGACTATCTATGAAGAGGTTTCCAATGCCTTTAGTGCAGCTTGGCTGTCACTGCAGATCCTGATTTTATGTCCGCGCCACCTTTCGCCAATTATCCAATCTGCCACTTTCACTATTGCAAAGACTTCCGATTGAAAGACCGTTGCCATTACACCCAAAGCGGTAAAGCATCTGAAGTTACCGTCCAGATGCCATCCAGCTCCAGTACCGTTATCAGTCTTTGAGCCGTCGGTATAGAAAGTTTTCATTGAGCTTCCCAAGAGATTGTCTGGATCTCGCCATTGTTCTCTTGTAGGAAATTTAACGCCGTACTTTCTTCCACAGGAGACCCCAGATATCAGTTTGTCATTAGGTGCCAAAATCAAACAACGATCTGAACAACTCGCTGTGCCCAGAACTCCGATCGTCGTGCCGCAGAACAAAAGAGTGCAGTCGCCACATTGTTTTCATTGCCTCCTCTTGGATCGCTAAATCCAGACGCGGTAATTTCAAAAAAGCATTAAGAGCCGGACCTAAGGTTGTACTCATGGCACTCGTAATGCCTATACACACGCTCCTTTGTAGCCTGTTTAACACAGACCGTGGCTTTTGACTATGGTTCTGCGCCACCATACTACGGCAGAGTACGTGACGTGTTTACGTCTACCTACTTAATTAAAATTAATACCAATTATAAAATAAACTTATAGTATGTGTATAAGCTATTACCATTGTATCTTCAGCATTACCATGGCAGAAGAAAGCTTTACTATATGTGTTACCTACATACGACTTTTTTATATTATGTAGTTCCGTCAATAAATGGCAATTATGAACCTTGTCAACTTCAAGCAGTCACAATAACAGTGGGA
Organism: Rhagoletis pomonella; assembly: GCF_013731165.1. Taxonomy (NCBI): domain Eukaryota; kingdom Metazoa; phylum Arthropoda; class Insecta; order Diptera; family Tephritidae; genus Rhagoletis; species Rhagoletis pomonella. The sequence goes on from NW_023458564.1 coordinate 27,563,180, forward strand.
GGAAGGCACAGCCCGTGAAAGCCATTCTAAGCGAAGTGCCAAAATTTCATCACAAAACATATATCAACATACAGATGTTTATATAACCAAGAACAAGAACGAAAGTTTTGTAGGGGAAAAATCAAGATATCAAGTATTTCCAACACTTGACATAGGCCTCCCCCCTCCCCCGTTTGGTGTAGCACAGCCGTGCAACATGAAGCATGTCGTTTTCGACAACAACATGTTACCACTGCTGCCACAGGACAGTACTTTTACTTGTATTTGTTGCTGTTACATACTTGCTTTTGTGTGCTTGTGTGGTTATAGGAAGTGCCAGCACAAATGTGGCAGCTACAGTGTTGATCCCAAACTCTGTGTGGCAATATGAACATTGGCAACTTCGCACTAAAATTGACTGATATGCGTCCATATATGTATGTGCATATGTACATATAGGTTGTATGTGTGTATGGAAGCTGCACAAATTTGTACTTTCGTCGACTTTATTCAACATTTCGATGTGGCAAATGAAATTACGCGCTGGAGGCACTTTTCAGCACAGCATTCACCAGAACTCACACATTCTCATGTACAATTTGTTGTACGAGTATTACAAATCAAAAGCAAAATAAAATAGCTGAACAGCAGCGACAAAGACCACATTCAACATGTTACCACCACAAGCGGTAAGCATTAAATTTGCGGTGGATGTGGAGGTGATGCGGCGCAATAAACCACCCAATCAGTGCAGCACTACATGATGAAAACAAGACAACATGTCAGTGCAGAATGTTCCTACACCATTTGTGGTGTACATAACACACATATGTATTCATATATGTATACCCGCAAAAGCTAAGAGGATGGTTGTCCAAATGAATTTATCAACAACCCGTATGGAAGCTCTCAATACAATGCCTTACTCCGGTTAGCATCTGAATAAATTTCATGAATAGATTTTTTTTTTTAACAACTAAGACAGAAGAACTGACGAAAAAAATATTTAATGTTTGAATAAGTTTGGTTAGGTTAAGTTAGGTAAGGTTAGGATGGCTGCCATTAGGAGATGCGCACTTGGACCTGCTTCGCAATTAAAAATTAGGGAAGGAGTCTGGAGTAGAAAAGACCTCCGTGCTCACACCAAAGCTAAGCAAGCGGCTTATAGAAATTTATATATCTATACCTACTCAAAATTTCATCTGCAGTGAAAAAGTGAGACCCAAGGCTTAGGCTTGCTTAAACTGGGAATTCCAGTAAAAGATTTTGATATGATTCAACTACAGCATCGGTCATACATCTCCTGAAATTTCTCGGTTTGGAGTGATGTTGAGCCTAGCTGAAGGGACTTCCACAAGTAGCGAGATCTTTGATTTGTTTCCATTTAGGAGCTCTTAATATTACCGTTATATTGCAAAGGTTTTCCACGGCGCTAGCTGAGTTGACTAAAAGACCATCTGCTCCGAAGCAGACTACAAGTGGTCAGTGAAGACCACTCCGATTGATACCTTCTCAATAGTGCCCCGTCTTACAACTTCATCGGTCATGCTGCTTACTGCGATATCGGGAATAGTGAAGTGATTTTGATGCGATCATGAGGATGTAAAGAAACAAGCTTTCGATTTCCGTCTAGCCCAAATTTTAGGTTGTTGATTAAGCTAAGGTCGTTGTTCACACGTCGTGACTGACAAATTCATGTGTTACTGCTACCGCATCTTGAATGAAATTCATTATTCCCTTTTTTCGAACCAAGCAACACATGTAATTTTCAAGCATACATATATGCGCCAATCAGAACGTGACTACAGACTTAGGTTAGTGCGTCTTCTAACTGAGTGCTCTAGTTACGTGGCGCAGTCTGGTTTTCGCGGAGTATCGGGCCTTGTCCTCGGATGACCTCTATATTAACTCATTACTTGTAGGATTCATATGAAAGATACTTACGTACGCAACAAAATAAGCTCTGTTCTCCCACAGCCAGCCGGCAACAGCTCACGGACTGAATGGAGCACTCGAAGTCAAATGAGCTAGACGAATGGGTATTGACATCAGCAAGCAAAATTGCACATCCAAGGAGCCAGAGTACATTTCAATAGACGACCCAAATGGTCTGCAAGGCTTTTTTGATAGGATGCACGTAGAAATGGCCAGCTTCATCTTTGAATCAAATGTCCAAAATGTCTAAACTCTCAAAGTCGTAGAAAAACTTCTACTTTCGTCTCAATCACAGAAAACTAGTTCAAAAAACAAATAACTCTCTGAAGCGCGGGGAAAGTGCTACAAATACTTTCCATTTATAAAGACTAACGACTGTGAGGCCGAAAGATTATCCCTGCTATTATTGGCCAAATGTAAGTCCATGGCTATGTTAGGACAGTGAAATAAACAATCGATAAGGGAACTCAAATCATTTAATATTGCCAAAGTTCCGATCAACAAATTCAGGTTCATTTGACAAATCGACTGCACCCTAAGACCAAATGACTAGCCTAAAGCACTGTGACTCCTTAAGCAGATAGAGTCTCTGCAGTGACTGGCTATGTTTCACCCTTATCGCAACTAAAGGGAATTAAATTAGGATATCCGATGCAACCGAGGTTACGAACTCATGGGTTAATTTCGTCTTCTTCCAAGAGCCTGGAGTCGAGGAGGAAAGCGCTTAACGGGGCCCAAAGAGCTACTGAACTTAAACTGGAGCTAGATCCACTGCCAGGGCAAAAATCGTTTGCACGATTGTTTAGCGCAAAAGACTGTGCTACTTTCGACTAATAAAAAGGGGACCCGGATGCAAAAGACGAATAGCCACTCAGTCCCTTAAAGGGTACGAAACTCAGCTGATTTAAGAGGGCGATCATACGCAACAAAAGATGTTCTAAAGTCATCAAAAGATGGTAGTGACACAAAACTTTATCCGACCTCCTATCAATTTGAGCCAGAGGCAGGGAAGAAAAAGTACTACCGGACAGCAATGGGTACAGTAAGGTGGATATAGGTGCCCTAAGTGTACCTACATCATTCCAAAGCGACCTCGGACGTTAAGTTTGAGGCCTCAAAAAATGCGATAATCACTAAGTATATATGTGACACCGGACACTGCAGGCCCATATTGCATTAAAACTTAATATAATATGCGTTCTTATTTCAAAGTTTGCACATCAGGACCTTGCGGCCTATTGGACTCAGGTGACCACTTATCTTACCTCTTTATAAGTGGGCATCCTTTGTCCAAGCTATGAAGAAATCGAGTTCAATGAGGTCAGAAAACACAAAATTTTACCTCGGACAATGAATATCGTGAGTTTAGGTCCAGCTACACACCAGATAGTACAGATCGCTTATTTAAGTCCTGCAGACGTGGTTGAAATATATATATATATATATATATATATATAGAATTTTCGCTCTACAGATATGCTGTGAATTTCGAACAACATCCGAAGACGCAGGCGTAGACCTCTTGGCTAAGAAGACTTATTTCGATGGAACAGATGAGTTAGCTCTAACACTGAAAAAGAAGATTGCAAGGAACAAAACTCTGTCAAAGACTATGTCAGGATTTGAGCTTCGTGCTTAACGGTTGTACCCGGGGTAAATACGGTACTAGGTAGTAGGAGGGTCGAACTCCACACGGACGGGGTATACAGGCTTTCGATGCTTGATCCTCGCGGGGAAAAAAACAAAAAAATCACCTATTTGCACAATAGACATCAAAACTCTTACTGCATCACCTAAAGCGCGCACTGAAAAAACTAACTTGTCTGCAGATGAGAAATTGTTTCCCGTTGCGGAATTTTTAAAGAAGTGGTGAATACGATGTTATAATCGAATGCGCCTGACCACGTACCAATAAATGGGAAGCTTACTGTATCTATGACAGCGCAGACTATCTTCAATGTTGCTTGAAATCAAATGAAGAGTATCTGTGGGTGTTTCACGTGGGTAACGAAAGGCAAGCATTTAGGTACCAATTGGCAATTTGGTAGGGTTTGAGGCCTAAGTAAATATCTGCCGCGCTTTAGATCCGGCACCCGTTTGCAATGCACCTCCACATTGGGGTGTTAAACTACAACTACCACGATTCTCCCCGAAGGAACGTGCCCAAGAAAAGTCCAGAGTAACTGCTCTTTCCTGTTAAAGCTCCGGTCAGACTTTGTGGCCGAAGCCACTACCAATTGAGTTACTATATTATACTGCACGTCTCCGCCTGCTAAAGCTTCAGGTGCAAAGTACCCAAGTTGGTTGCTGTCCAACACATGGAGAGGGCACTACAAGTGTTGAAAATTTTTCACCCAAATAGACTTTATTCGCCAAAAATTATAAACCGGTGGAACCTGAAGGTCGGCTGTTAATTTGGGTAAAATTCAATAGTTTCCAATGCCTACTTTTCAATAGTTAAAAACAAGCATAGATCGATTCCCATGACCCGTTTGAAGGTTTCATTCGACTGTCGTCTATTTATTGCTTCCGTTCATATGTCCTTCTTTCGCGCCTCTTGTAAAACAATTCCACTTAGTTTCGCTCTGACATTCCATCCTTTATTGTAATGCATGAGCACGCATGCGCAGACTTACCCACACTTTATGCAGTAAGGATCAGATCCTTGCATTTAATTTACGACATCCTTCAGACCATAGAAAACAGGAACATTTGTTTTGGTATGAAGCATGAAGGTGACAACGCCATCAGCAGCTACCACCAATATCAATCTTTGAGCAACCGTGCAAAGTGCGAGTGTGCAATAGAAGTCACCCAACAATAGGCGATCGACGATCATTGTGGCTCGTACATTCACCTGATGTTCGCGGACGATAACGATTTATGACATCTAACAACAATTCTGAAGCATCGTTTGACATTTGCGTGTTTTTCTTTTCCCTTCCAAAAACAATGCCTCAAAGGCATACATAAATACCTGAGGATAAGAGAAGAATGGAAAATGGAAAAGCCCATCAAATACTAGCAGGCTGGAAGCAAGTCTACATAGTTACATACTTACATATGAGAGCGGCAGGAAATTTGATGCTTATCTTGCATCGTTGCTACGGCCTTCGCTGCTGTTGCAGCAACACGCGATCAATACCTGTGCTATGTATGTATGTATTCATTTGTCCGTATGAGTGCATGGGCCATAAAAAAGTGCGTTGCTCGCTCCTTACCATGGTTCAGGTGCGGCGTACGCAGGTGCGCGTACTCGTACGACTATTGGAGTTTTTCCTTTGTGTGAAGCACGTTGCTACTCACAAAAAACGTGCCACCGCTTCGACGACGTTATCTTCGAGGCAAACAACATTTTTATTGGTATTTTTTTCATGTTAAACATTTTTTTTTTAGTATTAGCATGTAAAACATTCTTTGATATTCTATGAATTTCAGCC
>NW_023458564.1:27578533-27592301 GCF_013731165.1 Rhagoletis pomonella
TAGCGGGTCACAAATCAATGAATAGCTCAATGCCGCCAACAACAATATATACTAGAAAAAAGCAACAGCTACGACGAAATAATAAGAGCTGCGGTTGAGTAGGAACTAAGAAGGTCGAAATGTTACCAAACCAAATACTATTTAGTGCGTATATTTTTTCTCTTTCGCAGCAGTAAAAAATTTTAAATTTGAAGATTCCCACAATGTCTGCGCTGAGCGGGCCGAAATAATGTATAGACAAGGGCCAGTGCGGCGAGCGTTGAATAGCTGCTTCGTAGCATTAAATATCAGTCGCGACTAAAATTTATTGATATAGCTGACATCGCACAGCAAAACAAAACAGAAACAAAAAAAACCAAATAACAAGAACAATATAAATAGCGTAAAGGAAATCCCACAAAACGAACAGAGTGGACGAGGAGAAAGCAGGTGAAAGGTTTGTCGCTCAAAAAGTGTCCAACAAAAAAATATGTATTATCAAAAGCAATTACAAAAACAAAAAAGTAATAAATTGAACTGGGGAACTTTATAGCAGCACCCATGATAGGAAAGGTGAAATGCAAAAGGTATGTACATGCAGCACAAAGAGCTCCCCGCTCGCATGGTGTGACTCGTAGAGCAGCTAGCAGTGGATACTAAGCAATCGCCCGGACAAAAATTTCGTTATCACCGCTAGTGAAATGCAGAGCAACAGCTCACAAATAAATGACCAGCCGGCCGAGGCGACGCGTTGCCACTCTGATCCGCCGGCTAAACAATGGCCGGTCGCAGGTCAGCAGCATACGCGAAGGGGAGTATGCTAGGTACGGGGGAGAGGAACGAACTCAAAGAAAAAAATGCCGAAAACTCATAAATTTGACTTTTCACTGGTTTAATCTGTGGAAAGAAATTCCCATTTGACAGCTACCGGTGGCCGAGAATCGAGTTGGAGTGCGACCCGAATTGTGGCTAACAAAAACCAAACACAACAAATATAATAAAGCTAACTAAAAATCAGTTAGTACAGAGAGGTGCGGGGAACAGCACAAAACACAAAAGATATGCAGCACTGAGGTAAACTAATGGACACGAAATGGAAATACACAGAAAAACTAGCAAATAATCCTATAGATTAAACCAAATGTGGATATGCGTATTTACATACACACATACATACATACATATGTATGCATTTTCGTATGTACATACTAGATGCATTCTTCCAATAGAACGAAACATGGCGCATTGAAGCGCAGCTAAAATTGAAATTGCGGCACTTAAAATTACTGATAGTACTATCTGAATAAATCTGGTTTGGTTATCAAATTAGTACGGGTTTAGGGTGAAGATAAAAACAACTGGAGGGAAAAGCAACGACTTTATTGGCTGTTAGACTAGAAGAACGGAGTCTTTAGGAAAGAAATATTATGATAAACTTAGTCTGTAGCCTCATTTCTTCAAAACCCTTTTCGAGCTCCTTTCAACTATGTATACGCGTTGCGTTAACCTACTTATACGTGATCTGAAACTTTATTAACCAATAAATTGTACGTTATTTTAGGTTATGACGGCAGCTCCGAAAGGAGCTCACTCGGAGGCCATAAAAGCTCATTGCGATACCCAAAGTATTTCCCATGCCTATCCCTACATGTCTATAAACCATCCTGGTTCTCTGGAGAATCCCACCACACCCTACAATGGGGTCCATGGGGGAAAAGTCCAGAGTGCAAGGCACTCATAAACTAATTATGGGAACTCTTCTATCTCTTCTTCATATCTGCAGAAATCGTTTTAAGGGCTCCAAAGCTAGCGGCCATGTCGAAACGTCCCATTAGTATAACTATCGGAAGCCTAACCTTTGTCTTTGGTAGCCTTAGCAAACTCCCTGTTCTTTGTTCATCTAGCCGTGGCCAGAATGAGCCCGGTATAGTGCAGGTGTGCAGTTTATTCCACCTACTGTTCGTGGCCGCACGGGAAATTTAACGAACTAGACCGCTTCCCCTAATCCTATTTCAGATCCCTTTCTAGCACATTCGTCTGCTTCCTCATTTCCCGGAATACCACTATGTCCCGGGATACAGTATAGATTGATTATGTGTTGTTGAAGAGCATGTAGGGTTTTTCGATATTCCTTAAAGCATATCGAATTAGTCGTTACCGACCCTAAGGCATTGATGCCAGCTTCACTGTCAACAATGGAGACAAGTTTTGATGGAATCATGCTTACCAGCTTTGCCTCCATGTCAATTGCATACGTCTCAGCCTGGAAAATGCTGCAGGGATCTGGAAGTCTGAAGGGCTACCTCAGAGATAAATCATGAGAGAAGGCTCCAGATCTTGTTCATCCTAGTCCAATTTCCGTTTTGGGGCCGCCTGTGAAAATATGGACGTTTGGAACAATATTAAACTCCCTGTTACTTTTGTCGGAAAATGGATTCCGAAGTCTCGGCCAAAGTTAATTACCATGCCCTGATAATCACAGCTATTCTACTCAACCCCCACTCTGTCGAGAATGGAGGCGTGATCACTTTGATGCCATCAACGTCATGGTCCGAAATGAGGGACACTTAAGCGCATATTGGAAAAATTTATCAATATCACCGGTGCACGAAATATGGTATTAATTCCAACAGGTTCGAGCATAAAGTTACATATCCGCCTTTGGAATGAAAATCGAAAAAACACATCGGCTATGTTCTGATAGATGAAGGGCAGGAGTTTATGGCATTTTGCTGATCCCAGAAAACACCCCTCGTTCCATCAGGAGCGCTACCGTAAGCTGAGAAAAGGAGGGGTACTTATTATTAAAAGGAAGAAAAGGGAAGCCGAAATATGCCAGTTGGGTGTTCGTCGACAGAAATCGTGCTTGGAATGAGGGAGCAACTTACAGGAGGGGAAAAAATACCGACTGGTGACCATTGTCCAGAGTAGTGTTGGATGATGGAGCGAACAGTTCTCCACCCTGCTTGCAATATGTATAACAACTTCGCGACTGAAGAACCACAAATTCTCCAGAGTTTTGATGTATGCTCAGCTCAACCCTCGAAGCTATTCAAGATGTTGTAGTTGCTGTAGCGGCTACTTAGTTCAACAATTCTATCGTTGGTATGTAGCTGAAGTAACGGTAGTAAAGTGCTGTTTCGACGGGGTCGGACCAAATGGATAGAAGAGCTAGTTGAATGGGTCACACGCCCCCGTAGTGAAGAGGGATTAGTGCCGATTCTGACTAATTGTGCCATAGTAGCGTGGGTCTCTCGAGGTAGCTGAAGCTCGACATACCTTTGCATGTGGTTGAACTCCGATGACGGCATTCACCTAAAGGTTACGAGTGGGAGAAGGTTGTGATAGTCTCTCTGTAAATGTCGTTGTCTGTACAGCGTTAAGTCCAATGGTTGTTGCATGTAATCCTTGATTTCGTCCTTCAGTTTAGTGGTACATTCTGACTTGCCTAAGAGGAGCTTCAGTTACTAATAAGAGGCTGTTCAGATGCTCGCGAACAAAAAACCCGCGGCTGTCAAAATTACCCCCTGAATTCGTAGATAATTCAATATCGGAACTGACTTCGTTTGTAAAAATTAAACTTCAGAAGGGAGAGGACAACAACCTGTAGTATTTAAACCGAGTTAGATCGCTTTATCGGGTAAAACCCGATCATTCCAGTACACCAAACCAGCTGTCATGGGAACTAGGTAATTGTTAACTGGTACGCTTCTGAGGTAGTAGAAAATTTTATTTAAATGGAAGTAAGTGGAAATTTACACTTGTACTAATGTAAGTCTCGCAATCCTGAGTAGAATCTCGATAGACAACTATTTTTATTTTGAACTGAGTAAGCAATTGATAGCTAAAGCCATCTCTCGGCAAACTAAAATTACACAAAATAGATCTACTGCTTTCCATTAGGCAGAAGCATGGTCGATAACAACATCTAATGAAAAGGATCTTAGCTTTTTCAAGAGAGAAATGCTGGATAACGGTTAAGAACCTTTGCGTATTGGCAATAATGATGCCGGTATTGGCAAAGAAAGAAGAAGGCCTCATTTGTGTAAAGACCAAGTAAACAAGGACTTGGTTTCATCACGAGCGGGTATGGTGGTTATGGAGTGATAAAAATTAATAGTCATTATTCATGTGACCACTGCCTTAGCATACATATCACCTGGAACAATAGATGAGCCAAATATCATAAGCTTAAATACTTAACTTAATGCCCGGAAACTTGGTGTAGTTTTGGCGTATTTTACATAAACATATTCAAATACATTTATGTGAATTATATGAAATTTATTAATTGACGTTATTACAAACTAAATACATATTACCGTATGCATATTTGGGCGTTTCTAATAGATACACGCGTAAATAATACATAGGCATATTTTTGTAGAAGAACATCATTATAAGTATGCACATAATTTTACACATCTTCGTTCAGCCGTTAAATGCCTTTTATAATGCCTATGTTCATTCAACTAATAATTATGTAAATTTATAAAGGCAAAGGGACGATGATTTGTTGCGCCAGGGTGCCTTTATAAGCTGCGGGATGCCAGTGTCTGCCCTTTGTGATCACCGCTATGTTCGTAATGATCACGCCTTGATCTTAATGTCAGGTCAATAGGCAAGCCAATAAGAGAAAGCTATAAAGGAGCGATGCAAGTATAAAGTATCGCCGCAATTTTCCTCGTTATGAACATGATCTTTTATTAATTCAGATGATGTACGCATGATTAAAATTTATGCTACTAGAACTATATACCATTTTATTCGCTTACTAAATTATTTTTTACATATTTACACTTAATTTATCGCTCTAGCGAACACGCTAGTAATAAATTGGGATACATACATATGCAAAAATAAAAATTTATAAAAAAAAATTTAAACATTAAATAAATAAAAGAAAAATAGCCAAAACTCGTCAAAATGTCACTTAACTCAATCAGCTGACCAAAAGTGTACCTTACAGGGCACCGATATTGACGAATCTCTTAGTACTTAGATATTTTATGTAGACTAATTAACAAATAAATCAAAAATAGCTCACGAAACTACCCGGATTCCGTCCAAATGAAGGCGCTTAAAAGTAAAACTCCATATCTGAACAATCAGTTCTATGGAGGCTATAGATTATAGTGAGCCCATTTCGTAATTCTCACTCTAAGTTTTTTATTGATAATGAGCGAAAATAGTAAGAAATTTCATCTTCTTAGCTACATAAATGCAAAGTTTATAACACAAAATCTCATACCTGAACAATCAGTTTTATGGGAGTAATATTTTGTAGTGATCCGTTTTTGGTGCTTCGGCAAATGATTATTACATTATAAAAATACACCCGCTTGATGAATTTCAGTCTGATATCTAGAAAACTGAGGAACTAGATTCCATTCAAACAGACTGGCACACGACATGGCTAAATCGACTGAGCTCGAAGTTCTGCTAATTTTTGTATACTTTTTAATCGGCCAAAAATATTCAAATCCTTATACATTTATACATATCGTCACCTGAAATTCAAAAAAACGTAACAAACATCATCGCTGAAATGTAAAAAAACATTACTAATAACAAATTCAAAATTCACTTTTTGATATATATGATTGATTTCATCGAATCCAAATAATTTTATGAAAAAAGAAATTAAATAAAAATATTAGTCACGACTTTTTCAACTTCAGTTGCGATTTTGTTACGTCTTTTTGTATTTCAGGTGATGATATGTATTTAAAAAAGTTGCGACTTTCCGCCGTTTTTACAAAATTTGTTATATTTTGAGACTTCCACCAAAATATTTCGGCAAAATATTAAGATTTACTTGATCTGGACCGATTTGAAAATACCTCTAGAAATGGAGTTTTTTATGAATAAAAATAGTTTCTTAAAATCCCTCAAATGACAAAACAGTTTAAGCTTAAAAAATTTCTTCAACGGAATCATAACAATGAGATTTTTGATGCTGTTTTTGAACTTTTATCAAAGATTTGTTTAAGAACAACTTGAATAACTGAGCCAAAACCATACCGATATAGGCTTGAGGTACCAGTGGAAAGGTATTTTCTCACCCTTTTTATTTCTTTGCAAAAAAACTCATTCACGTGCCAATTTTTTACAACGCTTTTATCAACTTGCAATATTGTATGTCTAGACCACCATTTATACTATAAATATAGCAATGGTATTTATGGCAAAGTCTAGATATCAACCTCGTCGTAGGTATCATATCAAAGACATACAATGAGAAGACTCTAGATGTCGCCTCGTCAGAAGAAATTAAATATTGCGCCTATAAATAGGCACCACATACGCTACAGCGGAAATGGACGGCACGCCATTTCTTTAAATTAAATAAGTTGCTGCTATATGTATGTATGTACATTAGGGGGGTCCAAAGATAGTAAAATCGGAATTGTAATGCTCTCACCCCCTAGGATTGTTCTATATCGAAAAAGTATACCCCTATTTAGAGGTCGATCAAAGCGCTCAAAGTTTTCCATGTATTTTTATATGGGAAAAAACCACTTTTCTTAGAAATGGTAATATTTTTCGATCAGAAAACTCTGGTTCTCTTCTAGAGACTTTCAATAATAATACCCAATTGTTTATTCAACCATTTTTTAATGCTAACGATTTTTTATTGGTTTGTCCATTGCATTTTTCGGGGTTTTTATGGGTTTTTTTATAGTTGCGATGAAAAAATGGTAACATACCGTTTCAACGAAAAGTTGTTATTCCCCCATATAAAATACATGGAAAATTTTGGGCGCTTTGAGCGACCTCTAAATATTTTTTGATTGCAAAATAAAAAAATAGGGATATAGTTTTTTCGGTATAGAGAGGGGGTGAGAGCATAAAAATTCCGACCTTACCTTTTCACATGCATTTTTGGGCCACCCTAATGTACATATGTGTGTATGTATATATTCAACGCGAGTACAAAACATTTTGCCTGCATAGTCTTCAATTCTCTTTTCACTGCAAGTTGAGTTATTTTAATATGTATTGCAAAATTTTATACAGACAAGACTGAAAAGTAGAAAATAAATAAAATATACGACGTTTTTATAAATGGGCTAAAAATTAGAAAATAATATTTCTCAGTCCCTTAGAATTTGTTTTGATAACTTTTGATTTTAACATTTTAGCAAACGTCATTATATACCATTTATGAGATGGAAAATGAAAAGCGTGGGGTACATGTAATAGACCTGAATTGATATGAAGGGTAATATATGTATGTGGATCATATATCCGACCGTTTAAAATCGATCTCAAATTTGTACTTTCTCTGTAGAAATTTTAGGTCTATGTTATGTAGATGGACTATTGCCAATTAAATTTAATGCTTTCTATTGCATACGCTCCACGTTTTTCATTTTCAATCTCATGAATGGTTTATAATGACTCTTGCTAAAATTTCAAAATCAAAAGTTATCAAAACAAATTCTATGGGACTGAGAAATATTATTTTTTAATTTTTAGTCCATTTATAAAAGCGAGGTATATTAAAAAGTTTTTTTTGTACTTATGTTCTTCTTTATCAAATATCAACACATCTTAATTCAAAATGGAATAACGCTCGTCTAGCATACCTTTCTCTTGCATCCTTTGAATGAGCTTATTTGCCTACATCTGCTAAGTTTTGGCTAAGTTATCCAAGTTTTTGTTAAACCAGTCTTTGAAGAAGATTGAAAAACAGCATCAAAATCTCATTATTATGATTCCGTGGAAGAAATTTTTAAAAATTTTTATGTAGATTATTTGAGCTTAAGCTGTTTTGTCATTTGAGCGATTTTAAGAAACTATTTTTATTCATAAAAAAATTAATTTTTGGAGGTATTTTCAAATCGGTCCAGTTCAAGTAAATCCTAATATTTTTCCGAAATATTGTGAGTGAAGCAGTCTAATGTACATACGTACATACATAGAACTCTATACACATATTTTCGAGATTAAATTTTGGTATATTAGATATGGCCCAAAAAATTGCAGTCGCCTAATTATGTAGGTCAAAATTGTGTATTGACACGCGACTGCCCGACTTCAATTTACAAATTTTTCGCTTTTTTAATTTATTCAAAAAATCCTTGCGTCCTCAATTGTTTCCTGCTGTTGCATTCAATGCCTTTGGCCTTTTTAAGTTTTTTCGAATGTTTTTTTTTTATTGTTTGTGCTCGCGTTTAGAATGAATGCTTTAGGTTATGTGCTGCATGCAAATCCCCAGACCTTCTAACTCATAAGGACGCAGCAGATTATTAAGCTGTCCGGTTTATTTTTTTGGTTTTTGTTGTTATTTTAATATTGTTTTTACATTTTTGTATTGTTGTGGTGGCTTACCTTTGAGTGCACACTTGACGCGAATTTCTTGCCAACGTTTATAAAATGAAACCCTTTCGGCATTTACGCCGTCGCATTCTGGCGTGTTTATTGCTTGCGTAACGAATGGCGGAAGAATGAAGTGAAGGCACGATGGGACACAACGCAATAAGCGAACGGGTGTAGATGGTTTGTTGCACCTGCTACAACGCGAAATTTCATTTAATTTTCTTTTTAGTTCACTTTTTATAAAAATATTTCGTTAATTTTTGAACTGCAAATTATATTTTTTCGGCAACGTCATAAATTTTAGTGTTAAGTGGTAAAAGCAATAAAGTGCAGAATGCGTCACTTAAGCTCTTTAAAAGGGATTAAGGAATTTTCTATTCAGTACTTACACTATTCGACCCGATTAAATTACCAATAAACTTTTCGATGTCAGGATTGCTTAATTCAAGTGCCATTTCTTTTATGCTTACATACATATGTGTGTACAGTGAAACCCGCTTAAGTACCCCCCGCTTAAGTAACCAACACTTTTGGGCAATGTGAATTTTTGATTGTAATCTGAAGAAAATCCCTCTCTTAAGTACCTCCCCGCTTATTTACCCAACCCGCCTAAGTACCTCAATTTTTCGTACCCCATTTCACCTATAATTTTCCTCTTTTAAGTGCTCTTTTAAAATTCCTTAAAATATTTACATATATTGAATCTTAGTGGCAGCGTTACACACCTTCGGCAAAAAAATTATAAAAAATCAACGGAAATTTTTAGCCACTTGAAATTTGCACATTATTACTCTAAAATTGAATGGGCTATAAAACTGTATACTCTAAAAACACATCTGAGAAAAAAAATTTTAAATTCATGAATTTTTTTCTTTAAGTGTTCTATAAAATCTTAAGCTTAGGTTTACATGGTATTTGTTAAGGAATGAACTGTATTTTAATTGAAAAATCTTAAATAAATACGTATACTTCATTAAATGTTTATGTTTTATTCAAGGATTTACATATTTATGTAAGTTAACAAAAAGATGTAACTACATCAATAATTATGTTCGCTTAAGTACCCGAATCGAGGTACTTAAGCGGGTTCTTTTAAGTACCCAACCCGCCTAAGTACCCCAAAAAGCTGACATTTTTCGTGAGGTACTTAAGCGGGTTTTACTGTATATCCTTTCAGAAAATTTAATATGATTAAATATATGAAATGTATATACATACATATAAAACAAAATTTTTCATGAAATTTTCGTTTTATTTGGCCGATCTCGCAAATAACAACAGCTACAGGAAAATTGTAAATTCAATTTCCTACAAAAATCGCTAACATCGATATTTCTTGAGATATTGGGTTTGCATTTGTGGAAGTGTGGAATTTTCATGGATTATTGAGCTAAATTGTAGAAATTGTTGTAGAGCCTAAACAGTTTTGAAGAGAACTCATATGAGCGGATTCGCCATTGCACACTGCAATTGAAGTTGCGCGCATCTACTTTATGAAAAATCTTACGTACCTAAAGATCTCGACCTGCGACCTTATAAGATACAGCTAGTGTAGAAATTAAAGTCGAATGACCGTCACTAGATAGTCGGTACCCCGTTACTCCCCTACGCTGCCCTTATTCCACATTCTTAGCCTATCGTCGTCTCAGAAAACGGATGTCGAATGTTACAAAACACGGTTTTGAGAAAATTGACTTTGAAGTTTAAGGTCGAATTAATCCGAAACTGTATGGTAGATTTTTGTAACTTTTGAAGGAGACGTAGTTGGTGTTATTAGTTTTGATTTCCCATATTTTTACATTTAATATCTCTTAACGTTAATGAGAAAATTTACTTTTCATTCCGTATACATTTGTCGTAAGTAGCGTTTACTCACCACTTTGTTTTGTCCACAGAACATACGACAATAGTAAAGTATCTATTTCAACGACGATGGTATAATTTGATGAAAAAAACAGACATATTTATTAAATAATGATTACTTATTAGAAAAAACATAACAAAAACATAATCATGTATTTAATAAAAAAATCTGTACATCTCTTATGCTGTAAATATGTTACGAACATACGTTTTCTTTATATAAAAACAAAAAACAATACTTAAATTCAGTCTTTTGAACATTTTTATCTCTTTCATTTCATTGGAGACTCAGTGCAAGCTAAAATTTAAAAATTTAAAATTTTAAAATTAGTTACTTAGTTTAATTTTCAATTTTAATTGTATCGTTATAGTAGAGGACCATCCAATTGTCGTAAGTTCAAAGTTTTGCGATACATACGACAAATGTTTTATGATTAAAAAAAGATAACATTTGTATGGGAATTTGTCGTATGTGCCACATACGACAAACGTTTTATGATTAAAAAAAAGGTACGTTTGTATGGGAATTTGTCGTATGTGACGCATTTTCAGCACATACAACAGAAGGCATACCCAATCATTAATATTATGTAACATACGACAAAATGCGCACGAAATATCTCAAAAACTAATGGAGATATAAAAAAATGGATTGCAGAAATCGAAAGAGCGTGTCCAACTTAGTAAATCTGCATCAAAATCCCAAAATCGTGATTTTGCACATTCGTCATCCGTTTTCTGAGGCGACGCTATGTGCGCTTTTATTAGAAACCTTAATGTTTCGAAAATAATAGATACTTTGTAAATCGTTACTAAATACCGATCAATACTTAAAAGTATAGACTCAGCACATCACTAACATACTTAGTCTTCGTAGTAGGCGTAATCCTTCACGCCGTGCGTTTGGTTAATGGGCAGAAAATCAACTTTTTATCGTAATATTCTGTTGAGTGATTAAGGTCATTCTTGATTTAACGGATATGTCAATAAGCAAAATTGCTGCATATAGAGCGAACAGAATCCACGAGAGATTTTCAAGCAGTCGATACATCAAAAAAAAACTATCTGTTTGGTGTGCGTTAACGTCAACGAGGAGCGTTATAGGGCCATGATTGCCGATTATATTCCAACAGAACGGCACCACATGCCATACAGCGTGTCAAACAATCGACTTTTAGCAGGAAACTTATGGGGAAGCATTCTTTTTTTTTTTGAGTTGGGCCAGTCGATTGGCCACTAAGACTATTTTCTCTGAGGTTACGTGATGTCATTGGTTTATGCGAACAAACCGGAAAGTTTGGACGCCTTGGAAGACAAGCTTGTGCTAACCATTGTCTAGGTCGAGAATTGGACTTCCAGAATGCGCCAATTGTCAATATTTCTTGCTTTTGCTTCAGATAAGTTCCTTAAGAATGATGCTTATGATCCTATGATATGATGCCTAATATATCCTGCAATATCACCATTAAAGTTGTATCAAATATATCAGTGTTCGTATGGAATAGTAGCTTATGTATGTCGAAATGTTGGCTTTAGTATAATGCGACATTTGCACCATACGATTGCGATTGACTCACTGGCGCCGAGCCATTGAAGAACTTTTGGCAAATAAACGTGCAAGAAATAGTTGCGATACTAGAGAATCAATATTCTTATTAATGGTGATTTCGTTCTTTGTGTTTGATGTTACACTTAACCCTGTAAAAAGGCATGTTTTTGCCTTCCTGTCCTTGTCTAGCTCATGCATTCATAATATTGTCGTTTTAAACAACCATCTCCCCTGATAAAGCTTCACAGGGCAGGGAATGTGCCTTTTTTTGCCTTACAAGAGTGCGACATTTTAAGAAACGAACACACAATTTCTTAACCCTTTGCCTTTAATTTAGAATCGAACACGAAAAGAGAAAGGGGCTAGCAAAGGCAACATTTTTTGGTTGAAATGAAATCACCATAAGTCTCATCAAAACATTCATTGTCGTTTAAAGAACAAAGGGAATGCCGTATTATACTAAAGCCAGCTTCCCGACATAAATATGAAGATCGAAAAGCGAGACACGAAGGCATTTATACTGTACCCTGCAGGGAAACGCACTAGTGCCGAACTGGCTCGTTTTAATTCTCCTTAACATGCAGGCTGCTGGCGAGTGTAACATTGCGGTGTCCTACGATTCAAAATTCGTCACCTCTAATCAACAGGGAAGTTTTCTGTGACTATTTTGGACTGAATAGAGAAGGTCAGAAATGAAATAGGTAGTTATTCTAGCTTCTTGCATCAACATACATATATTTTTTTTTAAAAAGCTAGAGAGCTAGAGAGAGCTAAGCTAGAGATATTTAGTTTTAAAAAGTTGGTAAAGTACCATATTTCGCTACTTGATGAGGATCTAGCGAGAATATAGTTACTAAATATCAGACTAGTTTGTTTTCGGCGATAAAGAACTAGGAATGAAGTAGAAATTTGGTTCACTAGTTCGGGCTTTTCCTGCAGGGTATTCATAGGTAAATATGTACACGCATATGCACACAGGTATTGATGTAGAAATATAAATATGTATAACTGTTCATTTGATTTTAATCTATGTGTTGAACATCTTTGGTACGGTCGCTAATACTTACATACAATGTTACAATGTTTTTAAACGACTCTTTACTTTAAGCGCATCTTTGTAATCAGACTATACACCACAAAAGGCTACATATGAAAAACAGCAAACAAACCAACTGCAATGTAGTGATTAACATTAAAGCAAGCTTCTTATAACTCATCATAGATCGCATGCCAATTTCAAAAGTGCGTTAACTCAAAATTTCCTGTTTGTCATTAAACGCAGAAAACTATTTTTTAGATAATAGGTAATCTCGCGAACAGCGGGCCCGCTCTTCATGAAATTTTGTGTATAAATAAATAGCATTCAGCAGCCACCATGTCAAGGGGCAGAAAATTTTTCTTTTTTTCCGGAAGATGGATCAGAGACCGAGCTACTCGAAAAAATCTTATCTATGCTCAGATTTTCTTGAAATTTGGTATGTGGGTAGCTTATTTCCTGCATTAACATATATTATGATACTTTTCTCTGATAGATGGACCAGGGGCGATCTTTTCGAAAAATCTTATTTATGATCCGATTTGCTTTCAATTCGGTACACGTATTTTAGATATATTTGCATAGACTAGAATTGAATCATTGTTTTACAGTTCCAAAGGTATTTTAAGGCGCCGTAAAGCATGCGGGTATTAGCTATTTATCTATACTTATTATCTTTACCAATTATATAAGGACAAGTCCCTTCTTTTTATAAGAGGTGATATTGCGAACGGCTGTATCGATTTTTTTGACATTTTCGACACCTACTGCTGACTTTCCCGGGATGGTTCTAGGCTGATAATAATTTCGATATATCAAGGGAGTGTGGCATCTCCCATACAAATCGAATTTTTCATACCGTATATCTCGGCCGCTGTGGTGTAGTGGTAAGCAGTGCGCGCTTCCACTCCTCAATGCCTGGGTTCAAACCCTGGTCAAAGCAACATTGCAAAAATATAGAAAAAAGGTTTTTTCTTAACAGCGGTCGTCCCTCGGCAGGCAATGGCAAACCTCCG
>NW_023458564.1:27592311-27599558 GCF_013731165.1 Rhagoletis pomonella
TGTAAGCGCCAATCTATTATTATTATTATTATTATATCTCTGGAAGTATTTGTCGTAGAGTCCTGGAACTTGGTATATATCTCCATACTCCATACTCCATAGAACTCTATCCGATACTCATGGACAAAAGTGGTGGTTATTGGGCAAGGGGGTGTGACGCCCTCCAAACATACAGAAATTTTACCTATCTGTAAATACATAAAAAATTCTTCGGTACGTGTGTCTGTGAGTAAACTCCTCCTAAACGACCGAAACGGTTTTAATCGCATTTTTTAATGTGTTTGAGTGGGCCCCTGTATAATTGAGGTTCACAACTTAAAACGCCAGGTGGCGCTGGAGTCGAGTTATTACTAAAAATCGTATTTATATTTATATTGATAACGGCAGAGGCAATAATATTGCATGACCTGTACTTGAACAGAGGATTGTTGCAATAGATCATTTCGGTCGCGGTAACTAGGTGACCTGCTCCCTCCTCTAAATCGAATCTAACTATTGCAAAGAAAAAGGTTGCAAGAAGGCGCTGGAGTCGAGGTATTGGTAAAAATCGTCAAATGAAGTAATTCGGAGACACTATTGCAGTCCTTGCTTTACGGCGACTAAACAGAATAAAGACAATTATTTATAAATGCCTACAAATGGCCAGGGTTCCAGCGCGGTTCAAGTCAACTTCAAAAAAAAAAAAATAAAAAACAAGATATATTTTTTTCTAAGAATTTCTAACAGATTCTCATACAAATACAATCTTCGTTCGAATCTGGCGTAAAACTGTAGGTACATCCCCTTTGTGTGACAAAATCAAGGCGCATGCCACAAGTCCATGGAGAAGCTGGGCCAAACACCAATATATTATTATTATTATTATCAATAAGACTCCCCCATTTTGAAATTTTCACCAACTGTACTATACAGATTCAAGGGCGATTCACCATCGAACCGGGTCATTGTTGCCACGAGAACTTCTTCATGCCTTCTGAGGTAAATTTTAATGTTCACTCTCGAGTGTCAAGACACTTTCGACCTCTGTTTTTGAAGCCATGCAAATCTAATTTGAACTAAACGAATCATTCCGTTGTTTATGTCCAGATTTTAACTCTCATTCCAGCACGTTTGATATATCGAACTCGATTTTTACTATAAAGAAAACTATAATTTTCACTCTCAATAATTGAAATACTATCTTTGGCATATCCAATCAGCTGATGAATTTGATTCTGTAGCTGAACAGTTTTAGATCTCGAGACTTAACAAACTCCTGTTTCCACTAATCGGCACCAAAAACCAAAAAATAAATAAAATTCCGTGCGTCATGCGGAATGCGCCCCTCGTGTCGGCTGGGCGGGAAAGAAGGGTAAAAACCGTTGGGATTAATTAATTAATAATATACAACTTAAAATTATTTCAAGTCCAAGTACTATGAACATGCAATATATGTAAATACATAAGTGCATACTTACATAGAAGCACAATAATTCCAATTTGGCACAGTGGCAGCACTCATTCAGCTTCTGCTCTCCTCACGATACTGGTGTGGCGATCGTGATGTGCTTGCAGCTCTACACGCCCAATGTTTGTTGTTTATCCGTTTGCCTTAGGGATGCAAACGCCCCATTTCAATCGGTTGTCTAGTATTGATGTAGTGTCAAGCATACAGGTTATCGTGCGAGTAAATTTGCTATGGAAAAGGCCATTGAGACAGAATTAGCTGTAAAAAAAAGTGTTAATCCTGGATTGGTAGTGCGCTTTTGTAGTACGTTAATGGTATTGCTCGTCTAAACGAAAAAGCATACAATGAAACCGATCTCGGCGTGTCGCTTTATACTTAAGTAATATTTGAAACATGGTTTGAGTTAAGTTAGGAAGTTTCATACAAGTTTAAGTAAAAATAGGGAACAATATTGCACTAAAGCCAAATTGTCTTAAACCAAAAAATTTGATGAACTTAAGTTTAGTAGCTTATATATTTAAAGTAAGGAAACAATTACTATGCATATTTTGAAAATCAAGTAATAATTTCTTAATTTTAAGTAGGACTTGTACTTAAATGTAGGAAATAAGCATGTAATTTTGGTCACGGCGCTCAAGCAGGCGCAATGGCCGACAGAGCAAAGCTCTGGAGTGCTAGCCGAGAGATGCAAGGTTCGAGTCCGAGAGCAGGAATTTTTATTTATTTATTTATTTATTTATTTTTTTATTGTAAATTTTTAAATTGTATTTACAAAAACTTTATCCAATTTATGTTTTATGTAATTGTGAGTATTTAAGTTTTTCCATATGAAGTTAATTTTACAATTTGTAATTTATATTTAAATTGAAATAATTGACTTACCTTACTCTATCCACCTCCAACCGGACTCGAACCTGCGATCTCAGAACTAGAAGCAGTAGATCACGCGACGCTACTTTCGACATTTGCCAGAAAAGCAATTAACTTTGTCTTAACAGCTCTGGCGAAATTCAAAATTATTTAAGGAAAATTCCCTACACTAAACTCAACTTAGACTTAATATTGTTTCCTATTTGTATGGAATATTTACTAAACTTAAAGATATTTGTACTTGTTTGAAGGTATAAGGAAGGTTTTTACTTAAAATCCTCCCAATGTCCTTAAAAATAGTAAAAGGTTATTTAATATCGGGTTAAGGATATTAATTTACTTGTTTCTAGTACAAGATTTTACGTGACTCTGAAAAGAAGTAAATATTTGCTTACATTAAGCTCAACTTAAACTGAATATTTTTTCCTTATTTTAAGAAGAGTTACCGAAACTTAAAAAAAAATTACTTCTTTAAAGGAATAACGAAGGGTTTTACATAAAATCATCGCAATATCCCAAAAAATAGTAAACTCGTATTTAATATCAATTTAAGGATATTAATTTATTTGTTTCAAGTACTATATTCAATATATTTTATGTAAATAATTACTTGAAAACGCAGGTTTTTACTCCAAACTAGGAATATATCGTGGTTTTTAAATTAAATACTACATTTCCTTAGGTTTAGTACACTTTTTTTTGGGTGTATAACAAACATAGAAATCTAACATTTTCTAAGCGTGGCGGGTGGGAAAACGACGACACCCGGTTCTCTGACTTGTTAGATTCGTATCCCAATTTTGGACAAACTATAAATATTTGGTTCATTGCGGCTTTCTCGAATGTAGTTAGTAGAGTGTTAAGTACAATTTTATGCTTTAATGGCATTATTATATTAAAAAAAAAATAAAAAAATTACCTTGTGACGGGTGGGACAAAATTATGTGACAGGTGGGACTAGTCACTTTTGATGACACATAGTTCGTAAGTAAAATAAACGCTACTGGCTTGATGTGAATATTTATTAAATTTTTAATAAGGTGGCCTCATCTGATCAATACGAAGCTTAAGAGTTTGCATGTTACGTTAAAAAATACATATTTTGCTGTGACGGGCGGGATATCCAATATTCATTTTTTTGAACGCTGATAACTTCTCACCATAAATGTATTTTTCTAATAACTTATCACCATTTTCAAGTTCATGAATTGAGGAATGCCTTGAAAACTAGATGCAAAAATATTACAGTATATTAGATATGCATTTATAACAATAAAATAGAGAAAATATTGAGAAATAAATCGATAATAATCTATTTCTAAAGACATATACTACCTTTTTTTTACTGTTTTTACATATTTAAACACAATTTATGTAATTTATTTTTTACCTTTGGTGACGTCGTTATTTTATAGCATATACAAACGCAACGGATAAACGGCCTAGTTGATCTGATCAAAATTGCACCCTGGCAGACGGCAGTAATGCGGATTAATGACAGACGTAGGTTCGAGTTATCGACTATAAGAATTTCATCTCATTTTTTGTTTTGTTCATTCAATTATAAGTGTGAATTAGTTGTCCTGCAATTTTTCAATAAAACTAAACTCTAAAGATTTAATTTGTTTAGTTACTTAAAGAAACTCGGGAAAAAAACAAATTTGGAAGTTCGCTAGAGGATTGATATATTCTAGAAAATCATTCTTCGGATAATTTTTACTAGGGGTCTTCTCAGGGAAAATCTTCATGCCATCAGCGTAAAAGCCTCTGAAAAATTAAAACAAAAAATCTATGCCAAGAAGGAATAACAGCCAAACTCAGTATGGAAAAAAAATTTGAAAAGTGAGTTTGGCTTAGTTTTGTACTACGGGATAGGTATACTTCCAGAAAATGTTAACAAAGTTCGGGATGGTTTGAATTGTCATACATTTTTCGCAAATTGTAATATTTTTGGGTTCCTTACAGTGAAACTGAAGTATTTTCTTTTCATTTGAGACCATTAATCACATCATAGTTTTTAACCGACTTCAAAAGAGGCGGAGGTTATCAATTCGTCGGAAATCTTCTTTCTATAATTCGTTTTTTTCGATTTCTGGTTTCTGGTTTTCGATAGATGGTGATTTTTGACGATTGCAAAATTTTTTTAATATTTCGAGTTGCGAAAAAATTAACTGAACTCTCAAGAAAAACGAAAAATTCATATAAAACGACGGAGGAGAATTGGGAAAGAAATTTTCTTCTACCAAATTTTCATGAATCAGTTTGCAGCTCTCAAGAAAAAAATGCTCGTATATTTATTTCCTCATGAAAATTTACAGCAAAAGCAAAGCGCTTTTTCAAGCAACAGAAATTATAATAAATATTTCTTATAATTTCCTTGAGTTTGTATTTGAGGTTATTAGCTTTAGGGGGGGTTTGAACCCCAAAACCCACCCCTTGTGTGCGCTAATGGTCCGATACAAATTTGGTTTAGATCCTATCATTGGATCATGAAGAAACTAATTTTGTTTTGTTTTTTGCTTTCATATTATTTGTGGTTTATCAGTTTTACTAAGAATTGCTGTCAATTATTCCCCTAGATATAGGAGTCTGTGAGACCCAGGTCCAAATGTCCAGGCTAGTGGTTAAAAGATATGATGTGGTAGATCTTTACACCAAAACAATTTTCGTTAGCCCACTGCTTAGCTTTTTCATAAAAGTTGTATAGTTTTAATTTAACAATAATGTTGCAAATCAAACGGAAATTAAATCATGAGAAGGAGTAAAGAAATTCACACAAAAATTAAAGGAGTTTAAGAGAAAATATAAATCTTAGTTTTCATTATAACATTTTTCAGAATTTTCCAGCCTGTATCGGGAATTCAAAATTGCTTCATCATTGACCTTGGGGTGGTCATATTGCTGTTTTAGCGCTATTTAAGTGCGAAATAAAAAAATGTCATATTTTCAATACCGGTGCTTAAAACTGTTTAAGGAGGCTGCAGATGTTAAAGACCGCCACCGGTCGGGCAAGTCCACTCACAGTTCGAACGCCGCGAATCATCAAAGCTGACAAGCCAAGTATTAGCGAAAATCCCTTCGCGAACAAGAGGTCGTGGCGAGGGGAAACGTGAATGTCACCCGAAAGTCCATGAGTGTAAGTATTTAA
This sequence comes from Rhagoletis pomonella, assembly GCF_013731165.1. NCBI lineage: Eukaryota > Metazoa > Arthropoda > Insecta > Diptera > Tephritidae > Rhagoletis > Rhagoletis pomonella. The sequence continues at coordinate 27,597,777 of NW_023458564.1, forward strand.
AAATACTTGGGATTTCAAACGCCGTACCGGGCATTTGTTGACTGCAGCTTCCTAACGATGGAAAAATGCAAATGTCTTTTGTTGAAGCGGATAACTTGCACAGAATAATAATTTTTACCGATGAAAAAACAAGAAAATTGATCGGATGTATGCGCGGTCATCTAAGGAAGTAACCGAACGATTCCACGGGTCGAAAGGGTCATCATTTAGTTCCATTCAAGATTTAGTGGGGTGCCTTTTACAACGGCGTCTTTGACTTACATTTCTGCGAACAAAGAGTCAAAACATTGGCGGAAGTTTACCAAGAAACCATTTTGGGAGCTGTTGTAAAGCTGCCATAAAGATAAAACGACCTAATCCTGGCTCGAAAACAATTCGCCAGTAATAATTTATTATAAAGAGTGGCCCACGGATATTCCTGATCTGAGGCCAATAGATTACTAATTGAGAACTGTTTTAGAGTAGACGGTTTGCCACAAAAGATACCCCAACATTGATTTTCCGCACATATTGCTTATAGTCCCGGAGTTTATTCTAAAACTTTCAGCTACAGAGAAACGATACAAGCCTGGAAGAAACGTCTACTTTGGATGTAGTTTGATATTTGGATCGAGACGAGTTATGCAAAAAAGATGCCAACAATCAACAGCACGCGATTCTTCGACTGAAGATTTTGTAAAGACCCGCTCTCAGTGGCGGATTTACCGTAAAGGCAACATAGGCAGGTGCCTAGGGCGGCAAAATTTGAGTTGAAAAAAAACCAATATTTTTTTTTCAAGTTAGCTGCACTGAAAGTAGAATTTGTGTTTGTACATTTTAAGACATACATTTGAGATTCAATTACGCAATCAGAAAATAGGACAACACTGTTAGGTATTTCTGATATTATTTAAATGATAATATTTAAAAATACTAATTAAGTATTTTTGAGATTATAACTTATCAAGTGAAAAAAGTTTGTTGATGATGGCCTTCTTTAAAAGTTGAAAACCAACTATATATGCCAATATATCTGCATATATCTACAAATACAAATATGTATGCATGCTTGATTATTTACATACATACATACAAGTCTTTCAATAAATTTAATACGACTCTTAATAAATACTAGAGTTCGCCCAGCGGTTGAAATTCAACCGATAAAATTAAGGATAGTTTATGTAAGTTGAATGAGCTAAAATAACATTAGTTGGAATGGGTTAAGTGGAGGGGAGTTTAGCTTAGTACTTGGCATAACATAACATAACCATAACATAAGAATAAATAACATAACATATGAAGCATAACACACCACAATATAACATCGCACACTCTTCAGTTGTATTTCCTTTTTATCCCTTTTTTCACCTCTATCTAAATCTTATTTATTTTGGTTCATTTTATGCCAAATGATGTTGCCTTTGATGCCACATCAAGTGATATCATGTCATGTGGTGAAATTGGGTGTGGTGAGCTGCGGTGTGGTGGAATTGGGTGTAGGAGTTACGGTGTGGTGAATTTAGGTGTGGTGGATTCAGGTGTGGTGAGTTAAGTTATGGTGAGAAAGTTGAGGTGTGGTGAATTAAGGTGTGGTGAATTTTGGTGTGGTGAGTTGAGGTGAGTTAAGGTGTGGTGAGAAAGTTGAGGTGTGGTGAATTAAGGGTGGTGGATTTAGGTGTGGTGGATTTAGGTGCGGGGGTTAAGGTGTGGCGAGTTGAGGTGTGGTGAATTTAGGTGTGGGGAGTTAAAGTGTGGTGAATTAATGTGTGGTGAGCTCAGGTGGAGTAAGTTTTTAAGTTA
>NW_023458564.1:27614558-27617158 GCF_013731165.1 Rhagoletis pomonella
GTTACCGCATAACTTTGGACCACGTCAACCGATTTCGATAATTTTTGCATCGGAAAGGTAGTGTCTCAGAGGTGGTCCCATACTATTCTGGTTAAGATCCGATCAGTGGATCATGAGATATATATATATATTTTTTTTTTATATGAGAGTTGAAGTCGGTTTTTTTTTTGCTAAAAATTACTTGTATAAGTTTCATATATGTAATTGACCTTCGAAATCTAGAAAAAAGAAAATTCTTTACATTTCAGATATTCATAAAAACTTTTATTTACAAAAAACTTTGCCTCCGTCTTTTTCGAAGTCTATATAAATAGTAGGTCTTTTTTACCCGAATGCACTTGTGCACAAGGGTATTATAACTTTGTTCACATAACGGTTGTTTGTAACAGGCAAAACTAATCAAGATAGATATAGACAAATGTATACATAAATTATCAGAGAAATCGATTAAGCGGTGACTGTCTGTCCGTCCGTCCGTCTGTGCACACGATGACTCGAGTAGAAATTGAAATTCGGGCGTAAGACGGATGGCATTGAAAATGGGATAAATCGGACAATAACCACGCCTACTTCCCGTATAACGGTAGTTTTCAGAAATAAGAAAATTGCGATATTTTAGTAACTACTTAAGGCTATTCGCTCAAAATTGATATTTACAATAAGTTTTAGACGGAAAATAAGAATATTATAAATTCTTGGAAAATGGGCGTAGGCTCGCCCACTTATGATTACATGTGTATATCTCGGTAGCCGCTGCACCAATTTTCCCCAAAACTGGCACGGTTGTTGGTCTTGGTACAACATATCAACTGGCTGAAAATTTTTTAAATCGGACGATAACCACGCCCACATCCCATAAAACGGTAATTTGGAGAAATGTCAAAACGTCCATAAATCAGTAAATAACCGAAACTAATTTATTCCAAATTGATGTTTGCAATAACTCTTTAGCACAAAATACGTTTATAATAAAATTTTGGAAAATGGGCGTGGCACCGCCCACTTATGACCACATATGTGTATCTCTGCAACAGTTCTACCAATTTTTACCAAACTCGGTCTGGTTATTGTGCCTTCCACATAAAAGCAAAACGTTGAAATAGGGCTAAAATTACGGCCACTTTTCATATAACGGTAAATTTTAGAAATGCTTGAAACTTCTATATTTTAAGATTTAAGGACGCTTATTTACTCAAAAGTGATATTAAAAATAATCCCTTGAAGAGAGGTAACATTATTGGGAATTTTGGAAAAAGGGCGAGATTACCACCCACATATAACTATATAAGTTTATCTCATTATGTCTAACTAAAAGTTCTTTCGAAGATGGGTAAAACCACCTCGGTTTACCATGTGGTGGTAGTTTTCGAAAAGGTGAAAAACATACATTTAATACCTACGCCGGATATTTAATATTCGGCTCCGCCCGAACTTAAACTTTCTTGCTTGTTACACTTGTATTCGTTGGCGACACTGTTTTTGTTGTCCATCTACGGGTGCCAATTCTAAGATTTTTTTTTTTACCGGAGTATCATCTTCTAAAGTGAAATTAGTCAAGAACGCAGAACTAATACTTAAAACGCTGTCTGTATACGCAGAATTTTGTCGATTACTGGAGCCCTCAGTGTTGCTTACTACAGTGTTGCCACTCATCAACGCCTTTTCAAAAACTTACCTTTTCAACTACAATATTTCGTGCTATAATAGATTCTAGCTAAATATAAACTACTTATTTTTCAAAAAAAAAACCTTATTCGATAGTAAATTTCAAGTATTTTAAAAGTATTTTGAATATGAACCTATAGTAACTTGTTTACCATCTGCAAAACTGACGAAGTGGCAACCATCTATAGAAGAAAGAAATCAGCTGACACGGAAAAATCTAAATTCCGCAAATTTCTGCGCTACGGGCTATAACTACAGAAAAATTCCGCGGTGTTGAGTTTTCATTTACATGGCGCTCTGGTAAGACAGATCGTATCAGCTGGCTCGGGTTTACGTACCGGTAGGTTTACGTGCTTGACTAATTTCACCTTCAATATACGAAATGTCTAATTCACCACAATTGTTGTTTTATGCATGTGGCTATGTTTTAAGTAAGACTGTTGCGATAAGTAAAACAAGCCGATATTTGAAATGAGCTTAAAATTGTGATCATTCGACAAAGCCCTTTTAGTCAAGTGGATAAGCCAAATTTAGTCATGGCGTCGTTAAGAAAGCTAATTCCCGTTCTATGAAATATTTCACACCATTTTCCTTTTAATCTAGTGTTTCTTTCAAGATTTGATGCACTGTGAAAATGCAGTCAATGGTTAATATTCTGTGCTGCCAACTTTTTTCGAGTAAAAAATCCAGATTTTTACAAAATGCCGCTAGAAAAAGCTAAATTCCACAAAACAAAAGCTGAAAACTAAATAGGTTTATATTAATATAATTTTAAGCAATTCTTTTGAAACACTACTTGAAATTAAAATTAATAGTCCAATAATACAGCTGGGATCGAAACAAGTAGCTTTGAAAGAAGAATTATAGAAATGGGTTGACGTGGTCCAAGTTATGCGGTCACATACACAAAAAAAAATATTCCGACGAATTGATAA
>NW_023458564.1:27617258-27628712 GCF_013731165.1 Rhagoletis pomonella
CCCCACACTCGTTTTTTTTAAGTCGGCTAATAAGAATAAATGTTAATATAACTATATATAAGTGTATACTGATGCGGAGCTTTGTTTTCACCAAGTTTAGCTAACTGAATATAGTTCCAGATCTGCATTAGACCAGGGTAGTGAAGGTAAAGGAAGTGCAAATTCCGCCAGATAGGAAAACAATTTGGTGCCACCTGAATCCGTATAAGCTTGAACTTCTGCTTAAAATTGCATTCCTGTAGGATCTCGGAATAGACTTAGAGCACACCACAAACTAGACTGCAGGTGCTTGTAAGTAGTCCAAAGTTGGTCCAAGCAGCCGTAAAATCCTATTTACATACAACATTGAATAGCCGGGCTCGGTCCATTTGTCCGCTTCTGCATTACATTGTAACCAATTTTAGATCAGAACTCATACTTTATGTATTACATTCGGACCACTTGTTTCATCAGTTTGTTGGTCAAACTTTCACACAAACCCATTTCAAGGTAATTGAAGTTCATCCTTTTACGTCCTCATTATGGAACGAGTATTCGTCAGAACGAATTGCGTCTAAGAGTTGGTAAATGTCATACGACTTTGAAGGATTTTGCGGGTAGATGGTTGGTTGCGATGGTTGGTTGCAATGGCCAGTTTAAAATACCGAAAAGCAAAATATAATTTATCCGGTTGAAAGAAGAGATAAATGCTGATGATTTCTTGTCAATATTAGCTAAGTTTACCTTAGGGTGCATGGAACAGTTGATATGCGATTTGACTAATATTTTAAACAAACCCAAATGTTGGCGAAAATTCACGACTTAACCCTCCGCGAGGGTGTTGACTGGTAATGGGTACCACAGAGTGTGAGCCTGTGCGATGTCAGGATGGTATCCAGCTAAGATCAGAGATCAGTGATGTGTGCTTAAGCACATCAATAGCACTGACATACGGAAATGATCTTGTATCATGGTTATGAGGTAAATTTGCAGGGGCCGGATCAAGGTATCATGCGCTTCCGTGCTATTGTTCGGCCAGATTGTAGGGCCCTAAATAACCCCGTCGCTTGTGGAGCCTTTCTGACACAGGTCCGCCTCAGGAAGTAACGGTGGACGACATTTTCCCCACAAAAATATTTTTGACCACTGGGTCCGCCTCGTCAAGCAGGCTGTAGATAAAGATGAATGAAAACCTAAATAAAAAATCGAAGCAAGAAGAAGAGAAGAAGAGAGCGGAAATGAAGGCAGGCAGGGAGAGTGAGTCGCTCGAAAAAGTCCTGAGGATTCTGACCTGGACAGTGTCGATAAAGACGCATATAGTGTCGGCTTTTAAAAAGTAGCTTCTTGCGAGTTCCGAAAGGGATGAAGCGAGTGAGGGCGAGAAATTGCGAAATAGAGGGGAAAAGAGCCTTATCGCAATACACAGCCGCCCTAAATATTATTCAACGCCTAGGAGCCGTAGTGGACCTACAGACCGGGAAGCTGAGCGTGACCGAGAAGCTGAGCAGGCGGGCAAGAAAAGGTTCGACAACCTAAGATTCCCATCCGGCGACCCTAGATACGCAAACAGGATCGAGAAGGCGCAGACTAAGCGTGGGGTCCGGATACAGAAGGAAAGAAATCCACCACTAAGCGACATAAAACGGCAAGGGAGAAAGGTTGCCGACATCCGAAGCTGTGCAGTCGGAGATGCTAAGAGCCTGTGGGATAGCAAGCGGCCGGTCGTGCGTAAGGGCTATAAAAGGCGAACGGGGACCGGCATAGTGACGACGACAAATCCTCATCCTCCAAGGCGGCAAGGAAGAAGGTCGACGAACGAGGTGGCGATGAGCAGGAGGTCAGGAACAATGATTCTCGGCTCCCTGGAGCGTAGTTGAGTGAGATAGCTAAGGAGTATCTGACGGTGGCGCTTCTGGACCGCAGCGCGCCCTATGAACAGATGACCACTGAAGGGGGGAAATTGGTAGAGAGGGAGCTGCTGAGCCAGAACTACATCCTCCAGACATATCAGGAGGCGGGAAACCGACTTTACCCGGAGCACGCAAAAATGTCGTGGGTTATGAGTAGCGTCTATCTCCGACTCAAGAAAAGACGTCCTAAAGACGACAATCAGAACACGCTCGAAGCAGGGTAAGTCGAGAAGAGCATAGGTCGCTATAGCTTGGCTAGCCTAAGTGTAGCGGAGAAAGACAACGTAGATCATAAAGCCATGGAGGTGGAGGGGAACAAGAAGCGACCAGATGCTGAAGATCCTCCAAATAAGTCTCCAACAGTAAGGTGGCTTCGAGGGAACTCGTCATCACATTGGAGGATCATCACGTTGGGAGGAAGAGTTTCTTGGCTGAAGGCGCGTAACTTGACTTGCACCTTGCGAGCTGTGAGGGTAGGGTGAGAGCAGAGCAATCTTGGTATGAAATAACTAGAACTCATACACTTTGTCTAATTACAGTACTAAGGATATGGTAGTTGTCGCCGTAGGGATATACGGAGAGGAGGTTGTAATTCTGGGGTCCTCCTACATGGCGCACGACGAAGGCGCCCCACCCACAGAGTTTAGAAGGTTTTGGAGGAGGAGAAGCGCAGAATACGATACGTCGTCATAGGCTCTGATGCGAATGCACATTATCCCTTTGGGGGTGCAGCGAAACCATTGAACGAGGAGAGTCCATACTTTGTTACCTTATTCATACCAACATAAGCGGACGTAATAGCGACAAGGTTCTTTCATACATAGGACCAACATCGAACGGCGTTATTGTCAGAGAGCTGACAGTTCAAAAGTTAGTTCAGGACAGGCTGAGGTCGCCCAGATTGGTTAGGAACGTAAAGGACCTGGAAGAGGTGAACGATTATCTGTCTAAAATAATAAATGACTAAATTAGCATTTAGGCAGGCGTTCTCCCTAAAGAAGGCTAAGGCAAGAGGAAAGCACCCTTGGTGGAGCCCGGAACATTGTATTATTAGAAAACGGGTATAAGACCTGACGAATTCTTCCCCTTTTCCGATAGAGGCGCATAAGACCCGATTCTAATCTAAGTTCTTTCATTAGTATTCGCGATAGTCTTCTTGTTTCGACGTTTGGCGGCGGCGTAGAACACTAGGCTTCTTTAGTCGAGAGACAACATCAAATCAGTCACTTAATTTAGAAGGGAAACTCAATGAAGCTTTGGTAAAATATGTGGGAGTCAAAAACTAAATTTTTTGTGCATGAAAATATATCGTTTTCAAAAAGTAATTTTTCACACTGATGATAAGCGTAATTTTGATAATTTTCACTATAAAGCAAATGAATTGAGGGCGACTTGTCGAATTAATAAAAAAAAATCTACGTAATTAAGTGCATCAGACACCCTCCCCCATGTCACCCAGCATTGACCACTCATTGGATGACTACGTTTCGATTTCAACCAGAGCGGATTGCGGCAATTCGCAAGTTGTCAATGTCGTTTGCTACTGGCTAAGATACATAAGTGCATACCTCTTGCTGCTACAGTTGATCCTTTGCCATTTTTATGTTGTTGCGAATCTGCCAACTACGTCACCAAAAACACAGCCAGAGTAACTAACTGTTGCATGTGGCACCATATCATGGCAACCATTCATTCATTCATTCACCACTTCACTATTCTGCGTTCTGCGTTTCAACACAATTTGGGATCGGCTAGTTTGCCGGCAGACAAGCGTAGGACAGACATGGAGCCAGATCAAGCGACATGCAAGGCAGGCCACCAACATGCCTGAGTTGCGCATGTGATTTCGTTGTTGTTGTTACTGTTGTTAGCAGTAGCCGCCAGGTTTTAAGTGATTTTTCACATTTCGCATGTGCTACTCAAATTGTCCTGATTCCAATTTAAACCTCGATTTCAATTTCAACAAGAAAAACAACAACGCAATAGCAAGCAATACCAATTTCATTTTAACTGGGACTGCATCAGGGACTCTGGATCTCGGAGTTTTTGTATCTGCTTCCGATTTTCTTGTTTTTTTTCGGGACTAAGTTGATCTGATTCGCTTGCTGATCTGTAAACCCAAAGTATGCCGTTGTAGCGGGCCACAACTGCATGAAGATACACTTTTTTTGTCGCTAGGCGCCTTATGATGTGTTTGTTGCTGGCGCAATTGTATGTTCGCTAAATTGCCGGCCGTTGGGCTGACCGCTCAACAAGAGTCGGCTTAGCAAGTGACCGCCACGACGCAATGGTGCACATTCGCACGGGGGGCATGCGCATGCGATGCGACGTGCAACAAGTTAATTAAGCCACATTTGCATGTCGCACCAGAAGTCAGCCAGTCAGCCAGCAGCAGTAAAACGAGAAATAAAAGTAAAAACAAAAGGTAACAAACAGTAGCCACTTTGAACAACCCACACTTCCGTTTGTTATTTAGGTTCTCGATCTTATGCATTTGTCTGTTTTGTTATTTGATCTTTGTCACAGTTGATTAAAATTTTTCGATAACTGATTTTTTTTTCATCAATATTTGATTGTCGTGGTATTACTCTTTCATTCATTCCATTTATTGCTGCCTATTCTTGCCCCATTTCAATCGTTTCCTCTTTGCTGCCAAATGCATTACTGTCGAACGTGTTGCAAATGCTTTTTCACACCCGTCCATCGATCACATGCTGAGCGATGCGGTAATCCGCAACAGCACGCCTTAGCCTCATTTCGCACATTACGCTGACACCTTGGTACCACACCTCCTCGACCATGTCTGCGAACAAAGACTGCCGTTCAATGATCCTTCGCTTGCCTTTGGTCCCATTGTGGTTGCTGCTGTCACCATCTGTGCTACTGTTTACTCCTGTGTGCACAGTTGCTCTTTACTTTATTTGTTGTTCTTTATTTTTTGACTGTTTTAGTGTCGCCGATTTATGATTGATTGCAAATAAAAAAGAAATCGCAAAAATATGGACAAACAAAAAATGCTATTTAATTCCTTTTTCACAGCTTTCTACCCTCAGCGTACACTGATGTGCGCTTCTGTTCATGGTCTTTAAAAAGTCGTAACATCCCTTAATTGTACAAACATGCTGGCATCCTCTTTTTTGAGAGATCGATGTGTTAATGTAAGGACGGTAGTATGAAAACCACATATGGTCGATAAATTTAGAAACTTTTAACACATTGGTCAAGGGTAATAATTTCATACTCACATACATATGTATGTACATTAGACCACACCGCTTTATAAGCAAACAAAAAAGTTCGCAGTGCACCCCTGAGTCTCAAGTATTTTTGCAAGTCTATTTCGAAAAAATGTTCATCATAATTTAAGTCCGACTGTAAATGCTAGGGATGCGTATAAGCAATGAAAACTCGATGTTTCGCGATATTTTTAATTAATTTCTAAATAACTTCTGGTGATTAACTCAGTGAGAGGGCAGGACCAGGATGAATTTATCCACGCAAAAATGTATTCAAGCAAAAATATTTTGGGTACGTGTCGGGGCCAGTAATAACCATCAGTTACCTCCTCTGCATGGTTGGGAGTCATGTAAAGTCCCAATGGCTTCTAGCGCTGTGGCTTTACCGTTTAAAAACTCTGGAAAACCTAAATATATAAATACAAACGTGTTTTATATCCGATTTGGTACTAGTTGCTAGAGGTGTAGCATACCTTTAAGCACTAGGTGTTATAAGTCGGCTAAATATCTGGTATATCAGATATGGAGACAAAATATTGTATCGATATCGCAACTCCTGTTATCGATACCATTCAATCGATATAATACTAACTAACGTTATTATTATGATGATACATATATTGAATATCGTATCGGTGCCGCGCATCCCAAGTAAATGCTGAAAGTTTAAAAAGGCGCCTCTACGTTCGCCCAAAAAAAAAATTGAAACTGCCTTCGACTCCAAATATGAACTTCATTAGCAAAGGTTTAATGAATTTGGGAGAGCTTTAATTTACTAGTCGGCAAGTCCTAGAAGCGGGTACTTGAGGTCTATGAATTTTGGAATAAAAAAATTGCCTCCTCAAGACAAGAACATCGATATATCATACTATCCGACTGTAAATGCCGCAAATACGTATAACGAAAAATGTTAACAGGTTTTTACGTTCGGCAAAAAAATTAATTTTTGTTTGCGAAAATACTTTAGACTAATACGGTACGATCTGATATAAATATTGAGGGAACGTTTGATGACGGCCGGTGCAAATCGACCCGTTTTCACATGACCTGATTTCTGCCACTAATTTGTGGTTGAGATTTAACAAAGACGATACAATTTCCAAAATCCAGTAAAAAACAGCTAAAATTAACCAGCAATAATTATTTGGTTTGAAATGTTTTATCCAAATTTTATAGTGTTTAGTAAGTACTTGTAGCTACCATTTTCTAAAATTTTTAGAGTTTGTCGCGATTTAACACTAGGTTAGGTAAGCTGTATATTTATATCAAAAGTTCATTACATGACCACCGACACCTTTGTCTTGTTCTGATAATATGTCTCCCAAACTTATATCTGAGTCATTCCAATTCTTGTCAAGGCCGTCGTAGAAATTGCCACCAAGTATCTGAATCGCAATCACCGAAGTGCTGTGCATTCGCAAAGGAAGTGTTAAATGAATACATTTGTATGCGCCAAACCAATGCAGAAATCATAATAATTATCCAGTATAAAGAGCCTCAGCTTCATGCTCTTGTTATGCATGTATCCAGATTACTCCACTTGCTGTTAGTAGCTGCTCTGACCTTCTCATGGATTCTCAGAGGAGTTTGGAAGCGCAAGACACAACATTTTCCAGCCGCTAAGCGCTTACAACGTTGTTAGGTGAGCAGTAAAATCTGTTGACTACGCGAAAATCCAAATTATGTCTAAAGTCGCTCTCCGTGATTTTCTCATATTTCCACTATAACTCATAATGATATTGTGGGCAACTAAAAATACTTGCAAGGTCAGGTATCTGCTTATAAACTCTTCTAACAAAGCTTTTACCACGTAAGCTCCGACTTCAGACTCCAAATCTGATCCAGGCTCGATAAAAAGAGAACCCATGGGTTTCTACTATTGGATTTTACTAGTTCCGGTAATGAAATAAGGAGAATTTACGAACTAGAACACTTTATTGGAAAGCAGAATGGTTGACGATGGCTTTCCTGGACAGATATGGCTAAAAGAAAGTCACTTCGATTGTCTAACCATTGCAGTGTCTCCTAAGCGAATTACTTATCTTTTTTGTTAGTTATTTAGGTGGATCTTAGAGCCCTAGATTCCGCCATACGCAAATATAAGACCGTCGCCGACTGCCGCAGATCCTAATAGGTTACTTACCAAAGAAGAAGCTGGCAGACGGGCTCTCAAGAGACAATACATTCGAAACATGTTCATCTTCCTGGAACGATTTTAGATAAGCTGATCACTACTAGCAACCAAAATAATTATCTCTTTAAGAAGACATCTGATGCAAATTAAAACTCATTTGATTGCATGTAATGTGAGATGGTCGCAGGAACACTTATACTAAAAAGAAGCGACTTAGCTACAACTGAGGGGCTATTGATTGATATCGGTAATTTTAGGACAAGGAAATTGCACAGATTCGCGAACATATGTATGCTGGGCCGGTTTCAGCAGCATATAAGTGAAATATCTTGCAATTTCTGTACAGAACCAATGTGTACATATAGTGATATAGTAAGTAATGGACATGGAACGCTCTGCTTCTTGATTCTAAGACATTATCTAAGGACGTTAAGCTATGATTGTAGTGTTTCAATAACTATCGAGAAAAATTGCCATACAAATAGCCTAAATAGCTTATCTCCGCATGCAAAAACCATAATGCCTTTCTAGGTTGTGTGAAGACAAAATGCATTTAGTATATTCCAAAGAAGAGGAGACAAAATCCAATCCTTAGCAGAGGCTCGTGTGGTCGTTTCCCTCAGCGAGTCAGAAGAAACCATTGAAGGGTTTTTCCTTTGCTAAAAGTGTACTCTAAGTCAAACAAAAAAATTATTTATTGATTTCTTAAAGTTTGTGGCAAGAAAAAAACTATTTAAAACAAGTAATTTTTAGGCAAAAAACAAAACCGGCTTCAATTCTCATATAAAAATTTAAGAGTACCGTTAGTTTCTTCTTGATTTAGAGATTGGATTTTAACCAAATTAGTATGGGTCCACCTCTGAGGTACCACCTTTCTCTAGAAAAAAAAAAACAGAAATCGGTTAACGTGCTCAAAAGTAATGCAGTAACATACATAAAAAATAGTTCGACGAATTGATAACCTCCTCCCTTTTTTGAAGTCGGTTAGAAGTTTATTCGCAGTAGTGAATACACTAAAACGAAAAGTGAACCGATTCGGCGAAACTTAAACTCATGATAAGGCTGGTTATTTTTTTCACGTGAAATAATTTCTAGTGATGCAAAAATGCCTTCACAGCGCAACAGAACTAATCCACATATGCGCAATCATTCAACGACACTTACAGATGTGATTCAACAATGAGGCACCTGAATTATTTCACTCCAACTTATTGAAATTCGGCAGTGCTAAGTTGCTTTTATATCTAAAATTAATTGTTTTTAAGACTACTTCTCTTCACTTCGTAACAATTTTATTGTGCACCTTGTCGGCATTTTTTATGCACTTTATGCAAATTAATCCAAAAGATACATCGCAACGCACGCACAACCACATTCTATAACAATAAATTCACCTACAGAAGCTGAATAAAATCAGGTATGCAATTCGAGTTAATTCGTGCATACATGTATGTATGTACGTACTCCAAAATATTTAAATTTGTATGTAACTATATAGCATACATACAAATATGTATAAAAATATTTGCGTAATGTGATTTTTCTCAATGAACTCTAATATCTGACCAAACTTCTTGGAGTATTTGAATGTTTTGAGCTGATTGTTTTTAACATGCTTACGCAATTATATACATACATACTCCTACATACATATATTTGCAAACCTAAATCTGTCTGTGGATATACATATATTATTTTATGGGTTGTTCTTGTCTTCCGATCGAAGAATATGCAAATGTGCGTAGGTATTGTTCATTTTTGCAGATGCACTGCGTAATTCCGGCAGCAGCATCAGCGCCAGAATGAATGTTTTACGAATATCTTATCGAATTAATTAAAGTTGTACAATTTTGCATTTCTGCTGTCGACTTTCGCATCCTGCTGATTTTGGAAGACATACATACATTAATTCGAAATTTCATGCATGCGCGCTGACTTGGGCTTCCTCAGATTCTCAAAACGTAAAATAAAAGATATCGCGTGTCCTATATTTTGACATTTCGAAGTAATTGGTTACAATGCTCGCCCCAATAGAAGCGAACGATTAGGGAATGAGATTATTTGTATTTAGTTGGAATCGGACACAACAAAGCTCCAAACATACTGAGTAGAGATAACTTGCTAGAACTCAAAGCAATCAAATCTTAAGTTTTAGTCACAAATATAAACGCATAAAATTGGATAAAATGTTAGTATCAAATACCACATTTCAACATACATAAAAACCCAACGTGGGGTGTCATTTCCTGAAGCTTTTTTCAATGAAGATTATTTATCTTGTTTCATTCAACTAAATATTTTGGAGGTCTGCTATAGCTGACTCGTCAACCCGAAGGGCTTTACTAAATATAATATAGTGTAGCCACCTTTAGCGCGGAGAATAGCATGGAGTCTGTCCGTTAATGCTTCACATGCTGCGCGAATGTAGTTTGGTGGTATTTTGCCCCTGTGTCAGTGAAGAGCAATATTTAAGGCGTTGACTGTCTTATATTTTTAGTGATATGTTAGCCTTGAGAATGGACCATGGGGAAAATCCATTGGATTAAAGTTCGGTGAATATGGTGGCCATTGTTGCGAAGAAATTAAGCTGGGAAGTATTTTTCTTCAAAACTCTGGATTTCGCGCCCTTTATGCGATGGTGCCGAGTCTTATTGGACCGTACAATGATTTCTACTTTATTTTTTCATGCCTAAGGTAATAAACCATCGTTTAAAATCTTTTCACGACAGATTTGTTCATTATTTTTACGCCCTGTTCAATAAAAAAATATTACTAGATTACATTCGTGCAGCCTGTAAAGCATTCCCGGAGAGACCCGATGCTATTATTGCGCTAAAGATGGCTACATCGAACAGTAATACACTTGTCTTAAAATTTGAAAAACTGATGTTTATAAATAATTAAAAAACAAAATAGACAAAGCTAAAGATACCACTCACCACCGTGAAGGCAAACTTAAAATATGCGAAATCGATATATAGCTGAGGTTGATGGAGAGATTCCTCAACCGACACATCCGTAAAATTTCAAACCTGCTGCCTTTTGGTTATATAAGTACATGTACTGTGCGGAATATGAGTGGGGAAAAAACTATTAGTCTAACCACAAAGTGATACGATAGTTGATTGCCGAAGCCGAAGCCTCCAATACTGAAGATTAAAAATTCTCTGTCACCTTGGTACTCAAGCCCTAACTCTGGCAGCGGCCTATGCTGCAGCAACCTTTCTTAAGAATATAATAATTTTAGCTACGCTTTCAAAAAACCAGAAAAACAGCTTAGGAGAGGTATCCATCACTAACACAATCTGACGTGACGGTTATGTCGCAGAGCAATTAATGTGTGTATAACCCTGACTGGTTGAGTTTACTTTTCGGAAGGACGATGTCAAGAAAAGCACTCACAGCTAAGTTTTTATGAATTAGGATCCCTTTATGACTGCAATCGTGTGCAGAGCGGTTTCTACCGTTCTCCTCTTGTTGTAACTACATAAGTTTAGCTGCTGATAGGCGACCTTAAGTAATCCCGTTTCTAATACGTAGGTCAATCAAATTTAGAAACTTTTTCCAAGCACTTGAAATATAACTAAGAACTGTGTAGTTCAAAACTGGTATCACTTCGGAAATTTCGAATAACTCGCTATAAGAGCCAACTGCCTTCGAATTATCGCATTGTCAAACATAAAACGCAATTAATCGGCCTCTTCACAATTCGCTAGTCGGTTTTTATACCCGAGCGCCATTGTGCCACAGGGTATTATAACTTTGTTCGAGATAGATATAGACAAATGTACATAAGTGATCAGAAAGAGATGTCGATTAAGCCATGTCTATCTGTCCGTCCGTCCGTCTGTCCGTGTACACGATAACTCGAGAGATATTTCAACGAAATTTGCGACATAGGTTGCCCTTTATCCAAGGTAGGTTGCTATTGAAAATGGGCAAAATCGGACTGTAACCACGCCCCGTTCTCATATAACGGTAAATTAGAAAATTTCCGTAAATTTCCGTAAATTTTGGATCCAAATTGTTGAAAATTAGTATGTTGTCGATTATTGCAATGACCACTGAGTAGAAAAGCAGATTATTATACATTTTTGGATTTTGGGCGTGGCTCCGCCCACTTATGTCGCCCATAGACCTTGCATAAAATCTTCTTCTTCTTCTTATTTGGCGCTGTAACCGCCTAAGCGATTTT
>NW_023458564.1:27633712-27708399 GCF_013731165.1 Rhagoletis pomonella
CACGCTCTCAATAAAAGCCGCTTCGCTGTTGGGAGCAAGGCATATTTTTTATAGTCGAATTAATTTATTCTAATAGCAGTCAAAGGTGCGTATCAACGATTGGTAACTACATACATATAAAAAAATGTAATCGAAACGAACGAGAAATAAAAAAAAAAACAAAAAATAGTCCGACACAAGTAGATAGATTTTTGTGCTCGCTTATGTGCCTTTTGAAATTAGAAAGTCTTAAGATCAGAGGATGCGGCTAGAAAAAAATCGCTGACTTGGCTACAGATACAATGTGGACAGCAAAGGTAGCCCGAAGAGCGGTACAGCCAAATCGCGGTTGGCGTTTAAATTAGGGGCACCTCAATTCCAGCATACACAATAAAAATATTATAACTTATCATTGACAATAGGTAAAAGCACGAAATACATACAGCTTTATATATTTGTATGTATGCATGCATATGTATGTACATGTATGTATGTATGTACTCATGTGGTTCTGTAGAAGAAAACTAACTAAATAAATAAATGTCTTTGACCTTAATTTGTTCAACGTGTTTTGCTGCCTGCTGTCCGCTTAGTAGAATGTCACCCTGTATATGCATGTATATATATTAGGGTGGGTTACCCTTTTTTGACTATGCGCGTATGGCATAGGAGGATTCGCTGTGTAATTCTAAGCAAATTTGACGAAGAAACCATGGGTCTAAAATCAATTTGAAGTTTGCCAAATTGCAAAAATTTGTTTTGAAGAAAATGTTAAAATTTTCACGGTTTCGCCCTCTGGTGGAAGCTCTAAGAAAAAGGTAAATGCAGAAATTGATTCCTCATGAACTCCTTATACCCCTTTATAGAATTTTTTTATACACAATTTATGCTCTTCTTAACGACACTACAGAAAAATGCTAAGACACCTATTTTCGCAATTTGGCTGTACGCGCATAGTCAAAAAATATCCCATACAAATTGACCCGCCCTAATGTACCTATATATCTGCGTGACTATGTAGGAACATTAGGGTGACCCAAAAATACATGTGGGGGGGGGGGGGGGGGGGGGGGGGGTAAAGTCCGAATTGCTTTGCTCTCACCTCTAGGATGGTTCTATACCGACAAAAAATATACCCCTATTTTTTGTTTAATCAAAAAATATTTAGAGGTCGCTAAAAGCGCTCAAAATTTTCCATGTATCTTATATGGGAAAAAAACCAAATTTTCATAGAAATGGTAGAAGAGTTCTTGAAAATCAATATTTTTCAATCGGATTCCTAATAATAATACTCAATTATTTATTTAACAATTTTTCATAGCAACTATTATTTATAGGTCCGCCGAAACCCCCAGAAAATGCCATTACATTACATACATGGAAAACTTTGAGTGCTTTTAGCGACCTTTAAATATTTTATGCTTTCAAAATATAAAAATAGGGGTAAGTTTTTTTCGATATAGAACAATCCTAGTGGGTGAGAGCATAAAAATTCCGACTTAAAATATTTTGGACCACCCTAAGGTACATACATACATACATATGTGCATGAATGTCTAGTCGGTGTGTTTTTAATTTATGCATGCACACATGCTGAGATCGGCAACCTAGCTTAAGATGGTGATGACGATGAAGAGTCTGCGACATAGGAATCAAACAGAAAAGTGTTATTATGTCGTAATGGGCCCTAAAGAAGATAGAACGTAACTTTTCTACATGAAAAAATTTTCAACCTAAATATTTTTAATAACAGCAACCACGTTGAAATAATACTTGGCAGATAATTTTCTCTAACTTACATACTTTGAAAGGGTGTGAAAATCCAGCCGTTAAACCAGTGTATGCTCAGTTATTTTTTTTTTGTTTTTGAAAGATTTTTAAAAGGATAATAACACCTAAGCTATTCCTGTGTTTCTATCTTTTTGCTCAGAAAGCTGAAAACAAGCAACGTTTTTTTTTTGTTTTCATGGCGATTTGCTTAAAGAGGCGTGACTAGTTATCTCCGAACAGGATGTAAGTAGGCCGCCTGCGGTGCATCATTTCAATGTGTTTGTTCTTTCATGGTTCATCCAGCATTGGACTATTGTATTTTTCTTTGTTTGCAACTTAGCACTCTGTCAGCAGTAAGTAAGTAAGTAGTATATTGCTTGATTGATTGCTAATCCGACAATGGGCTACTGTGTAACTAGCCAAATGTTGTTGTTGGGAAGCTGTGGCATATGCGTAACTGGTTTGCCTATGCCACATGACAATACCGTCTTTATACGAAACAGTAAAGCAGGATTTTTTCCCGTATTTCTTCACTAGCCGCTCCCAGTTTTAATTATACCTAAATCCATTTTTTAGCTAATTACACCTTTAACAGGCGAGGTTTTTGCCGTTTGCCTCATGAGCTTGAAAAGGATTAAGGTCTTAAATGTCCTGACGTGTGAACTCAAACATTTTTCTTCTTGGAAATTGTAGTTTAACAGTGGGGTTAGAGTGGGGTTATTCACAACTTTACTTGCTTTCCAACAAATATTCTTACTTGACTTGAGCATCAGTACCCGTGGGACGCCTGTTTTCTAAATGTGGGGCAATATCTTTGGAAAATCGAAGTAGATTAACAACCAAAAAGATTTCAAAATTATAAGTAAAAAATAATGAAAAATTTATTTTAATTTAAAAACATAAATGGTCGAAAATGTTGATTTATCGATTAATGTCTTGTAATAAATTGCAATTATGTTTAAAGTTTAATTGCAATCTCTACTCCTGGTTTGATCAACTTCTGTGGGGGAATTAGCTTTTGGACTTCGCGTATTAGTGTTAGTGAGTGCGCTGGCACCTGCCTTATGGTTTAGTTGTGGTCTGTTTTTGAGGAATATTTTTCGTTTTGTATCGATAACTGGGACCACGAGTAGCGAAGAAAAGGGGAATCAGGCAGAGATCCGTTGTAAGCGTGCAGGCTGGGTAGCTCAATTCGAAACCGAAGTTCCGAAAGTTGAAAAATGTACAAAGCTCTTTTAAAAATTTGAATCTTCAATTAATGTATGTCAAATTCTTCATGAACAGCTATTCGTGATACTTCAGCAACAAAACTTTAAACATGCGTTACTGGGTGTTCGACCTTTACCTGCCTTTGCTATCAAAACTGCTTCTGATTCTTTCCATATGTCAGGGAAATAGCTTATCCGATGCATTATTGAAAATAGTAAGAATAAACAAACGTATGTATGTATATAATTGAGTAGTTTAAATACTCAAACCATGGAAAAACTTTTCTCTTTTTAAGATTGTCGCATTCTATTTCTTAAATGAAATTCGCGATTTTTAGAGATGTTCTAAATGTAAGGCAGCTCACGAATACTTCTATATTTTGCTACAAAATATCGCTAGTGGTTATAAAATTCATAAATTTGTTTGTCTTGTTCGCAAGTACTTAAGTCTAATAAACTAAACTACAAAAGCATCTACTTTGTTAAATAAGAATGGGGATCTATTTTTGCACTTATATTTCTTTTAAAACTTGCACTAGAGGGCGCAACAGTGAAATTTTCACATTTTCTTCGAAACCTATTTTCGCAATTTGTAAAACTCCATATTAATTTTAGACCCATGGTTTCTTCGGCAAAATTTAAACAGAATCCACCTGTGATATACGCCAATAACAAAAAAAAAAAAATGCCTGCCCTAATGCAAATTTTCCACACCTAGTCTTCTTAGCGATTGTCTTTTATTCAACTATACTATCAATTAACGGTTAAATTTCCAATAAAAAGCATAGGCAACGAGCGCATTAATTTGAACGGATGCATAATTAAACGACACCCACGAGTTAATACACTCAGTTCTGGACTTAATATTTATAATATTTTTTGCAACGCACAACCAGCTGTCATCGGTCAATTGCCCAAATTGTGGGGTTTTTGTGCGCTCATTGAGCTCATCCGTTCACTATTAGCAGGCAAGCGACTATATCCGTTCATGCGGATACAAAATAGCTATTCACTAGTCACCCATTGAAGCTCCAATCCCATTGTCAACATTTATAAATGTCAATTATTGTCATTGTGCAGCGTCATCATTCGCGTTCATCGTCAGTAGCGTCGCAGATAACTCGTTAGATGCACTCAAGACAAGAAGGTGCCTGAGTAACCGGAAGGGGGTGAAAAACTGCAAGCCAACTTAATTCGCAGCTGAATAGTAGAAGGCGTTCAAAGTGGGTCAGGCAGCATTTAAGGTGCACTCCAAAGCGTTGCGGCGCCCACTCACTGCTACATAAAATAAGCAGAGGCAACAATTGCCCCTTAGTTGCAACACACGTATGCAAGTATGTACAGCGCAACAAATGTGCAACACAGCAAAATTAACTTTAAGTGTTTTACAAAACCAAGAAAAAAAACCGATAGAAATAAAGAAAACTATTACAGCGCTCACGTCGAAATCAACTCTGCTTGTTTAGACAACGCCAGACGTTTGGGAAAGTCGCGCAAGCAGAAATTGAAAATCATAGATCTCACTCAAAACTGCTGATTGCTGATTACTGATCAGTAGATTGTGTAGCTGGCGAATTTGCCAAATCGTTTAACAATAATTTCATAACAGCAGGGAGCAATTGGATTGCACACACAATCGTCCAAAGCGGATTTGACCGAAACAGGACCAAGATATGTAGATATTATGTAGTTGCAACATTGTTTCCGCAAGTATGAATTTTGGTTATGATACACAGTGGTTGGTTTTCTGAAGTTTCACTGGATCTGTGAAAATTGAAGTCTAAACTTTAAGTCTGAAAACTGCTAATAAAAATATATCGTCGCTCGGATAAAGAAACAGTGTAAATGCTACATACACTATTATTCGATAATTGCACCATTGGATAGACAATCCTTTAATCTGTTAGAAAAATCTTTAGTTTTCTTAAATATCTCTTTGGCTCACTAATTTATTCCCGAAAAACGAAATTGTATTTGTATGGTTTGTAATGGTTTATAAAAACTTCCAATTCGTTTTTCTCAAAACTATACTTTTCATGTTACACTATTTCATTATTCCAGCGACGATATATCTCTGAAGAAAACTCTCAACATTCTTGAATGTTGCGAATTTCTACTTGACTAAATGAATTACCAGATATCTATATTGGTCTTAAGCTTTCTCCACTCGCACACTACAAAGTGTGATTTAGTGTGATGCGACGAATGGAAAGATCAGCCAATGTATTTTTTACGAAAAATTGGAAGGGTCAGGGGAGAACGCTTTTCTCGGCAGCTCTCTAATAATCTGGAGTGTGTTTCAGGCAAAAGTAGCTGACTTTAAGGAAATAGTCGGTTGCTTTTTAAAAATCTATTCTCACAACACGGCAGTAATCAAGGCTTAGGTTTTATAATTTGAAACGCTTCTTCCTGTGGCGCCACCTTTGACGAAAGAATAGATCAGCATCATTTCAGTACAACGAGCCCTTAACAAAAAAACAAGGATATATGAGGACGCAAGATCTTTAAAGTAATGACAACAAACCGAGAAAAGATACTGCGGCCCACAAAGCTTCGACTCTCGCTGCCGAAGTGAATTTTTACAGCTTAAAGTTCGATAAGACTTAGTAGATATTTGTCTCTCAAAAAATCGCTGCCCAAAGCCCCAGGCAGAAACATAACAAGTTTCCCGACGTCTTATTATCTCCACGACACGAATCGCAAACAGGGTGGCTATGTATGCCGATCACAGTCTATTTGTTTCAGCCACGGGAAGTTACCAGTCAACAATCCCATTAGTTGCCTGCAGTCCCACCAACCTAATGAATTAAGATGCCTAGATAAACCTTTTGTGATTGATTATAACATTTGTATGAAAGTTTCGTACATCTCCAGTCAGACAGTACATATATGACGGTGGGAGTCTATTAATGGATTGCGGAACGAAAATTATATACCCTGAGCGTTTTGAGCCGATGGCCAGAAGTCTCATTATTAGGAATTCCAAAGTGAGCTGGCACTTACATTGTGCAAATTGTTTAGAAGTAGTCCAATTCCAACTCTCCACTATGACATATTGAAAAGGTTGTAGCAGCAGAGCAGCTTATTTGATTTTTTCATGCCAGCAAAAAGTTACACGCGCAGCTGTTTGTTTTTGCTTCGCTATGTTTGTTATGCTTTGCGCTGCAGTAAGTTACCCACACGTAGTTCATAGTCTTGATAATTGAAATACCTCGGCTTGGAACATCGATGTATATTCCCCGAAAAGAGGAGTGGAGACTCCAGATCCTCACCCTGTCGCACTTTGCAGCCATAAGTAAAGATCTGAGAATATGTAAGCCAGTGCCCAGTATTGAGGGTAAAGCAGCACTCAGCCTCAGGGAACTCAACATTGTAGTACGTATCTTTAACTAAGGCAATACCCATGAAATATCTCTCCTGTGGACTTTATAAGTTAATAGTTTTTTGAAGGATGATGAGAGGGCATTTTCTCAAACACTATCTCTTAAGATGTTAAACTTACGCAATGCTCACGTTTGTACCCAGAGGAAATGATATCAGCCCATCCACGGAGCTACGCTTGAGCTACGTCGGGCTTTAATAATTATTAATTGTTATATTATATTTAGTATAAGAGATATTGCATCGTAGCCTAACTTGACTTGAGTAGACAGGCCGCACTTGTAAAAAGTAGACTCGGTGGCCACAGAGTCCCATACTAAGGCTAAACGGGATGCCCAACCCAACCTACTTGATTGTTTTAAATCGAAGTTGATTAAACTTTTAAATCAAAAATTGTCCCGACTCCATAGGATGGCTGGCGAGAAGAGCGTAGTAAAAACAAAAAACGCAATAGCTTCGACCAAAACCCAAGCCGTGTTTCCTTTGTAACTTTTTTTTGTTAGTAACCTCATTTAAAAATATAACTTGTTGTGGGAGAGCCACCTATGTCTTCAAATTCTTTTTGGCTGGAACGAAAGAAGTAAAGCCACATATGGGATTTTATTAACTTAAATGCAAAAAATATCAGTGCAATAATTTATTTCGCCACCTTTGGCTAAGACAGTGACAGTTATGCATCTCGGCATTGAGTCAATTAATAAACGAAACTTTTTCTTTCGTATTTGGACTGACTTGGTCTAGGATGTCATACATTTTTGGCGCTGGCTCCGAACTAAGTTCAAAATATCGCAAATATGCTTCTTATCCTACTTTCGTTCAAAAAGGTTTCATATATTTAACTACATGGGTAACCGCTTAGATTTCGAACACTGTACACATATTCAATGCATTGGTAAGTACAAAGATCGGTGGCAGCAAAGTACTTGTCGATGTAATGAAATTATAGCGCGATCACTTAACCTCACGTTGCACGCGCGAACGTTTATGATCAACAGATTGTCTGCAACAGCTACTGTTGCTACTGCCACCAAGGAATGCGCTACAGCAACAAGCGCATCAATGCGACCCTCCAATCACCGAATGCACTAACAACGTCGCACAAAAGACAGCTTGACCAGCTAGCTAGCGATGCTCGAGAAGAAAAACGATCATCGGTGATAAGCTACAACCAAGCAGCAAGTAGCAGGCATTGTGGTGGCAACATCGATTCACCACCGATTGAGCATCATAACCGGCACCACCACCTCCACTGCTCCACTGCTGATCGCGCTCACGTATGCGCATGTACCAAAATAATTTTTATTGAATAATTTTTCATTATTTCAAGAGCAACCGATCGCAACCTACGCGATGTGTTGTTGCATGCCACAATCAAACCAAAAACAAAAATATAAACAAGAAAGTAAGAAAAATAATAAAACAAACAACAGCATTATACTCATATCCAAGCAACAACAAAAACAATATTCTCCATACAATAAACGGCAAGTCATGACTTCGTTGTTGAGCCGTTAAAAGGAGGCGCTCGCCGTCCAACACGATCAATGTGCGCCGATCGAAGAGGAAGCAAACCAAAGCCTGCGAAGCTATTAGACGCCGAAGTGGTCACAGCTAACTAAAAGAAGCAGCAGGATGCCTAATATTACAAAAGTTGGTTTCTGTTGTTTTTGTTTGTATTGAACTTTTATTTGTTGTTGTTGCTTCAGGCTGCTCTGACAATGACGTAGCTTAGTACTACAGCTCAGCTTGGATAGAATAACGATCTGCATCATCTCCTACTTGTGCTGCCACCAATTGTTGCTGCAGTTGTTGTTTTCGTTGTGGTTGTTGTTACTGTAGTCCCTAGTTGTATCTTCATGTGGCCCTTTGATTTTGTTTACCAATTCACGGTGTGCAAACAACCGCGAACAAAACGTTCAACAGTTCGGCATGATGCTCGAGTAACAACAACAACAAACAATGTGGCATTTGCAACAAATAGGTAAAGAAATGATGCTAGTGCCAAAATCAGTTAAGGCACAGCGTTGGCAAAGGCAAAGCAAAGTAACACCGAATCTCCCCACAACTGATGATGCCACACAGACATGCTGTCACAGTGTCAGGCAGTCATTCGGGCAATCCCATCGAAAACTCTATGTTGCTTTACATAATTTGATAAATATGTGTAAGGACCGGGAGTTTTTTTTTGAATTTTTTCTCTAACCGGATACTCGAATACCTGAATAAAAATTCCGAATATTCGGATATCCGAAAAGTGTATTGATATTCGCAAATAACAACTGTTCGTAGATTGCTGAGGTGTTACTATATATATTTATTTTCCAACTCCAATCGAGTTCAGTAAATTTTAAAATAATTGCACGCATCCGTTCAAATACTATTTAAAATACCCGGATAAAAAAAACAAACTAATATTAACCGGACATTCGAATATACGGGCAGTTAAAGTCCTAATATGTATATATTGGTGTACATTCGAACGACATGGCCAAGCCAGATGCGCTGCACTATGTCCGTGTTAACAGAGTAATACACGCAGAATTGGCGTACCAAAGCAGGGCCGTATATGCAGTGAGAGGCACGCCACAGGGAGGAGTGCTATCAGCGTTACATGGTCTTGAACAAACTACTGATAAAGCTAGACTCTCAGAAAATCAAGACGGTGGCTTACGCCGACGATGTTGCGATATTGGAATCGGGTCAGTTTCCTTCGGTCATAAGTAAAATTATGGAAACGGCTCTAAGGACGGTAGTTTCCTGGGCCATAAACTGTTCTCACCAAAGTTCCAAGGAACGGAAATGGATCTATTAACAAGGTGAAATACCTAGGAGTTATTCTGGATCCCAAACTTAACTGGAAACCAAACATTAAAGAGTGTGGAAAGAAGGCCACGGTCGCTCACTAAGCAGCCAAGAGAATGTTGGGCAACAGATGGAGTTTGAAACCAAGAATTGTGCACTGTATGTACACAGCCATAGTCCGAGCGATAATCTCTTACAGAGCTGGTCTAGTGGCCAGCTTTTACTAAGAATTACATAGATACAAGGCTAAGCTGAATTAAAAGGTCCGAAGGATGTTTTGAACGTCTTGCATGACTTATTAGCCATATATATCTTTATCGAAAACTCATCTGCTAACGGCGCCATCAGACTTCGGGCCCTAGGGTTCTGGAAGGAAAGACCGTTCGGCACAGTTGTATCCTAGATGCACTACCGTTTGAAATTAAAGCGCTGCCCCTGACTATATCCTGTCGAAGACCTGGGTTCACCACAAATCCCGCACAAAACTCCCAAGCCGCAGTCACTGGAATCAAGAAAAGGTTAAGTTTTGCAGCGTTGTCTTTACGAATGGATCAAAGATGTAAGGCGGAGTTGGTGCAGAGGTTTGAGCAATATAACCTAAAGGTCTCCTTCCGCCTACCAGACTATGCAAGCAATAAGTTACTTCAAAGAGAATTTACTCGCGATAACACAGGTCAACATCCTCACGGATAGCCAAGCGGCCATTCAGGCACTCTCTTCTTCTGTTAGATCTCAACAAGTGGATGAATGTAGGAGAGAGCTGGCTTATATTTCTGATCAATACGAAATTACCCGAATATGATTCCCAGGAAATAGTGACATTTACGGAAACGAGGCAGCGGGCGAACTAAAAGGGAGCGCCTACGAACTGAATGTGCCCCACGGGGTGGACAAGGGCAGCCGCCTCTCTCTGTTGAATCGAAATAGCAAACTTGCTAATTGCTTGTCACCAGGGTGACAATCCACTTAAACAAACCAACCAACGGAGCAACTCGATGATGGAATTCAAGGGGTGTGATCTGGTTCAGGGGATGGTACATCCTCATTCCCAAGGCAGTCGGTCCTACATGCTCGCCCCTTAAAGTGTGAATTTTTCACAATTTTTCCTGTTTTACTTGTAATCCAAAATACTTCGAACTTATTTTGCCTTAAATAATGATTTCTAAATTAAAGCAACACTTATTTTTAGCAGTCATATTGTAATTTTAGTCATGATTTCTGACTGTAGACAAAATATCGAGGGCTTATATTCAATATCCTCTATCTGCACCTTTAAAAAAAAGGTGATTCTGATATAAAAATCCACCTAAGACTGTCGTCGATGATATTAATGCTGACCTTGTATAACGCTTGACGGAGAGATTTACTATTAAATTGCAAAGTCAGAAATAATATCAGTGATGACAGGTAAGTCCCAGATGGTGTCTAACATCACGAAGTAGAATCTATGAAAATTGCAGAGTTTTGAATATAAGCCCTCGATATGTAAAATAAAACCGGTTTATGGGTTTTTTTTTTTTTTGAAATTGGCAACTGTTCTTTTTCCAAACGACTATTCTTCGAATAACTCGAAAACCGGGAAAAAGGCGAATAATCAATACCCTGATGTGTTTACATGTAGGTATGTATGCTTACATTAACAAAACATTTGCTAAGCAATTCAAAAGTTCTGTTGTGGATTTTGTTTTATTCTTATTCGGTAGTTGGCAAACAAGGCGTGGCAAAGTGATGATGATCCACTGTTATTTACTGCGCCTATTTACCGCACTCGTTTCCACCAAACGAACTTATTCGATGAAGTACCTTATAAATTATCACATCAATATAGTTCGGTGGATGTAATTTTAAAATTTTTTTTCAGATCCTATGTATGTATATTTAAAACTTAGTTTCCATTGAAATGAACCAAAGGCATATGCTGTATATATGTATGTATAAATAATTTGTCGGCGAGTGAATGTAGACATTCCTTTAATAAAGCTTAAAGCGAGAAAAATATCATTTCTGGTTCCAGAATGATTTCCCTTAGTCTAAAGCCACATACAATTTCTTTCAGCTGTATATATTGACGCTAGTAGATACAGCAGAAACGTTTTAACATTTAAAGGACTATGCTTTGGGGATATGTACCCGCAATGTCCTTAATAAAGAGGCAAAGTAAGAAACTTGTGAGGCCCTGTGACGTATACTCCAGTAATCATGCAAAGAAGCGTAAATTCGGTGGTGTACTTGAGCACTCCATGAGGCGCGATTACTCCCTGTAGTGTACGCTTGACTTCCAAAGATGTCGTATTTCTTACTATCTCGACTTCGAGCCATTTTGACGTAGCATCTACAGCCACTAAAAATACATGCCCCTGGAACGGTCCAGCAAAATCAATGTGCAATGTCTCCCAAGGCTCTTCTCTAACCGGAATATGTTGACACGGTGCTGATGCAGGATTCCTCATTACTGAATGAGATTGGCCACACTGGGCTACCATCAACTCGACCTGTTTATCAGTGTTGGGCCACCATACAAAGCTTCGAGCATAAGCCTTCATTACGCATATTCCAGGATGGTATGCATTCAATAATTCCAATATTTTCTTTGATACCTCGGCGGTAGTACCACCCGATTTCCCCAGAGCAAACAATGTTTATGGGATGACAATTCCGACCTTCGCCGACTATATGGTAAAAAAATTATTTGCAAAAACCTCACCACTGCATTACTCGAGACATTATTGGGTCCATTTCAGTCGCTTTCGCAATTTTATGTGAGTTCATCGGAGAATTTTTTCGGCTTACCAGCATGAAAACTTCGGCTAGTCCCGCTGAGTCAGTATCAGTCTGCGTTGTTATGGGCAAACGACTTAAACAATCCGCGTTTCCATGTTTTTGTACAGGCCAGTACTCAATTTGGTAGAACGAGAACAGCTGGCACCACCTAAACATGCGAGTGGACATCATTTGAGGAATTGGCCTTTTTTTTTTTTAAATTTCGAGCGACGACTTGCGATCAGTCAATGTTTACGATTACCTCTCTTCCTGCCATAATTGATAGCGCTTCTGAGCATAAATACCTTCATGTACGCTAGACTGCATCACTCCCCATACAAAAAAAACATCGGTACTTTGTTTACATTGGAATTATAAAATCTATTATATTTGAAGATGTCCACCAAAATATTTCGGAATTATATTAAGATTTAGATTTTTCAACTCTTGTACTGATTTTATTCATTTCTTCAATCAGTACTCTAATGTCCTGATTTTTCAAAATTTGTACTGATTTGTACTGAATTCTCAACTCAAACAAAATACTTTATAATTTTCTTAAGGTGTTTACATAGCTTTGGAACTTCCTTAAACTGTACTGTAAAATGTAAGCAGAAAATAATTTAATTATAGTTGACATGTGTCAGATAATGTTTGATATGCCCAAAAAATTAATACAACAAAAAGATCAATCGTTTTACGGGCATATCGTCGTGTCGTTGCGTACCAGTTGCGATAATATTATGGAGCTAAAATTATTTAAAAAGAAGGCTGGCATTTTTTTGTCGTGTGTTGGAAGTTATCTCGAAAATAAATAACAGTTTAATAACAACAAATTTTCCTTTAACTTACAACTCTTTTTTTACAATTTACTGACATTGTAAAAGAGTTTTGCATACGAGACATTAACAGCCGGTTTCACCAGCAACTTAAATGGTAAATGATTTTTTTATTTTCTGTCAATTACCATATAAAGTTCAAGAAATTAAAATAATTTTTTACTAAAATTGCTTTCGTGAAATTGGCTGTAAGTTAGATACTCTTTCTAGCGAATTCTTAGTCTTTCAAAGTTTTTGCTTAGTTGAAAAAAGTAATTTAAGCCATGAGGAAATATAGATGAAGTCCTTAAATGTGGTACTTTTCCACAGTTTGAAAAAATATGTAATTTAGTTTTTTTCAATACCACACTCAAACGAAGCAACTCTGAGAGGATCTATATAGTTTGCTTCCTTGCGAAAAGAGAGAAATCGGCTCCTAATTAAAATTTTTTTAAGTGAGCTTCAAATTAAAAGTAATTTTAAAATGAAATGTATTGAATTCTTTGACTATTTAAACGCTGAAAATGGAAATTATGTTTTGTCATCTGCGGGGTTTTTTTTCAAAAAGTTATTTAAGAAACTATGTATTTAAAAAAAATAAAAATTTTTTTTTAGGTATTTTCAAATCGGTCCAGGTCACGTAAATCTTAATATATTTCCGAAATATTTTGGTGGACGTGTTCAAATATAATAAACTCTGTAATGCCGGTGGAAAATGGCAACTTTTTTGGTGATGCAGTCTAATGTATGCCCAATATCCTTGATTCGAATGCAGTGGGTCACTCTTCTCCTTTGTTGTGGTGTGCTAACACTGCACCTACCCCATACGGGATGCGTCACAGGTCAAAAATGGCTTTTTTGGATGAGTATAACATAAACACATCAAAATGAAAGGAGTATTAAATAAATTTGATACTAGGACTCAAATACTCGATTCCAACAAAATTTAGTTTGAAAGTATCGAGTAAAAAATATCGGAATGGTGTGACCAAAGAATCGAGCTTATATCGCATCGTATCGAAATGTGTGTCACTAGGTACGGTGCGTAGTTTCCGTAATAAAAAGTAAAACGCCAAAAAACGAGAGTGCGGGGAGATTCAAATGGCAGCTAAGAGGAAAAACGTTTACTATAAACAATCAGGGCGTCCAGAACGCATATAAATTATGAAGGGAACACTTTCCACCCTGTTGAATGGTGTGCTCTGCCCACTCCAAGAAAAAGGTAATCTGCCATATGCGCCAACTACCGCTGGATCAGTCTCGTAAATGTCTCGCACACATGTGTTATGGGCCTAATCCCACTAGGGCCTCAAGAATGTGACTTTAGACCTGTAATTACACCATGGACTTGTAAAACTGAATCGTTGAGGTACAATTGTTTATAGAAGCGTTATGGAAGGCGGGAAAAATAAGTTTATCAAGTTTATACTAAATATAAAGACGTTTCATTGTCATTCCTCCAACTCACATAGTTTTTTTGTTTGTCCTTTTATTTGGGAAGCACGGAACAAATACTGGCGGTCGTGCATGTGATTCCAGTAGCGCAAATCGCGAAGGGTATATCACGTTTTCGAATTACGCCGCTGATACGATAACTTTGGGCAAACAGCAGCAGTCTTAGCCACAAAACACAAATCGTTGACCAAATGCATGACGCGCCAAAAAGTCAACAAGAGCTCGTTGTCAAAATAAAGAATTAAACCTCCGGCTATAAGTATGACACAAGGTACGCGACAAAAGGGCTCTAAATGTGCATTTCACTTTTATGTTTTTATTGTACTAACTGAAGAATACAATAAAACCAGAATCATTTGGGCTGACCTTGGCGAATGAATGCAACTCACAGCAACGCGACGCAAAAAATCTGGAGAATAGCAACTGGAAGGCAGACAAACAAAAGGCGGCTCACAAAAAATGCGTGCAACCGATTTTTAGGCGATTTAGCCACAAGCGGTACCGTTTTGTGCAAATGCGTTGCGAATGAAATGTGCGACACAAAGGCGAGCCGCCACCAACGCAAACCGCCAACCTATCGCCGCCACTGCCACAAAATCAGCCGCACCACATACACAGCACAAACAACAGCTGCATACAACTTTTACTTTGACTTTCAACGGAGGCGATGTGGAGCCAGCAAAATGCGGGGGCTCAAAGGCGAAATAAAAAAGTAAAAATGCACAGCAACAACAATCAAACTAAGAATGCCTAAGGAAAGTTGGCTGAATGAATTGACCAGAAAATTTACGCGCGTGTGCTAAACACGAGACTTCCACGAACCACACGCAAACGCTTTGCTCCGCTCCACTGTACGGATACCGGTAGATATCGCACGCGCTTGCCTTAATGCCATCGCGCATCATCTCGGTTGTGATGAGGCATGGCAAATGCTTTATGGCTGTGCGGCAATATGCGACAAATGTGACAAGGCACACAAAAACGCATTGCAGCTTTTGCTAACTTTCCGTGGAATAACGCTGACGAGGCCGTTACTTTTATTGTTGCTGTTATTGTTGTTGTTGCTGTTGTTACTTCAGTTACCGCCAACGATAAAAACAAAGGCTCATCGCACGCCATTGTTGTCTCAACAGTAACAGCGGCAACTTTGACGAACAGTGTCCTGGGATAGGCAAAAATGCCAAAGATTTTTTTCTTCAATGATTGGCGCCGTAACCGCTTAAGCCATTTTATCCGAGTCCAATAAAGCACGCCAGCGGTTTCTATATCGTGCCAACTGACGCCAAATGGAAATACCAAGTGAAGTCATGTTCTTCTAGCCCGGGATTTTCCTGTGCAACCACCTGCGGGAGCCGCGTTGAATATCTAAGGGGCTGGAGCACTTGCGATTCCAAATATTCTGGGACGCAGTGAGGGGATTTCTCGCTAAGGAATAGCGTAGAAAAGCTTTTAGGGAATAAGATATATAATTTAGAATCCAACTGTAACTGATCTACCACTGCCTTCAACGTTTAAAATTTCTACAACTTTAACTACAAATTTTAATTGAAGTTCTTTCTGGCCTACGCTCTCATCCTGTTCTTGTCGACTTCAAGTCACATAAGGATTCGACGAAGTATTTCAAGCAAAACAGTGGCATATTTTAGCTAGAAACTAGGGCTGTGCGATTATTCGATTACTCGAGCAAGTTGGTTAATCAGTTATTTGGTTAATCAATTACTCGAGTAATCAAGATTTCGATTACTCAAAACGATGATTAATCGAGTTACTTGAAATATGATTACTCAAAAAAATAATTTTGCTCGTTAATAGAGTTTGCTTTGGAAAATGCTTATTTTCTTTTTTTACATTCTGTATATGAAAAAAATTTTTTGTTTTAATTTTTGAAAACAGAAACGTTGTTTTCAAAGTATCAAGGAACTTTAACTACTTTATACATATGTGAAGAGTTGAAATGTTGATTACTCATTTTACTCGAAATGTTGATTAATCATAAAGCAAATTACTCAAATATTTTTGTTTTTGGTTAATCAAAAATCTTGATTACTCGAGTAACTGAACTTTTGAGTAATCATAATTTCCAATTAATCGAATAATTGAGTTATTTACTTTATGATTAATTAAAATTTTGAGTAATCAATTAATCGCACAGCCCTACTAGAAACCATTCCGGAAAGATTGTTCGATACTCTATAGTTCCTCTTCATATCTCTAACTGCTAACCGTAATATTTTAATTATAATTACTGCCCAGATTTGTCTTATTATGTTAAATTTCGCCTCGGAGATCCAGTAGCTCGTTTCTGTAACAATTCTCTACCAAGGCGAATTGAGATATGAATTCGCCGCCCTGTTCTCTACTGCTAATTAGTAGGTGAGAATGACGTATTTTCTCTACCAGTAGAGAAATAATCGGTAGAGAAAAGTTACAGAAACGGGCTACAGGTTATCTGCCTTCTCGTTGAAAATCTATTCAAATCGATATTTACTGTGGGGGATGGAGCAGGGCGACCTTAATTTTCCAGTTCAGCCAGGTGAAAATTTGGCCATATTGTAATGTTAACATTCTTCACAGAAACGAGATCAGCAAAAAAAGAGATGATTATTATAAACAACAAATCGGGATCTTGCTTGAGCGGGACAGTAACCCATTCACTTACCATTCGCTCCCATTAACCAATGTCCAGTAGGTAATGATAACGACCACTACGATCAATACGGATGAGAGCTTTAGATCGTTTCTTATTGATAATTATCCAGATCTGCTTAGTAACAGAACAGGTTGTTTCCTTCGCCCACCGTTCGCTGCAGCTTGTTTTACCACGAATACAAGATCGTATTCGCCGCAGTTTTCAGGTAAGTACCCGGATACCCATCACGGTGTGCCTGAGTCAACCGTAAATGAAAGGTTGTTTTGTATGGGTTTTTGACCTGATTCTGTTAGAAAATAAAATGACAAACTTTTTCTTAATTTTAGGTAAATTTTTTAGTGCGTTACCACGTCAATGGTTATTTTCGGGGCTAGCTCGTTTAAAGCCCTTCTACATCCGACAACCACTTTGGAGGAAGTGTTGATTAACTGTAGAGATTTAAAGCGCAGTTACCCACGGACGTAAAATCGGAGAACGTGTCAGCTGGCACAATCTATCTTATGGGATCTGCGTGTTAATAATAATTCACCACCGCATGACCGTGACGTAGGTGTTGCTTCTCTCTCTTTCTATCAACAGCACACTTGATATCTTTCTACGTACTTCTACGCTACGCTACGTATACGTGCCTGGGTAACCGCGCTCATAAGCGGTGATTGGCTGTCATAATAGGGCGCCATACCTTATAGCTGTTAATTCTGTCTGGAAAACGGTGCAGTGGTCAAGGGAAGCCGTAAGCTGACGTTTAGTGAGAGTTCCTTAGAATAAGTTTCGCTATCAACCTTATTGTCGAGTTTTTATCTATCCATAAAGATGGCGGTATATCCTGGATCCGAGCGGTTTATCCAGCCGCTTTTGCCTGGAATTCCTTTTGTCGAAGCCAAAATTTGACTGATGCTTACGTAGGGTTGCTGGAATCGTGCTACACAATTCAGTTTTAAACTCTTTTAAATCTAAACTTTGGAAGAATAGTGTTCGTTAGAATAACGATATTTCTACTACTGACAAACCCTTGCTTCGCGATGTTGGTACCAGTAATCCTTGTGTGTGAAGTGAGCTCTAGGAAAACGTCCACTGATACTTTTGACCAAGTTCCTGTGGGTCCAGCATTCCAGCATTTGTATCATGGTGAGCGCAGGAGGTACCTGTCCCATGAGCTGAGTTCAAAAAGTGTAGTTTCGTTTCATTCTTCGCCAGGTCGTCTTATGCGCAGTTCCCCAGGCGGGCTAACATCTAATCTACATAATCTAACATCTAATCTAGGTATACAGTGTGATCAGTGTGGAGTTGGCTTCAACGCTGTAGTCCATCCTTCTTCCTTCGAAATTGGGCTTTTGGGAGTTTACAATTTGCATTAAAAACTTTAAAGTCACTAGCGACGATATTTAAGCGGTAGACACTGTTTTTTACTATTGAAGACGACGATCAGAATTTAAATTTGAACAAGATACTAGATAATTTCTTTTTTTTCTAACTCCTTTTTTTTGTAAATAACTAGTCGCTAAACCAATAATCTTAAAATTTCTTAGGTAGATAATTCTGGTTAGAAAGAAAACCGAAATGGCAGCCTTTTCCTAAACATTCAACATTTTCTAGTTCTACACTACTTACACATCTCACCCAAGTAATCTTTAATCGATAATTGGTCGGTGTGAACAGTCTGTGCATTTGGTGTCATTTCAAAAGGACCAAAGCCTGCAAAGCAAAATAACCAAAGAATTGTCCATCAAAATTTCGGTGGAATTTTTTTCCGCGCGTACGTGCCTAAAGCTCAATTGACGGTCAACAATCCGGCTAAATGTTCGAACAAACGAAAATAAATTGCTGCCCATCTTCTTTAAAAGCGGCATATCTTTCATTCGCTTTTCGATAGTGAATATGTACGTATGGATCTGTAAACATGGAGAGTTGTTTTTGACGTAGTTGCAACTGTGATTAGATGAACGTCCGATGGTTGACAGGAAATTCAAACAAAGCCAATTTTTGCAAACTTTATGATTAGACAATGACTTCTATAAAGCTAGCAGCAACAGAATAAGCTTACGACAAGTACGTATGTATTTAGGAGCATACACGAGCTATATCTCTATATTTTCATATACATACATACGTATGTATGGGCGTATGTGCGTATGTCAACGAATACAAAATACAAATATGTATTTCAAACTGATCAGGGACGCCGACTGCTAAAGCAAAAACTTGTGTATATTTACCGATGCGCATGCGTACTTTACATACTAAATATATTTCATGATATCAAAGTTTGTTTTCGTATTCATTTGACTAAAACCGGCGACCGCTTACTTAATTAAGCAACGGCAGTGCCATAACTTATTTGCGACCTTGTCTAATTGGTAGTAGGTAGGTACAATGAAATGCGACAACAAGAATAAGTATAGCAGCAACATGGCCGAGAGCGGAAACGCAAAAAGCGTCGCATGCGATCGTCGTGCGTCATTATATCGCATCAAAATCTCATTCAACTACAAATGGCACAATATGTATCTAGCTATGTATACCTATACATTAGGCCGCCTCGCCAAAAAAATCAGTTTTTTCACCCGAATCATAAAATTTATTATATTTAAACCTGAGATGGGCAAACTCACACTATCACACACATGCGCTTGTGTACGAAGCAGCGAAGTGTTTCTCAACGGGCAGTGCTTCTTGTGGAAGAGAGTAGCAGTAGAACAGCAGCTTTTATTTTCAAATTATTTGGTCTCTAAAATGTCAAATCAAAATCTAAAATTCAGTCAAAATTTTTGACTTCGTTTAACAAAAATTTTAAATTGTCAAAATCTATTTGCATGTTAAACCTTTTTTTACAAAAGAAGCGATTTTTTTATTTTGAAATGAAAGTTTCCATGTATTTTATATGGAGAAAAAACAATTTGTCGTAGAAATGGTATAAAACTCTTGAAAATCCATATTTTTCGACCGGAAAACTGTGGTTCTCTTCAGAAGACTTCCAGCATTAATATCCAATTGGTTATTTAACCATTTTTTTATGATTAAAGATTTTTAATTGGTCGCCCCGATTGCATTTTCTAAGGGCTTTGGAGGACCTATAAAATATAGTTACCATAAAAAAAATTGTTAAAGAAACAATTGGGTATTATTACTGGGAATCTCCTGAAGACAAGTAAAGTTTTCCGATAGAAAAATATTGATTTTCAAGAATTCTACAATATTTCTACGAAAAAATGTTTTTCCCCCATATAAAATACATGGAAAACTTTGAGCTCTTTGAGCACTACCTAAATAATTTTTTATTTCAAAATAAAAAAAAAGTGGGTATATTTTTTTCGGTATATAACAATCCTAGGGGGTGGCTGCATTAAAAATCCGACCTTATTTTTTTACATACATTTTTGGACCACTTTACTGAACATTTTGGATTTTTTTAGTCTGACTATTTTTGATTTAGGGTGCGACATATTAAATTTTCAAATATCGATGGAAAGACAGTGCTGATTTTTCTTGTATTAAGAGTGATTCGCCCTAATGTACATACATATGTATATATACATATAAGTAGGTATGTAGTAACCGATGTCGATATTCATTATTGTATTTCTATTTTTATGGTTTATTAACAACAAAAAAAATAAACTGATTTCGATTTTCGTATGATATTTGACTAACACCGTCCGCGGGAAAATGAGTTATAAGTATGCTATTTATGTAAATGGTTCGAAAACTATTTCGCGACTTAAACCATACGCTACCTGACAACTAAATAGTGATGCGTTTTTCTAACAATTTAGGAGAATTTTCGCCCTAGCCACGTCCTAAAAATGGCCAAATCGCGATTTCCTAATATTTTTTTAGACCCGGTTTCAATGTATATACCTTTAGTTTTTGAGATCGTTTTGAACGCCTCCTTCGATTAGCAAACACTATTGTCTCACTACATCATTAACTTTAAATGTTTTTTTAATAATGAATAAATATTTTAGTGAATGATAAAACATAGCCAGCAATACTTGTTTGACGCTGTAATTGGAAACCCCAGTGAAGCTAAGAGCTGGAGCGTTTCTGCCTATTCGGCGACCCAGCCAGCGAAGTCGCTCTATTTTGTCCACATCGTTGAAAAGCTCATAGAAATATCGTTCCATCGTATATGGTATTCGGCTTCACCAACGCGCAAAGGCCCTTACATCTTACGCTAAATCGCTGCCTCGAACTTTCCAAGAGCCGCCTCTTCGGATGATTTCATTGTCTATGCCTCTGGGGCATACAACAGCATTCCAAAGGAGCACTTTTACGCAAAATATGATTTCCAAGCTGACATTATTATTGGTGTTAATTAGAGCTGTCAAACTATCGATAGTCAAGTCCATCGATGTTTTACGATAGTCTTAAGGGTGACTATCGATAGTATCGACCCATTTCAAATGTTTTTCTAAATCCATTTATTTTTCGTTATCTTGCTTTTATAAATTTGTTTATTTTAGCGGTTCACGGTTGCATTTAAATATCGAGAAATATTGCTAGAAATTCATTCGTGTAAACAGCGATTTCAGAAATTTTCCCTACAATTCGCCTTTCGGGGAAAAAAAAATTCTTTCGAAAGACACTTTACATGCAAGGTGCCACTGCTCATGCAACAGCTTTCTGCAATTTCTCAATTTGACAGTCTTTTGAATTATACTGCATTGATCGGTCTAAGACGGCAATATAACCTCTGCTATTTCCACGCTTAAAATAAAAAATTGCGCTTTTCGAAATAATGCCATGAACCACTAAACAGATCACCCAGCACGGCAACCGCGTATTTGTAATTGCATTTGAGAAATAAAATAATAGTTGGTAACGTCATTTTTTAATAGGTTGTTTCATTCACACACATTGTTTCATTCCGTTTCATTCACATGGCGGCGAAAAAATTACGCACTGCACAAAAAAAAATTATTGTTTCTCGCACACCGTCCTGGGTGATCTTTATTCGTTCGTTCATGAAATAATGCTGCCAATTTTTGTTCTCTTTGAGCCATGAAAGAGAATACGCTATCAATGAAACGATAGTGGCGATAGTATTAAAACTATCGATAGTTATTTCAAGTGATCAGACTATCGATACTATCGATAGTATCGGCGATAGTTTGACAGCTCTAGTGTTAATGATAGCAAAAAATTTTGTTTACTCCTACTTCACCACCGGACCTACCCGCTTTTCTTGTCTATATAATTCCGAGAAGGCAGAACAGACGTAGCCCTTGTTTTTACGAATAATGTGGATACATCAGATTTTTTTATGCAAAGAATTGTGCCTGAGCGGTTCAGCTCTGCGGTTTTTATTATCTTCTCCAACATCAGATTAAAAAAGAACACGAAAGGAACTCACCTTTTATGAAACCTCGCTTGGTATCCAACGGATCGGAGAGGTTCTTACCAATTCTGACGGAGTTGATGCTTTTGTTCAACGTCATTTAACGCAGCCGTATTAGATCCGCGGGGATAGCAAATTCAGACATCGCGGCATAGAGGAAACTTATTTTCACGGTTGCCACTTCATCAAAATTTTGTGTACCACAATATCCAAGTAAAAAGGCCAAAATAAAATAAAATGTACCATTTTTTGCCGTCCATAAAAAATACGTATATATATATATTTTTATAATATTAAACGTTAACAAAAATTGCAATATTTTCAATTCGTTAAAAAAAAATAAATTTTCTCTACATATTTGTTTGCATTTGTGCATGTTCAGGCAGTGTTAAATGTTAGTGTATAGACCAAAACATATCTTTTTCCGCCCGGCAAACCAAATTTTAATTTTAACGAACGGTCTAGTGTATACCTTGTTCTAATATAATATTCACATTTATTTTAATGAAAAATTTGTTTCATTAATTACACAGGTTTATAAAGAAAAAAAAGTAAGTGCGCCTGGGCCACACTGGAGAAGTGAAACTTA
Organism: Rhagoletis pomonella; assembly: GCF_013731165.1. Taxonomy (NCBI): domain Eukaryota; kingdom Metazoa; phylum Arthropoda; class Insecta; order Diptera; family Tephritidae; genus Rhagoletis; species Rhagoletis pomonella. Next base: position 27,656,463 of record NW_023458564.1, read on the forward strand.
CGTTACATACATATCTATTTTTTCTCATAAACAATATTCATATGTATACACATAATACATACTAGAGATGGGCGCGGGATGGCGGGACCCGCGGGACCCACGGTACTGATTTAAAATTGGCCGGGATGGGCGGTATCGGGAAGATCTGTAAAAATATGGCGGGCGGGACGGGACCGAAATCCTTTCCCGACACTCCCGATAAAACCGCAACCCCCGAAAATTCACAAAATCTTCCTTAAAAACGATGTTTGAAATATGCACCTTTAATGTTTTATTGAGGCGAAAAAGAAAAAAAATTATAGGAAGATGACAGATCTTTCATTATTATTTAAAATAATATGAAAGACATGAACATTTTTGTGAACCTTCGATCGGTTTGTAAACCTCGCCACACACGTTGAAATCTCAACCGCCCGTTTCAATTTGTTGTCCGTGTGTAGCGGGATGGGCGGGTTCGGGACTTAAAAATCGAATTTCGGGATGGGCGGGGTCGGGATTAAATATTTAGTCCCGTGCCCATCTCTAATACATAAATACATCTGCTTTTGCTTAAGGTTATATTTTTTCTTTTTTCTAATTACATTGTGTTATTCTAATGAAAAAATCGATATATGTCGATAACAAAAACGATAAATATCGATAACAAAATAGATAAATAAATATCGATAACAAAATCGATTAATATCGATAACAAAATCGATAAATATCGCTAACAAAATCGACAAAAATATCGACGACAAAAACGATAAAAATATCGATAACAAACCCGCTATATATATCTATAAACTATCGATAACAAAATATCGATAAAAATATCGATAACAAAATCGATAAAAATTTCCATAACATAATCGATAAATATCGAGAACAAAATCGATAACAAAATCGATAAATATTGATAACGAGATCGAAAAATATCGATTACAGAATCGATGAATATCGATAACAAAATCGATAAATATCGATAGCAATATCGATAAATATCGATAACAAAATCTATAACAAAATCGATAAATATCGATAACAAAATCGATAAATATCGATAACAAAATCGATAAATATCGATAACAAAATCGATAAATGTCGAAAACAAAATCGATAACAAAATCGAAAACAAAATCAATAAGAAAATTGATAATAAAATCGATAAATATTGATAACAAAATCGATAAATATCGATAACAAAATCAACAAAATTATCGATAACAAATTCCGAAAATATCGATAGCAAAATTGATAACAATGTCGGCAAAATTTCGATAAAAATCGATAGAAATATCGATAACAAAGCCGATAAAAACATCGATTATTTTATCGATAAGTCCCGATAATACCGAAAATCTCTAAAATCCCAAGATAGTTCCCAGATTGAGTCTCTCTCTATATCCTTTCCTCTTTAATTACCCCTATTTTAATTTTTCTTCCCCTATCTTCATCTTTACTTTTATCGGTATCTTCATCCCCCTCTTTGTCTTTACTTTTATGTTTATCATTTTCTTCATCTACCTCTTCCCCTTACCCCTTATATGTATAAGTAAAGTGTTTAAATTTACCTTGGACATCATTTTTGCCTTTATCTTTACGCGTCTTTGTTTTTGTTTTTATTTTTAGTCTCCATCACGCCAGGTTCGAGGTCGTTTAAAAACCTGAAATACAATTCTTCTGAACTTGACTTTGAAATGACCTTCGCATTCAGCGCGTCGATATAGAGGTTTGGTTCAATATGCAGAAACTTTTTTTATAAACTTGTGTTATTTATGAAAATATAGTTCATTCTATAATATAATCCATATATCGAGCCCTAACCGCCAAAATAACGTAAGCGAAATTTTTTTCACAATTTTCTTTTTGATGCAGAAATATTCCTAGAGCATCTAGATGCATTTCTGCATCAAAAAAAAAATTTTGAAAAAAATGTCGCTTACGTTATTTTGGCGGTTAGGGCTCGATATATCAAAGCTTCATACTTTATATAAACCGCATAAAAATTAAAAAAGAAAATTTATCAAAAAGTGCAAGTTTCAAGACGCTAAAAATTACCGTTGATTTTTTAGAATTTGTTTTTTTTTGTGGAGGGTGTTGCGCAATTTCTTCCATATAAAAATAGATTTTGAATATGGGGTACATGTAAGGTGTTGCGCGTTTTCTTCGATATAAAAATAGATTTCGGTTATGAGTTATATAGAAGAAAACGCGCAACACCCTCCACAAAAAAAATTCTAAAAAATCAACGGTAAGTTTAAGCGACTTGAAACTTGCACATTTTACTAAAATTAAACGGGCTATAAAACTGCATACTCCAAAATTTTCTAGAAATTAATTGTCAGAATTCCACTGCAGTATAGCGATAACAATTAACAGAACAGCTGCAGCGATAGCTCTCAGCAACGTCAAACGAACGGAAAGCCATAGTTGCTTAGTTGCTTCCAAAAGGTCCAAAACAAACAAAACAGGCCAAAAGGCCCAAACGTAGAAAAAAGGCCCATATTTGGTACAAATGTAGCAAAGTGGCAACCGTGCTTATTTTCCTGCTATCGAAAGCGGATTTGAAGTCGACAAATAAATAGATAGTGTGTGTCGATCCTATTTTCCCGACTGTTTTCCGATATTTTGTTTATGGTGAATAGGTACCTGGTCTATGGCGGATTTTCCAGGACCAAAGCCACACTGATAAGGCCCATCCATTTCGTTAACCGGGGGGCTTCAGTCTTTCTAGCTTTCGTATTTTTCAAACGCGTAATTACTATTCGTGGTTCGCCATAGTGAGACGGTGGGACATCGGCTTCATCATCAACGACTGGGGGTTCAGGTTCGTCTTCTCCACTACTTTCAGAGTAGAAAAGTTTTCCTTTCACAATTTAAATAGTTCTGGATATCGGTCACTAGGTTGTTGTTCTTACAAGAGTTCACCCTGGTTTTGAAGCCTCTTGGGTGGCGCTAATGAGTGGGAAATGTGGTTCCACTGCACGCTTATGTCGGCTTGCTTAAGAGTGCTTACTGAATAAATTGGCCGTTTTTTCTGGTTGCAGCTTTTTGACCATGTTGATCAATGTTTGATCTTCAGAGCAATGAAAAGCAATTAGCTTACTGACTATTCTTAAGCTGAAGCAAAGAGGACATTTTGTCTTGAAGGCTGAGTTTCTTATCACCCACGCAATGAAATCATCTAGCGTGATTTTTGTACCATGGCCCTTGACCGCGTCGTTCTTCTTCAGCGAGATTGACGAAAGTTTTCATGGAGAGAGGATCACTCACATCACAAAACCGACAGCGAATTTGTGCTCCTTTACAAAGCAGCTTTAGTAGACGTCGCAAGGTCCCGCTCTCACTTTTCAAACCATATTTTTCTGTTAAGTTCATAATTTTTATTAGGTAAATTAAAAATGTAGATGGTGTCAATTCTGTATATCTTCTGGTATGCTACTTTATTGCGTCCTAGTTGTCCGGATTATCGATCTGCTACTATATTCATAAATAAAAATACGAGAGATAATTACAGTATGTTTGTACCTTTGTAAGGTAATTTAATTGAAAAAGTTTTTAGATAGAGGTCCAAGTTCGAAAGTATAAGTCCCACTTTTTTTTAAATTACTATTATAAAATGCTTATCTTGAAGGTCGATTTCCCGATTGCTGTAAGCCCATTATATTTAAGCCCTTAATCATCATGACTTCCACCACCTGTGCGTTCACATCGTCTTCGTAATTATTATGATCTCCAGCAGCAAAATATCAATCACTGAACGAAAACACAGTCAAACACCCATTAAGCGGGTACGAGTCGGCGGGCTGACAGCCAACATCAGGGAGGACGGCCGGTTGGCAGCCTTTAGCAGCTTAAGTATGTATGTACATAGAGTATCTCTGAACGTCTGTGTGTATGTATGGTGGAGAGAATGTAAATAGGAGCAGAAATTTTAGAAATTTTTAACTATTTTTCTTTATTACTTTATTATTTTTTATGAAAATAAAGCTTACCTTGTAAACAGAACCTTGTAAATCAAAATTTCAAACTTTGTAGAACATTTACAAAGATTCGACGAATTTTAATAAATTTTCATCGAAATTTGAAACTTTTTAATCAGACTTTTTAGAATTTTTTGAGCATGCAGTTTTGTATCTTCTTAAATTTTAATATAATAAAGTGCAAGTTTGAAGTAGCTAGCCTTTGATTTATATAAATTTTTTGTTGACGCATTTTCTTCCATACAAAGTATGTTCGATAATTGTTTTTTATGAAGAAAATGAAAAACATAAAAAACATTAACAAAAATCAGCAGTAAGTGATAACTACTTAAAATTTACACCTAGTTACAATAAAATTGAAAAATTAAACTTATTGAATTTTGCTAATTTTTGTATAAAGTTTGAAATTTTTACATACGTGGTTTTGGTTAGATTATAAGCGACATTTTCTTAAAGAAATAATATATGTACATGTAAATGAAAGTGAAGTAGCCAAATAAAGCAAAAATGGGTCGTACCTATTTATATTTTCGCCACTGTATTTATGTGGCGATGCCCTTTATAATTTAAAGAAAGTATTTTTGACAATGCTTTATTGCTATGTGGCGGCAGCAGGTAATAGAGCGGCAGCTCTGAAGCTTCTGCAACAGTAGCACGCACAGTATTGCTGCTGGCAGCAACCACAATAACTACAATTACAAACCACGATCGACAGAGCGAAGCAACATAAATCATGTAAATAAATTGCCGGGAAATCCCCAATGAATACAACAAAAATTTTAAATCCATCAAATCACAGTTCGGAAAATCTGCGGCGAACTCCAACAACTCGCCAACCAATCGATTTTAAAAACAAGCGCCACAACACGTGTAATAAACATAACGCTTCAAGCGTTGCCAGACGACGAGAAGCGTGTTAAACGTTCAACGCGCTTGAGCCAACCCGAAGTTGCTCTAAAGTAGCAAAGTAGTATTTTTAATGTTTTTTAAATTACTTGCGATATTGTAGCGCCTCTGTTGTCATCGTGCGATGTTTATTTTGTTTATTATTGTTGCTTTCCCTAGTGAGCGCCTCTTGTTGGACCGTTTCATTCTGTTAATTTGTAATAAAATCAACAAGTTCAAAGTTGTTTCATTCAATTGACCTCGTCGCCGTTCCCAGCGCCACACACATTTTGTAACTATCATTCAAATTCTAGTCATAACAACAACAAAAACAGCAGCACCAGAAAATGGCAGATAAAGGGTGTATCTGAAAGAAAATTGAATTGACGCCGTAAGTATTTAAAGCAAATAAGGAGGTTTAAGTTATAGCAAAACCGAATTTTATACACTCAGGAAAAATTATAAGAAATATTTTTCATTATTCCTATTCTCAAAAAAGTAGCGACGGAAATGGGTCCTATCGAAATGGCTAAACTAAAGATTTTAAAAAGCTTTTACGAAAGTTCCATACCCTTTTATATTTTTGTTATAAGGTGAAACAAAAAAAAATACCATTCATTCCCTATATCTATATATACTGTACATAAAAAAAGGAAATTGTAATACGCCGATGTCTGTAGATTATAGATATTAAAGAAAAGTTAATATGGGAGGTCCATATTATAACAACAGAAGCCAAATCAGCAATTTATAAAAATTGTGTCTGTCTGTCGATATACATATACTAGGGATGTTAATTTTTTAGCTTTTTACGATCCCGGGATTTTCGGGACGTCGTTATCACAATCCCGAGATCCCGGGATTAGTCCCGGGATTTAGATATTCATTACTTTTCAACAACTTAAATCGAAAAAAAAACCAGGGACGGAAAATAATCATTATTTTTTTAATTTTAACCAAAAAAATCAACAAGTTGTAATCGTCGTAAAACAGTTTTAACTATACTCACGTATTTGTGTTCGTACGCCCTACTGTAATTTACAATGATTTTTATTTTTCGAGTTTAATTAATAAACATTAAAAATAGTAATAGTAAATTGTGATCGAAAAAATAAAAATCAAATAAAAATCATTTCCGTTGAGCGAAAAAATAAAAATCTATAATAATTATTAAATTTGAGCGAAAAATACAAAAATCATGAAGTAATGATTAAATGCTTATTTAAATTATTTTACTCATAATGATTACCGTCGTATCTCTTCTACCATAAAATAAATAATAAATAAATTGGTTTGAAACGTACATTTTATTTAAAGTGGCGTTTTTATTTTTTCTCTCTGACATCAGGATTTATTTTAAAGGACTTTGTAATTTCAAAAATATGATTAATTCCAAAAATTATTTAAGAAATTCAATGGAATGTAAAATAAAATAATGCGTACCAAATGCAAGAGGAATTTTTTTTTAATTAAAAAAAATTAAAATTTTTTGGATTCACAAGGACGAATAGGTGATTTTTTAAGTTGATAAAGTTAGAAGGACGAAATTCGAGGATGGTATCGAGTCCTTAACATATAATTTTTTCAAAAACTAATATTACGAAATGTCAAGGATAAAAGTTTAAAAGGACATTTTAATTACTTGCCAGTCCCTCTGCTCCAAAAACTTGAAACTGTTTAAATTCTATAGGAGTTAGTCTTTAATTTGATACCCATACTTCTCCTCTAAACGCATTTCTCTAAATTTTTGAAATAATTTTTGAATTACTGACGACATAGTGAAAATTAAAAACGCAATTTTACTATATTTGTCCCACGGGTTTGCGAATATATTGATATTTGTGTTTAAAATTTACTTAGAAGAAAAATAAGACCAATCGAAAATCCTGTATTTACCACAACTGAAGAGTATTTTCGGAAGATGTATTATAAAATTTTTGACCAAGTTATTTGCTCCCTGACCAGTAGATTTGATACTAAATCGGCAACTTGTTATAAAAGTTAAGAAAAGTTATTTCTTGGTGAGACAGTAAATTTGAAGAAAATGTCACGTTTTATAATTTTGATTTTGACGAATGCAGACTCAATAGTGATAATGATATGGCGCACAGAGCAAAATCTATTTTCTGTGAAAGATGTTGTGCAATTTTTGCGTGATAACGATTTGTGTGTGGGGCTTGTTTCTGAATATGTACGCTTCATTAGATTACTTGTTACAATTCCAGGGTCATCATGCTCTAACGAGAGGAGCTTTTCTGTTTTGCGTATGGTGAAAAATTATTTGCGCCCGACAATGCACCAAAAACGGCTCAACCATGTAGCAAGGGTTGACTTTAATGTGCATCGACAAGTGTGTGTTTTAGCAAAACTATCGCGAATTTTTTCATGAAACTTTACGAGGATGCTAAGAAACGATATCGTTACATAAATTCTCACTATTTTCACTTTGTTAATACTAGTATTTAAACAATTTGTTGTTTACATTGTTTGCACTTCCACTAGCAAATGTTCATATAAAAAATGAAGCTATCACTTATATTTTCATAGATATACGATTTTTGCAATGTGTATGTGTATTTTGTATACATTAAATGTATTTTATTTTATTTTTAACATAAAACGCATTTAATAATTTCACTACTTTTGTTCAACAAAGTAAACAAGCAAACGAATCAAAATGGTTGTAATAGTAAACAGAAAGGTGCTACCAGATGTTCGAAAATTAAATACACTAAAATGAAGGGATGTTCAGCAATCTACTTTTGCTTCGCAATTATCTCGATAATGTTAGGGAATAAATGAGTATAATGTGTTTTTTAAAATATGTTAAATAGTGAGCACTATGTGAAAGGTGTTCAGCCCTTCTTCTTCGGCAACACAGAAAGGAGAATTGTACTTAGTGAGGGTTATAATCCCTAAGCGCGGCCATAGACCACCTACGCAGAAATGTGTTCTCTGCAAAAGGTGTTCAGCCCCTCTTCTTCGCGCGATTTTTTTTACAAGTTTTCGCCAGGGGCGCTATGTTATTTTGTAATAAAAACCAATATAATAGAAAACCTAAAAAGCTAAGTAAAAAATTCTGAGATATTACTTTTGACATTATTTAATCATCTGGCAGCACCAACCTCGTTGTTAAATTGCAACCCTTGCATATGTACTACTTCTTTAAATCTTTTATCGTGGTTAAATTAACAAAAATAGCCTATTACTTAAAAGAAAATGGTGATGTGCAGTGAAAGTGTTTACAATTAAGTCACATTTACCTATTTTGGATAATGAAATCGATGAAATTTGCATCAACATATTTAGAGAATTTCGCAACTTTAACAACAAGTTACTTAAAAAATTTAAGAGTGCGCGGGGTGGAGTGAATCAAAAAGACCCCCTCTAAACCTCGTCCCCTCCCCCCAAATTTTTTTTTGTTTCCTTTTCCTGTAGATTTTCACTAAAATTTTCTCTGTACCAATATTGAATTCTTATCCATGAACTCAGGAACGACTTCATTTCATGAAAACCAAAACGAATGGATATTTTTTATTTTTTTCAAAATCTGATAAAATGATAATTTCCATGAAATATATACATATGTATATAGTATGTATGAAAAATAAATGTATTATACACGAAACAATAAGGTTTTCTAACGAAATCTGTTAACCTTCTCAATTACATCGGCAACCTATTTTTTGTACCTGTATACTCTTGCCACCAGCAGAACTACCCACCTGGGCACAGGGCGTTTCGACGCCCCTGAATATGGCTGTCAAAAAGAGGGAAGTCGAAAAAATTTTGTGTTTGAATATTTTTATTTAATTTAGATAATAATAAGACAAAAAAATTACAATATGGATATGGATAACTAAAGAGGTTTAGGAAAGTTTACTGCCGAAAATATTTTTGAGGGGGGCGGCCACCTGTTTGAAAAATTGTATTCATTTAAATTGGTAAAATAAATTAAATATTACAATACTGTTGTTAAACTAATGACGTTGAAGAAAGTTTGCTGTCGAACATATTTTTGAAGCGGGTTGCCATATATTTGAAAAATTTAATTCAGTTAAATTGATAAGGTAAATATTATATTAGTACACATCTGAAGAAAGTGCGCGTTATGTAGACTCAAGCTATAAGATTATAAATTAGATTTCCACCAAAAAGTCGATACTTTATCTACCTTCTAAATACCTTCGAAAATAAATTAACTAACACCCACATTTATAAGAATAATAAAGAATGCTTCATAAATCGAAAATGTAAATTAGAATCTATTTTATTTTTTACGAATGACGCTATAAGAGTTTTGGAGTAACAACACAAAGATACTTTTAAGGCGCAGTGAAGCACGTCGCAGTACGCGTTTTGCTCGTTAAAGGTTCAATTATATACAAGGAAAGTTTCCATTTCAAAACATAACTTTTGATATTGTCGCTGCTCTTTTGGCGAATTCAAATCGCAGATAACAGCGATTTGAACGCTTCAAAAATAAAGACGAAAACCAGAAATAAACAAAATGCTGTGGGTCAACTCAAAACTCCATAATTCGTACACAAACCGAATTTCAAATCTATAGCAACAAAAGCAACGAAGTTAATGTAAGTCGGCCAGATCGGTTATATGGCGGCTATATGTTATGGTGCCTTGAACCGCATAAAATTTGGTAAGTCAGCTCAGAAGTCTATAATACATTCATAGCGTACGCTTCGGGACCGATTTTCGGTTCTTCTAAAATGGTGTTTTCGTTCTTCGGACTTATTCTTTTGGATTATCTGAGAGCATTTTTCGGTTTTCCCTAACAGTTTTTCGGGTATTTTGGAGTCGAGTTTCGGCACTTCTGGAACCGTGTTTTCGGGTCTTTTGGAATTGAGTTTTGGTTTTTCTGACCTTTTGGAATCGAGTTTCAGTCCCGTTTTTGGTTCCTGTGTGAACCGGACCGGTCGGTACAGTTACCCCTGTATGTGAACCTTACAAATAAATTTGTTCTTAAATTGTTTGGTTTTTTAAACTTGTTTGTCCAAGCACGCCTTCTCCTTTTGAAATTTAAATTTTGTTTGCCACATTCACGCAGCATACGACTTGTGGCAAAAAGACAAATAAAAAACTAAAAAATAACAAATAATTTTTAAGCAAAAAACAAAACCGGCTTCAATTCTCATATATATATACATATGTATATATATATATATTTCATGATCCAATGATCGGATCTACACCAGATTAGTATTGGACCACCTCGGAGACACTACCTTTCCGATGCATAAAAAATTATCGGTTTACATGGTCCAAAGTTATGCGGTAACATACATAAAAAAAAAAAATATTCCGACGAACTTACGACGATTTAATGAATTTTTTTTTAAATTAAACTTTTCCGACTTTTTCGAAAAAATGCTTTTTTCTGCGTAATTTTGCAGAACTTTTTTTCTTTTTCAGGAACTCCAGTACTATTGAAATGCTACTGAGAATAGCTTTAATTTTAATTTTTCTTCAAAAATGAAAATATTTCGAATTTTTAGGAAAAAAAAAATTTCAGGATCTCTAGAATATTGAAAAGCTACTCAGAACAATTTTAATATTTTTTTTTTTAAATTAAATTTTTTCTACTTAAAAAAAAAATAAAATTTGGCGTAATTTTACTGAATTTTATTTGTTCTTTTCAGGAGCTCTAGAACTATTGAAAATATTAAAGTTTTTCCATGTTTTGAAAAAAAAAATGTTTTTTCGACGTAATTTTGCAGAAATGTTTTCCTTTTCAGAAACTCTAGAAGCTACTAAGTGCAGTTTTTTTATTTGACTTTTTGCCTCAGACATGGCCATAAGGCAGAAATATTTTTACTAGGGTTGTCATTTAAAAAAAAATATTTAAGGAACGTTTTATAAACCAGTTACAACAATGAGTGCTCCTGCTCTTAACCGCTTGGAGTTTACGACATACATAACTATGTATATTCTTTAAGATCAATATCGACTATGTAGTGATTGACAAATCAGTTACGGCTATACGAAGCTGGATTCATAAACACACCTAATAACTCATTCATGGGCTTTCTGAGATTGCTATCTCAACAAATTGCTTGCCTTCTTACATTCCGCGGTTCACGAGTCGCTTTGGGCACACCATAGCAATATTAATTTAATTCACTTGTTTGTGTTCGATTATTAAAAATATCTATTGCGAAGACTTTGGAAAGACCTATGCTGGTAGAGGTGAGCGAAATGTGTGCCTACAAAGAGACAGATGCCAGAGCCAGTATCTAATAATTTATAAGCAGAGCGGCAATTTGTTGCAAATGTACTTAGTTTAAAAGCATTTCTAATTGCATTTTATTATCAACTTTTTTAACAACTGGCAGTATTTAATTATATTTTGCGAATTCACATCACATTTTGCGGCACATCTGCGGTCAATCGGCAACTCAACGCTGCAGATCGCGGCAAAGCACATAAATACATACATACATGCGTAGCTGCAACTGCAATGCTTTGTAGACAAACAATAAACCAAGGAAAATAAGAAAAACAAAACTTCAAATTGAATGTAGTAGCAATGAGAGTTGCAATTGCAACGGCATTTAATCAATTAATGCAACAATCATAAAATAGTGATTGTCAGTCGGCCAGCCGTCAGTCCAGTCATCGGCTTGCACTGTGACATTCTGTCACAGTCACTCAATTTAGTGCCAGCGCCACCGGATTATTGCGCATGTTAATGACGAACACGTGCACACGCATTCCACCGTCCGCAGCGCAATGATTTGACCTGCTTTTTCGAAACCGCTCACGCAATTCGTGCACGCGTTCTGGCATCGTTCTGTTGTCTCGTTGATGGAATTTAAAAAGAAATTTCGAAGATATCTGTAATGATGCTGCAATTTGATAATCGGCGACGAAGGTAAAGGAGGCGCGCGCACGCAACAGCCGGTCACCGTTCGTCCGAATCATCTTTCAATTATAAATGTCGCGATCAGCTGGGCAGCAGCAAAGCGAGTTTGTGGCTTCGTTCTTCAGTGAAGGCAAAATTGCTGCGCTCGGTGAACGATCTGTTGCACGAAATGCAATTATTGTTGTTATTCTGATATCTTCAATTCTAATCCCGCCATCTCTACGTATCATTGCATTATTTAGCGTTGTCACTGCATCATCGCCATCTCTCCACTAACCTAGTTTCGCTGCTCATAGTACGACTTTGTTGCGTCTCTCAATTGACCGAGTTCAACTTGCGTTGCCCTTTACAGTTTACGATTGCAATCCGCAGTGGCGGCCACATTTCGAGCAACAGTCGATAAGAGCGTATTCTGTGCTTGACAGCTCAAATTCAATTTAACCATTGTATGTCAATCGTAATTGTAGCCTCGTGGGCTGATGCAGGCCGCAGCCGTGTGAGTGCATACAGTTGCGTACTTCAGCTGCGCGTTTGACAATCTTAAAAATTGCAAGCAATGAAATTAAGTTGCAATGTGAAAACGTGCAAGAAGCCAATTGTTGCTGTTGTGTACGCTGAATGAGGTTAGAAAGCCTGTAGTGTAATGCAAAAGCATGATGTTTGAGTAGACTGAGTGAATACCGAACGGCAGCTGCAGTCTATGAAGGTGAAAGCAAACACTTGAAGGTCGACGCTTCAATAACACACTTCTTAGGGAACCCACCAGTGAACTCTATTTGACTTGAGTTATATAATGGTTGCCTTAAACTATCCAACGAGTCACGTGAATACCGAAAATTTTCAAAATTCCATTTAATCGCAGACGCAAAGACACAAATGCTCTATAGGCAGGCAACTGCGCAAGTCATGGGTTCTAAGGGAGCTTCAGCCTCGGGAAGAAAATCCAGAATATTGTGCACATTCCCGAAAGTTCACTATCTATACATCCAGCTCCAAATTAGACGGTTGGGTAGGAGGTATTTTCTCGCCAGACACTCCTCTGAACCTACCTTCTAAGTTATCGTTTCACTGCAGCGACTTTTCGACTGAGGTCTCAATCATTGTACAATCAGTGAAGATCATACATAGATGCTCATGAACTCCAGAACACATACACATGAATGAACATGAGAAAAAAATTCAAAGCATAGCCTGTCTCAGACATATCTGTCAAGGGAGATGTAGCCAAAATCGGATTAGTAGCCAACTGTAGGTTACTAGATATTGGTCTTATAATAGCCTACGTAGGACATCCACAGGACAAGCTTTTGCTTAAGTCCCGTGTGTGAAGACTACTTTTCCTGCATAATATACTTTGTAGCTGTATGGGTGCTTTTCAAGACATTTGCCTTCAATCTCTGTTTTGTGTCTAATACAGCGAACAGACAATTCGCCTCTGGGGGTAATAGCTCTGTTGAGAGAAGGGATAATGAATTCTCTTTTTTCTTTCTAAAGAGCGCCAGTTCAGTTTTGCTCGGATTGGTACTAAGACCACGTTGCCTGAACAAAGCTTTTTATAGAATTTCGCTAATAGTTGATTGATAGCGCTATGAGTTTGGGAAGATATAGTATGTACTTTTTATGAAATTTTAAAGATTTTACTGTCAAAAATTTTAAAATAGTAGTTTAACTATAAAAACAAGATTTACGTGGAGGATGATTATCTCTTGGAACACAATGAAACAAATGGTTTTCTTTGTTCTTTTCAGAAGCCACATTTTTTATTTGATGTCCGGAATCTTTTTGTTAGTAATTTTACGCCTTCCTTTCCCACTCTGTCTCACTGAGAGCGCGACAAAAATGTGCTTAACAATTTTTGTTCGAATCAAAATGATTTTGATTTTCTGTCCGAAAGACTTGATGATTAAGGTTGCCGCGTTTTCCTTTATATGCGTTTGCAGCGAATTGCATATATTATTTGCCCACAAAAACGTATGGAGGCAACAATATCATCAGCTGTTTGCTTCAGAACAAAATAAAATGTGCCGAACTGAACGGTGAAACGTACGTCAGCACCCTCTCCGGCAAAAATGTTTTGAGAGCAAATAAAAACTTGTCCGCCTTAAGAAAAAGCATTAAAATATGCATATCTCATTTTAATTATGTTTTATTACTGGTAGATAGTTTTGGTTCCATATGAAACTAATTATTTTCCACTGTCTATATTCACTAGCCACATATTTATCACACAAAACATCAACTAGAGGGTGGCCAGGGAAATACATACCTACATACATACACACATTCCTTGCACTGTTGCCTACATAACTTTTGCTAGGAAGTGAAGAGAATGTGATTCCCCACATGCAACAACACCACCGTTTTCACTCCGAGTGTATCTGTATGGAGCTAGTGTAAAGTTTAATGTACAAAATATTGAATTTTTGCAGACGGATTAACCTTGACTTTCACTTTCGCAACGCCAACTGTAGCAATGGCGTCGAAGTCAGTCAGAACATGGCGGCGCAACGAGCTCGTCCGCAAAATTCCGCGCTAGTTTGTTTGTTATGCGTTGCGCCACTGCTGGAGCAATTCAACCTTAGCTTAGTTGTGGCACTGTTTTTGTTGCCGGTGCCTTCGTCATCGTTGTTGTTGCTGCTATGTCAAAGGATAACGTCGTTGCTGACGTTTTAACTCGCTCGCATACAAACACGATTGTGTATTTTAACATATATACTGCACTGCAGATATGTATGCTCGCTCCATATGTACATACATACATACATCCTCGTACATATATTAGTATGAAGACAGCAATTCGCAGCACATTTGTATGTACGTTGCGTTTTGGCAACTACAATCGGGCAGCAAAAGTAACCCCAGCGGTGGTAGGAATTGAAGCGGACATTCTCTTTTAACCAAGCAACCAGCCAACTTTTGTACCTACATACCTAGTACTACAAGCTTTTTGATATGCGTCGCGTTGTTCGTCCTTGGCGTGCAACTTCCCTTTGTCGCAGCTGGGGGTTACTGCTGTTGCTATTTTAGCATTTGTTGGTATGAACACCCAAGCATGTTGCTGGTGCTGCTGTTGCCGCTTCTGTTTGAGTGTTGCCACTTTGCTGCGTTCACTAGGAATTTTTGAATAATTCATAACGGCGAACAGGACATTCAAAACACGCAACGCAATCTGAATACCAACTAAGCTGAAGGAGGTGTGTACTTTCACGCACATACTCAGAAATGTTTGTGCAACTTTAGACTGCGCTGACTAGCAACGTATACATAGAACACACATATCCAAATGTAAATATTCATGTGTATATGCATACACGCATTTCTTGCTGGTCGCGTGTTTCAGTTGCTTATGTAAGTACATACATACATATGTGCTTACATACGTAAATATATATAAGTGCACATACGTTTAGGATGCATGTATACGTATCAAAGTACATACATACAAAGTACATACGTATGAGAGAACATTAGAAATTCTTCTGAAAATCGCAAAAGTCTGCTATAAAATATCCCCCGTATGTATATATTACCGTTTGTGAAGCAGGGTTCTTTCACATAAAAGAGACGATTTTCATCGTATACAAATCAAAGACCGCTAATATTTATGCTTTTTTTTACAAGGCAGAAATATTTAGCATAATAAGATTTAATTCCGAAATATCTCGAAGCATAAATTACGAACACTTCCCAAAAAATCCAAAAGCTCTGAAAATATATCTTAAAGTAAAATACGAAGATTCTCGAAAACATCCAAATGGGTGCCAAGAACAATTCAACTCCTTCCTGGAGGAATTTCTTGCTCAAATTAATAAAATCGAAATTTTCTAAGTCATGAGGAAATTATATTCTGTAAGAGTGGGCATTTATGACATTTTTTGGTAAAGACGAAAACATCATTAATTCCATCCTTTAGTATTAAAGATATAAGATCGTATAGCATTCGGAGCCGCAGGGCCTTTGAGGCACGTCTTTCCGTTATCCGACTTTAAAATTTTTTCGCAGGGCACGTTTTTATGGCCAAAGGAAAATTTCTAGGGGGAGTATTGCTTTTAGATTAACAAAAAATTTTATCCATACAACTAAGGCGCAGTCTAATGCACATGCATGCATATTTACCAACGAACATTACGTACATTCTCTTACACTAGGAGATTCGTTGCGATGATTCGAGTGAGGTACAATTGCTTGATTGTATCAAATTTTTCGAATCGACACAAAAGTATGTTGCCTGTATATGTATGTACTTATCCTCGCTTGGTACGCAATACCTCGTACCCGTCAAATCTACGTATGAGGTAGCACAGAAAAAAATTAATTTTTGTTACCCCGTCTCAATTGTTGTCTAATCCCCATACTTAATGGTGAATAATTATAGTAGAAGCTAATCTTTGGAAAATTCAGTTAGAAATCCATTTAAATATTTTGTAAAATTTCCGGACTGCCTTACACATGTGTACAATGTACATACCACGTATTGCATTTGACGTGTACGAGGTCGATTATATGTATGTACAGTAGGGTGGTCCAAAAATGCATATCGAAAAGTTAAGTCGAAATTTTTATGATCCCACCCCCTTGGATTGTTCTAAGCCGAAGAAATATACCCCTATCTTTTTATTTTGCAATCAAAAAATATTTAGAGGTCGCTCAAAGCCCTCATAGTTTTCCATACATTTTAACCCTGGAACCCCGTTAGTCGATTCGACTAAAAAAAATCGACCAAATCAAGTAAGTTTTGACGATAACTTTATTCTCTGGATTCTTCTTCTTCTTCTTAATTGGCGCTGTAACCGCCTAAGCGATTTTGGCCGAGTCCAAAACAGCACGCCAGTCATTTCTCTTCTGTGCTAACTGACGCCAATTGAAAATGCCAAGTGAAGCCAAGTCCTTCTCCACCTGGTCTTTCCAACGCAGCGGAGGCCTTCCTCTTCCTCTGTTACCAGCATCGCGGCCCGCGTTGAATATTTTCAGAGCAGGAGCGTTTCTGCCCATCCGAACGACATGGCCAAGCCAGCGGAGCCTCTGAATTTTAATTCTGCACTATGTCTATATCGTTGTAAAGCTCATACAGCTCATCGTTAAATCGTCTGCGATATTCGCCATCACCAACGCGTAAAGGTCCGTAAATCTTTCGCAGAATCTTTCTCTCGAAAACTCCAAGAGCCGCCTCATCAGATGCTTTCATTGTCCATGCCTCCGCGCCATACACCAGCACAGGCATGATGAGTGACTTATAGAGTGTGATCTTTGTACGACGAGAGAGGACTTTACTTCTCAATTGCCTACTCAGCCCAAAGTAGCACTTGTTGGCAAGAGTGATTCTCCGTTGGATTTCAAGGCTGACATTATTATTGGTGTTAATGCTGGTTCCCAAATAAACGAAGTCGTCTACTTTTTCAAACTTGTAACTGTCAACAGTGACGAGGGTGCCAAGACGCGTATGCTCTGACTGTTTGTGTGATGACAGGAGATACTTCGTTTTGTCCTCGTTCACCACCAGACCCATTCGCTTTGCTTCTCTATCCAATCTCGAGGCAGAACAGACGTAGCCCTTGTTTTTACCGATAATATCGATGTCGTCGGCATACGCCAGCAATTGTACGCTCTTATAAAGTATTGTGCCTGAGCGGTTCAGTTCTGCGGCTCTTATTATCTTCTCCAACATAAGATTAAAGAAATCACACGAAAGGGAGTCCCCTTGTCTGAAACCTCGTTTGGTATCAAACGGCTCGGAGAGGTCCTTCCCTATTCTGATGGAGCTGGTGGTATTGCTCAACGTCATTTTACACAGCCGTATTAGTTTCGCGGGGATACCAAATTCAGACATCGCGGCATAAAGGCAACTTCTCTTCGTGCTGTCGAAAGCGGCTTTGAAAACGACAAATAGATGGTGTGTGTCGATCCTATTCTCGCGGGTCTTTTCCAAGATTTGGCGTATTGTGAATACCTGATCTATGGTGGAGCCACACTGATAAGGTCCAATCAGCTCGTTGACGGTGGGCTTCAATCTTTCGCACAATACGCTCGATAAGACCTTGTAACCTATGCTTAGAAGGCTAATTCCGCAGTAGTTGGCGCGTATGGCGGGGTCGCCTTTCTTGTGGATTGGGCAGAGCACACTTAAATTCCAGTCGTCGGGCATGCGTTCATCTGACCATATTCTGCATACGAGCTGATACATGCACCTCATCAGCTCCTCGCCGCCGTACTTGAATAGCTCGGCTGGCAGGCCGTCAGCTCCAGCAGCTTTGTTGTTTTTCAGCCGCGTAATCGCTATACGTACCTCGTCATAGTCAGGCGGTGGGACAGCTTCTCTGGATTACCTTTACATTTTTTAGGAATAAATAGATGACTAAAAACTTAAAAATTATATTTCTTAAAATATTTATTTCTTTTTTAGTTATGACGTTCTTACACCAAACGAGATATGTGTATATCGTAAGTTTTCATTTTGCAAACATGCGCGCACATATGTATGTACATATGTACATATGTATGTACGTAGAAGATGGAATCGAAAGTACTGAACCCACTTCTATGTAAATGTGTGTACCAATGTGCAAATGAATGCTTAGGACATTTCCCGCTATACGCAGGTATCTCGAAATTGTCGCAAATAATAGAATGTGTCTAATTTACAATTAAAACAAAGAGTTTTTTCATTACTGAATATGTTTAAATTATGTAAATAAGGCTCTACACAAGTGCAATGGGTATAGCCGTTCTTCTGGGTATGCAGTTAGAGTTGGCTGACTATACTCAATACCGACCCTTGCGTTCTCGTTCACGGACTCTGGGAAATGTGAGCCACCCATGTGCGAGACGCGGTAACCTATCCGAGTGGAGTCTTCGGTCACGGAAGAAAGAGAGGGAGCTTCGGTGGGGCACTCCGACATATTCGGTTTAAGAGCTCACTAAAGTCTGCAGCGTCTGTTCTCCATGAGGCGCGGCTGCAAGCGGGCGTCTGTCTTGGGGCAAGCAGCTCGCAAACGAAACAAGGACCATGATTTACGGATACGCACCTGGAATGTCCCAACTCTCTATAGGAAAGGTACTTCTATCCAACTGCTGGATGTCATAACAAAATATCAGGCTGACATCACCGCAGTTCGGGAAATGCGATGGACGCAGTATGGCTGCACAAAATTTGCAGCATGCGACATCTACTACAGCTGCCATGAGATGGCGTACAAATTTGGTGTTGGACTTGTGGTTGGGCGGAGACCCCGACACCTTGTCTCCAGGTTCACCCCCATCTGTGCTCGAATTGCTACAATCCGCGTAAATGCAAAATTTGCAAACATCAGCCAAATTTGTGTGCACGCGGACGGAAGGACGATGAGAATAAGGAGCTTTTCTATGAGCGCCTAGGAGAAGCGTATGAGCGCTGCCCCCGCCACGATATTAAAATCGTGCTTGGCGACTTTAACGCCAGGTTGGGCAACGAAGGCATATTTGGTCCAACTGTCGGAAAATTCAGCCTTCATGACAACACTACCGTCAACGCTGCGGAAAAGGTTGTTGGCTATTACCAACCGCGCGGAAACAACTGGTATGAAGATGAGATGAGAACAGCAATATGGCGGCTTAAGAACAACAAGGCCATCGGAGCCGACGGTATATCGGCTGAGCTGTTCAAAGCCGGTGGCGAACAGTTGGTGGGGCGCTTTTAAGCAGAATTTGGTCTGATGAATACATACCCGAAGACTGGAATCTCTGTGTACTTTGTCCAGTCCACAGGAAAGGAGATCCCCCGTTTTCGCCAACTACGCGGAATAAGCCTTCTTTATATTGCGTATTGGGTCCTGTTGACGATACTGTGCGAAAGACTGAAGCCATTCACGCAACAGCTGATTGCAGACCCGGTAAGCCCACCATTGACCAGTTTTTCATAGCACGCCAAATCCTGGAGAAGACATTAGATAAGCAAATCGACACACATCAGCTTTTGGTCGACCTTGAAGCTACCTTTGATAGCACGAAGAGAAGCTGCCTGTACGACGCCATATCTAAATTTGGGATCCCCGGAAAACTAATACGGCTATTTAGAGTGACGTTGAGCACAACCTTCAGCTCCGTCAAATTGGGAAGGAGCTCTCCGCGCCGTTTGAGACCAAACCAGGTTTTAGACAAGGCGACTCACTGTCGCGCGACTTCTTCAATCTGATGCTAGAAAGCGTAATAAGAGCTGCCAGCCTCAATCGCAGCGGCACCATATATAGCAAAAGAACGATGATATCGTCGGTCTGAAACAAAGGGACGTAACCGCAGCATTTTCCAGATTAGAAAAAGAAGCTAATGACACTGGTCTAGCGGTGAAGAAAGACAAGACAAAATACCTCGTGGCAACATATAAAGAGTCCACACGTTTCGGGACCCACGTCAGTGGTGGCAGCTATAATTTTGATGTAACGCAGGACTTTTTCTATCTAGGATCCAGCATAAACACCACCAACAACGTCAGCCTGGGAACCAAACGAAGAAAAACTCTTGCCAACAGGTGCTACTTTGGGCTTGGTAGGCAAATAAAAAGTAGAGCCCTCTCTCGGCGAACAAAAATTACGCTCTACAAGTGTCTCGTCATTCCCGTTCTTCTATATGGCGCAGAAACGTGGACAATGTCGATCAACGACACGACGAAAGCAAAGCTTTGCGTGCTTTCGAGAGAACTACTCTACCCATCTCATAAAGGGGCTTACACTTGTGGTGATCACAAAGCTGGCATAAGTGTGGTATATCGTAGACTTTAAACGGCTAAAAATATACCATAAAAATAATGTTATAAGTCTTCACACTGTTAAAAAATAGTTAGTTGCGGTTTGAATTAATCTAAACATTTATTTATTCTTTAGATATATATACTAACATATACCTATGTAGTTTGATAATAAAATTTCATTGTTTATATGCTAATATGTCCAAATTTTCAATCTGGCAACACCTGCTCCCCTTTTTAGACGCATGCGCAAACAAATCCTTATCCAACTTTACCTTTCTTCTAAATATTGCACGCATACTTTCACCAACCTTTAGAATTAAATCGATGAATATTGTAACGCGAGTATTTGGTATTCTAATCGAGCCTCCGCCCAAACACACACAGATTTGTAATGCCTAGAACGGGGGCGAAATTTGTATGCATGTTGCGCAGCTCGTCTGCTCACCCGGTAGTAAATGTACTGGTGCTCAAATTTTCTGTAAGCTTGATAATGTCGAATGAAATCAATAACTCCTTCAAAGTGTAGAAGAAAAAAGGACAATAGTATTTTGTATTATTATTTAGGTAACATATTTTCCAGCTATTCTAAAGTAGTCATTTTGCATAATAATAATACTAGATTGGCGCTTACAGATATGCATATATGTTAGTGTTAGTCCGAGCTTCTCCTCCGGTTTGTGGTGTGCGCCTTGATGTTGTCACACAAAGGGTGAGGGCCCTACAGTTTTACGCCAACTCCAAACGGCGATTGTATATTTTTAATAGAATATGTTTTTCATGGCCAAAATACACTCGGAGGTTTGCACTGCGTGCCGACCCTTTTACCCTTTTTCTTTTCTTTTGTTTTTGATGTTAGTCGGAAACTGAGCTCGATCCCAAGTCCTGTGGAATGGTAGGCGCACTGCTAACAACCACCCCACAAGGAAAAATTCTGGTACTATAGTGACAGTTTCATCCACCAATCCGACTTGGAATTGATAGCCAGGACTAGTTCTTTTGTAAAGTAGTCCCAACATGTAGCAATTGAATGTTAAACTTAAATACCTGAGAGTGGCAGATATGAAGATATACCTAAATTAGTGAGAACACAAATAGTAACGGTATCTGATGTCAAAATACCTTCGACATACACACGAAGTAATGGGAAATTTTTTTCTTGACCTTTTTCTTAAGAGCTGCATACTGGCCTTTAGCCGGAAAAATTCTGTTTAGCTTCTAAATTTTTTCAGTTTTTGAGACGAAACGTTGTTTATTATAATAAACTGCTAATTTCTTTGTTGCAGTGTAGCTAGAGTAAACTGTCATTCTTTTAATTTTCGCAAATTCGTTCTTTGAGCTTATGGCTACCAGTTTTCAAAACGAAACTCGGAATTGAATAGTCTGGAAACGTTTGAGCTCTTAAACATTTTTGAGTGACTAAATTTTATTTCCCTCTATTACTTTAGATCATTTTGTCTAGCTACATTTCAACTTACATGGTTAAAAATTTAGGTTTTAATTTTAAACTTTTTGGACTACATATATGACCAAACTAAATTTAGTTTCAAAACAAACCTTTCAAGTTTAAAAAAAGAGTACATATGTTGGGTTTAGATTTTAAACAAGTCGGGTTAAATTTTAAACCAAAAATTTTCTACATCGGTTTAGATTTTCAACCAAATTTTCTATATGTGAAACCTAGAAACTAGAATTAAAACATTTTGGTTTGAGTTTTAAGCAAGTAGGGCCTTTATTCGAAACCACGAAGTTTTTGGTTTTAATTTTAAACCACTTATAAAAAATATAATTTTCTCGGCTGCTTGGACTAAAATTTGAACCAAAATAAATTAAAAATTTGCTTAAAATTATTGACTGGTTTAAAAAGTAGACTATAAGAGATTAAAAAAGGCAGCAGTCCCAGCTCGGTTTAAAAATTAAACCCAAATTTTCGACCGTGTACCTGCACTTTCCTGTGATGGGCTACAGAGGGAAGGTTAAACAGTTTGCCAAGAGTTTGCTTCGGTGTGAATAATAGCGATCCCGTAATTTGAATAAACGCCATTTTCAGTGCCTTAGTTGGTTTTTAGCTGTTCGAAGATTTCTGTACTGTTAAATATTAAGGACCAGTTTTTCAGTGTACGGTGAAAACTGTCCGTGGTTTAAACTGAGTTTAAACTCTAAGGGGCGGTTGTTCAATGTCTGGTTAGCACAGATCGGAGGTGGAAGTTCTAATTAAATACAACGACTGCTTTATCGATCACATGTTATGTGCATGATGTCGATAACGATGTGTAACTGGGAGGTAGTGATAACCAAACACTGAACAACCGGCCCTAAGTCAGCTGGTTTAAACCAAGATTAGCCAAACAGTTAAATGTAAATGCAGTTTACGTGATGGCCCTACATGAACTTTGCAACGAGAAATATGAAGATTTGCTTTGTGTGATAGAAGCTTACCAAATAGTATCTACAGTACAAAGCACGCTTTCTTACGTACCCATTTAGGGCCCACAGATTTCCTGCAAGACGGTTCAACTTCAAAATCCAAGCTTTCATGGTTTGATCCTTCAAAGCTTCTTTGGTTGTTATGTATGTACATACGTGCCTGTTTAAGTCGCGTTTATGGGTTTCAATACTCGATGCATAGTAAATCCATGTTGCATCATTATCACATTATGAGTAGGAATGTGTGTGTTAATATGTATTTACTCACAAAGAAGCCAAGCACCTGAAAGGAGGTGAATGACACTTGACGACATCATTTTACCGCTCTCAAGTGACGGTGTGGCTGCTGACGTTCGACACTCCAGGAGACTTGTCTATGAAAATTCAGGACAACAACACGTTCATAGTAGTTAGTGTGGAGGGATTGTGAGAACAGCATTGAAATAAATCACGCACAACAATGGCAAATGCAAACAAGTGTACATGCAGTTGTCTACGTATGCATTTATGTGCGTCTGCCAGGTATGTAGAACTAATGGTCCTTGTAAATTCTTTGCCTATCAAAACACCGCGAAGTATCCCTCTTTTCTCTCCTATCAAATACGTTTGTTAATTTACCGAGTGCACTCTCTTGGCCGTTTTTGCGTTACTTGATACTTAGCTTGACACTAATTTCTGCACTGCAACAATGCTTTACATAACTGTGAATTTTTCCTGTACAAAAGATTCATGGAAATGTATACATGTGTATGTAGACTGCAAGCATCTGAAAGGATTGATTCGCAATTAGTTCTTCGCAGATATTTTATTACTGCCGTTTGCTCCGTTATTATTTGCAGTAGGCCCGTGTGAAATATTATCTACATATGTCCGCAATAGACTGTTACATTCCAAATGATATCACAATGATTTCCCTTCTTTCTTTAACCACTTTTAAACAGTTAAGTTGTTGCAACGAGTTTAAAGGAGGCGGTGTGGGAACGCGAGTGAAATACTTTTTCAAACAGATTTAAGAAATGAGAACGAAGTGTGTCAGTCCTTATTGTGAGAAATATAACGACTGAGGGGCATACCATCGCCATATTCAATATTGAGTATGTATTTGATACTTATATATGTGGTATGTAGATATATGCATGAATGTACTGTGTATATGTATGTACATTACCAGGGAACGGATTTTATGGAAATTGCCTTTTTTTCTGCTAAAGAGATAGAGTATATTCGATTAAGAATGTCCACGATTTAGCTTTCCCTGATTCCATGTATACACATTTGATGTTGCCTTTTTTTGCCTTTTTTAAGATATTTGCCTTTTTTGCCGTTTTTAAGATATTTGCCTTTTTTTTGCCTTTTCTACCTTTAAAAAAGTGATTATAGCATTTAAAATTTTTTTTTTTAAGATTAAAAAATATACACATCGTTGGCTTAGTTCGCAAACGTGCCAAGTCCATTTTTTTTATTTTTCAGGAGGGAAAAAAAACCGTTTAACTTTTTTTGTTGTCAATATTTTTCTAATCTGTAAATGCAGTTTTATTCCTTAGTTCGTCTTGTTTTAGTACCAATAATCGGCCAATTTCAAAATAAAGCTGTTGCAGACTTATAGGCTCTTTTAGGACTTACCACATTTTCTCTTTAAGAATTTATTCTTTTAATGTGGACTTAACACATTTTCTATCAACCTTTTTTCCATTATTTTTTATTGTTAAAAGATTTAATTGTTTACTTTAAATATATTTTATTGTTTTAAAATGAATTATAACCTAATACAGTTTTATTTCATTGCTATTAACAAAAATAACTATTTTAAGTCGTAAATTTATGTACCATTTATAAAAGAAAATAATTAAAAGCAAGTAAAGAGGTAAAGTTTGGGCGAAACCGAACTTTACCTACCCGGCGCAGGTATCAAATACTGTCGTAAGCAGGGGCTTTTTACCGATGTCAAACGTTTTCGATGATATCCTGAATTAAACTCAATGAAATAATTGAACCACGTTTAGTAGAAATCGCTAAAGTGGCTACCGAAATACACCTTGTAGTCATAAATTGAGCGGTGTCACGCAGTCTTATTTATTGTTAAGAGATTAAGAGATCTGAAATTTACCGTTAGATATACGGGAAGCGAATGTAATTTTGGTCCGATTTGAATAATTTTCAACGAATTGCTTTTCCGTACCAGGTTTATTAAGTGCACAGAGTTTGGTAGAAATTGATAAATCGGTTACCGAGTTACAAATTTGTGGTCACAAGTGGGCGGCGCCATGCCCATTATCCAAAAATGTATCATAATCTAATTTTCTGCTGAGTGGTTATCGCGATTATCGATTTTAAGTGAATTAGATTTTAAACAGATTTCTTAGCTAGACCCTAAATAAGGCTCGTACCGAGTTTGGTGAATGGGCTACTGAGATGCAGCATTTCATAATAGGTGGGCGGGGTCACGCCCATTTTCCAAAAATTGCACAATAATATTTTTTACAAAAATTCTACTTCACATACTAATTTTGAACAATTTGCATCCAATATTTACTAAAATATCGTAGTTTTTGCATCTTTAGAAAATACCTTTATATCGGAAATGGGCGTGGTTACATTCAGATTCGCCCATTTTTAATACCAACTTACCTTGGATAAAGGGCAACCTACATACCAAATTTCGTAGAGATATCTCGAGTTATCGTGTACACGGACAGACGTGTATATATATTTTTTTGATTTTTTTGGACTTAGCACATTTGCGTACCAATGCATAACAACAATGATGTATTTTCAGTTATGCTATCTTACTGCATCAAAATCTCAATTTACATAAAAAGTGGACTTAGCACGTTTGCGAACTAAGCCAACGACATGCCCATGCGGCTTATAGAAGCGCAGGAACCTCTTGCCAAATTGGTGTTGGAAAAATTCAAAGCCGTTTTCCCAGCTAACGTAGGCTTGGAGACAATAAGGTGTGTGGATAAAATTGCGAAGGGCGAGGAAACGTTCCATATTTAAATTGGGCTCCACTTGTATCAACTTACGTCGAGCGCAAATTTAGTACATTCAAGGCTTTTCTTCGCGAAAATCGAATGAAAATGCTGCCAGAAAACTTCAAAATGCATCTTGTGGTTCAATGTTACTACAACTATACACATTAAAGTTTTATGAGTTAGAAACTCGAAAGGATAAAATAGTCAAAGATTCAAAGTACAATTTTTTCATGTAATGAGACTAGTTTATAGTTTTTCTCTTTTTACTTGTAATATAAACATTTCTAAAAAAAATATATTTTTTGATTGTTCTTCGTATTTTCTGGCTTTTTTTGCAATACCTTTTTTTTACCTTTTCCTGCCTTTTTCGCTATTTTATTTTGCCTTTTTCAGCCTATTTCGTTACTTTATTTTGCCTTTTTATAGGTTTTAAGGTCCTAAAAATCCGTTCCCTGTACATTACAGTGGCCATATCTGATCGATTTTCGAACACCGTAATTAATCGCACGGAAAAATTTGAAGTTGGGAATGAAAACAAGTAATTTTTAGCAAAAAAAAACCGACTTCAATTCTCATATAAAAGAAAAAAAAAATATATATATATCTCATGATCCACTGATCGGATCTTAACCAGATTAGTATGGGACCACCTCTGAGACACTACCTTTCCGAAGCAAAAAGAATTTCCGAAATCGGCTGACGTGGTCCAAAGTTATGCGGTAACATACATAAAAAAAACAAAATAAAAAATAAAATAAAAAATAAAAAAAATAAAAATATTCCGACGAACTGATAACCTCCTCTTTTTTTGGAAGTCGGTTAATAGGCAATTTTAACGTAGAATACGTCTTACGTTTCGATATGGAGGCTATGCTCAAATGTTGTAGTTGTAATTTTTAGAGCTTCACGAAAACGCTTATTGCACGAGAGCAAAGTTCCATACATATGTATGCATAATACGCGAAAGCTTTTTGTCATATCATCAGATCTGTACCGTTAGTTCGATTTTAAAAACTGAGGTATCAAATTAAAAGCCTTGGCCTATAGATGTGCAGTAACGCTTTGTTGAAAACGGTTACCACCTGATAAATAATTAAATACAAATTATTTATAAGTTAAATCAATTATTACAATATGAGTATCGATCAAAATGGCTTTGAAAAGGTTTTATTTCTTCAGTATATGTAGGAGGGTTGCCACCTATTTACAAAGATAAATTCAATATATAAAATAGGTAAAATGAGTTTCTACAATATGAATATCAATCAAAATGGCTTTGAAAAAAGTGTATTTAAAACTACATGTGGGAGAGTTGCCACTTGTTCTGAAAATTTAATTCAACTTTAATTAAGAGAATTAGATATATTAAATATGTATCGCAATACGGGTGTCAGATAAAAAAGGATTAAAAAAGGTTTTTGTTTGAAATTATTTTAAACAGGGTTGCCACCTGTTTACAAAGTTAAATTTTATATATTCAATAGGTTAAACGAATTACTACGATATGGATATCAATTAAAATGGCCTTGAAGGAGCTTTATTTCTAAATTGCTTGTAGGAGTGTTGCAACCCGTTTACAAAATCAAGTTCAAACTTAAATTAAGGCGATTCGAAAACTGAAATACGTATCCCGATATGAGCTTCAGACGAAAAAGATTGTGGAGATTTCAAAAAGAGTTGCTAGCTCTTTACAAAGTTAAGTTCAATGTAATGAACTACTTAAATACGGATATCAATCGAAACTGCGTTGAAGATATTTTCTAAACTATATGTAGGAGGGTTGCCACCTGTTCTAAATTGTATGTGACGGATGTCAAACGTTTTAGTTTGAAAATGATTTGAAGAAGGTTGCCACCTGTTTTCACATGTAGCAGAGTTGCCACTCGTTTTACAGTTTTAAATTGAATATCCTCTTATTATTATCACGTATTCTACGTTTCAGTTTAGCGGCTGTGACTCCGTCGCAGCCCACAAGTCAAAACGAAGGCGCTGGACTGATCTTTTTTTTTTTTTTTTGAATGAGATCCGACGATGCCCATTGCTCCGGGTTCGGCATACAATCTTTTCACCAAATGGAATGATAAAATCGACCATTGTTTTCTGAATTTTCACATTTTGAGACCATAAAACAAAAACACAACTTTGGAAATACACTCCAAACGGCAAGAGTAAAGCTCTGGCGTAAGTGAATAATTCCAACATAGCTTCCAGAAATTAAGAGCAAGGATAAATTTGACCGGCTGACCCTTATTAAAAAGAGAAAACCCGTTCGGTTCGCCTACGCAAATAGGAAATTGAAAATTTGATTGAGGCTGAAATTTATTAGGGTGCGCGGTGTATCAACTTGGAACTAAATTGCGTCCCGATTAACTTTTTTTCATATCCACAATTGCTAATTAAAGCTGTCTATGAGCTAAACTTCGAAGAAATGTCGATATCAGAAGTTCTTCTCTTGAACTGCTTTTCAAATAACTGGAAAAGTAGAAAACTGAAAACAAGACTGTTCGCGGGCGAAATGAAGATTTATGCTGGATCCTAGGTAGAAAAAAGTCATTCAGTACTTCAAAGTTATAATTGACGTGTGTTCTAAACTGCGAGGACTTTTTATGTGTTGCCGAGAGGTACTTTGCTTTGTCCTCGTTCACAGTTAGACCAACCTCTTTCGCGCCTTTTTCTAAGCTGTAAAATACTGCGCTTAGTTTTGCGCGGACCACAAATTTAGACATGGCCTCGTACAAGAAGAATTGGACCAAATTTATATAGACCAACTTAGAGACTACACTTTTTTAATTAAAAAGAATAATTGACATGGGTTTATATAATCAAAATTTATCGGGGCGCATTATTAAAACAATTGAAGCCCAATTTAAAGCCAATTATAATCTAAATTCAAGAGAGTTGATTGCGTTTTAATTTTTTAATATCAAAACAGAAAAAAATATATTTATATACATATGAAGTTCACATAAATATGTACCTACATACCTAGATATGTATATATGTATTTATTTATTTATTTTTCTGTAAAATATAATCCACGATGCCGTGCTCCATCGATAGTTTAGTATGTATACCAATAAAATAGCACAGCATTAACATACAAAAATTTATGGTGCCGCCTTTTCGATAGAAAACGCAATGTACAGAATAATGACCCAACAAAAAATTAGTGAACGAAGAGGAGTTTAAACAGTTTAGGCGCCCAAAACTAGCCGGCCATTTGACACTTACTAAGATTTTGACTAGTTCAACAAAACGCTATGGTTGAAATCGACAAAATTAGAAATTACACAAACAGCTGCCTAAAACAAGTTCAATTCCACGCTGAGTTGGGTTTGATCAATATTCGTATGTGTGTTTGTATAAAAATATCAATTCACGTGGTTTTGTGCGCCGCTTGAATGGCAGAAGCGGCTTGTAACCAACCAAACAAAGAAGACGACGTGTTGGCTCTTATAGAAATTTATTAGTAAAGTCGAGATATTTACCAAAAGTCGCCACAACAGCAACAACAACTTACAAATGTTAGTTCGAATGTAGTGACATCAACAACGCCGACAACTTTAAGTGGAGTAATACGATCGCTATGGATAGGCATAGGCGGATTTAAAAGATGAAATTTATATCTAGCGCTTAGATTTTTGTGTTTTTTTCTCTATTTTTCAATACGGTCGTAGATGGCTTAAAGGCAAGTGTTTTTAGTGAAGGTGCGGAGATGGAAGTGCGCGAGTGTTGTAATGAAGGTAATTTTAATGCTCCTTCGAGCAGAGACAAAAATACAGCTCAGTAAAAATGTATAGTTATCTATAAAAACTTTCGGTATTAGTTATTTTGAACAGTTAAGAGAAAAACGTTGGTAGGTCAAAATATGAACAAATACCAAAGGATTTATAAAAGTTGTTACAGTTACAAAAGTTCTTTTGATATCGATTTGAGGTTGTAGATAAAAAAAAAGATTCGCCAAATTCAACAATTTATATTGAGCTCGAGGCCGTTTTTTAAATGAAAATTGTGGAAAAGCAACAATAATTTGAAAAAAATGGTAGAAGTGATAGCTATTTCGGAAATCACCACATTTCCTCATCAGACTTTTTTCAGTAGGATTCGAACCGACGATCCCACTGACTCAGCCAGTTGCCTATGCACCGTGCTAAGTACGCCTTGTAAATTATCGTTTGCTTTTTTCCACTATTTTCATTTTTGTTATGCCAACACAATCAAGCGCAGCTATTCCGCTGTTTTAATTTTTAAAAAACTTTTGAAACAAGAAAAGTTGAATATCAACATTAATTCTTAGCCACTTGCAATTTTCTATGCTAACATTTAATAGGTATACCGAAAATTTTTCAAAAATTTGGTGACATTTTTTATCTACGACTTTAGAAATTGTGCGTTGTGTTAGTCAAAAGTCAATATTCAATAGTCATTAGCTAGAAGTAGTTTGTCACAGCTATTTGTTCTTAGTTATAATTCATTAGTCACTAGTCATTTTTCATTAGTTGTCAATGGTTAGTCATAAGTCATAAGTCATTAGTCCGAAATATCTACGCCACTAGACCTAATTAAAAACTGTAAAGCTGTTTTTCCATCAAAATATCTGTTATCATTCACATAGCTTCTGATATGTGTAAAAGCATTGATCCGGATCAATTCGAGAATTAACTGTAGTTGATCCGGATTAAGTCCGAGTTTAAGCTTTAATTCTGTAAGTTCAGGCTAAATGTAAAATAGCTAATGTTTTGCACATTATTGTATTTAAAAGTTTTACATATAGCGAAGCGACTTATTTTAGAAATTTTAAACAAAAGAGGCAGAAGCAATGCCATAAATTAGTCGATAAAATAACAAAGAAGAAATTGAAAAATGGGCAAATGGAATGAAATATAAACACATAACCCCAAAAGTTAGATACACATATACAGAAATATACATATCGATGGTCCTCTGTAATAATGACACAACTAAAAATTTCATATATTTCAGTAAAGCCAATTAAAGATTTTGTGTTTCGTAATTAAGCAATAATATGTCTTGGAACGTAATCATTCCGGATTATTTGCAGTCATTCTGTTAGGGAAATTTGTTAGCTTTTAAATTATAATTTTTTCTAAAGATTTGGTAAGTGTTGGACTACAAAAAAACGAAATAAGTAACAACTCGTAAGTAGTTAAACGAAAAAAATTCCATTTGTATTGCTGAACAACGGCATAATACGTATCGAGAGTTCTTGACTTATGCCAATATTTACGATAAATGTAAGACATGTGCCACTGTTCAGTAGTAAGGATTGGCTAGTTCGGTTTTGTGACAAATGGCAAAACTGCGCTTCTGCTGGATTGGTAACAACTAAAAGCCTGATTATGGCAACTTAACTTAACTTAACGGAACGTAGAACCTAAAAATATGGTTATTTATAAACCTAATCCGCTATATAACTCAAAAACATGGAATTTTGAGTTGTGCCGTTATTGCAGAGGACCATCGATATATCCACACCAACGTACATTTTATTTTTCGTTATTTCTTTAATCAAAAAAGGCTTAACCCCACTTACATTGTGACATTAAACAAAACAATAATCCTTGAATTCGCCTCAAAAACATTACTTCAAACTAAAAAATTTTATTTTTTAAATATTTTTTTATGCTGATTCTCTCTTATCAAAAAATACCTTGTCTTCAGTGACATTATTTAAAACTAAAACATATGTTAATGTGATTTTGCGATAAAATTAAAAAAAAAATATATATATATATTTCTTGCAATAGGTCCCCTACATTTTTGGGATATAAAATATTTCCGCGATGCACAGCCTGCAGTCATGCAAAGTCATTACATGCCATGTATCTACATATTTATGAGCAACACCATAGCAGACTAACAACCCAGCATTTGTACGAAATATCGACCAATTTGATTTATGAGTTCGTGGCATTTGTTCGATATATCGTACACTTTTATTTATGAGTTGCTTATTTTTTTTACCAAAAACTTTTATAAAAAAGTGAATAGCTGTATTTTGGACCAGAAACCTGTAACCTTTAAAAAAAATAGACTTTTTAAAAAATGAAGAGTTTTTAATTTTATTAAACGTAAATAACAAAAAAGAATAAAATAATACAAACCGTTCAAATTATACTTAACTAAGCAAAAACAGGCTTTATAAAATGGAATATTTTAACCAAATTTTGTTCTCAGTTTCATTATTTCTTTGTTAATTTTTTTGAGCATTTGAGCAAATTTAATACACTTTTTTTACAAGATTTTTTTAGTTCTTGAGATACCAAAGAGTGCTGGTTTTTAGTTTATTTATGATTTCTTTCAAAGTGATTTCTGCCCACATTTTCTATGGCGACTGGAATGCACTGGACAGCTGAAACCATTTGCTTCAAATAAGGAAACGCTCAGCCCTTTTATCTTAAAATCCACTTACAACACACCGAAAGAGAAATTTTAGCTATTCGTTTAAATCGGAAATTTCGAAAAAACTGAAATTTTACTAGGGTGTAATTTAAGCAATTGTAAGCTTGTCTAAAAACTGTAATTTGCAGTTGAAAATGTCCGAAAAAGCTGGCAAAAAAAAATATGAACCGTCGCACAGTGTTCCGACTATATGGAGGCAGGTGGAAATAATAGTAAACCTGCAGAGATTTCGCTGAAACTTGCCCTGTGCTGTAATTTTACTTAGGAATAGGGAATTATAAAATTTGGTAAAGATGACACTCTTGTAGGTGGAAAAACTAAATTTATTAGAAAATCCTAAATGTAAAATATGGCGAAGATGGGATCACTATAACGTTTACAACTCGCAAAAAATGTGGGCCCAGTTATTAAATGTGATGTTTTTTTTTTTAATTTTTGTTTTATACTTTCCACTCTCAGAAAACAAAGGTTTCCACATGTGTAAATATTATCATTAATTTTCCCAATATTTGGTGTGATTTTTCCATTGTTCAAAAATTCTTTTCGCGAAATTTGCCAAAAATAAGCTGAAAATCGAAAATAAAGAAAATCGAAAATTACATAGATTTGCAAAGTCGCGCGGAAGGCCCTATTATATATTCGAAAACTACATAACTCGACCAAAATTTTACCGATAAGATATCACTAGAAAGGTATTTTCTCACCCTTTTTACTGCTTTGCAAAAAAATTAATTCAAAGTATGAAATAGATACGTAATTCTAAGTTTAATTAAGATGTGTCGATATTTGAAAAAATAAAAATTTGTACGTGATTGAGTTTTTTTTTTGCAAGTCTAAAACGGTATAGTTTTGGCCCAGTAATTAAGGTTTTCTTAAACCAATATTTGAAATATTTGTATGCTTAACTGTTTTGACGTCCGATGCGACTTTTTTCAAAAAATTGTTTAAGAAACAATTTTTATTTATAAAAAACTAAATTTTTGGAGGTATTTTCAAATCGGTGCAGCTCACGTAAATCTTAATATTTTCCGAAATATTTGGGTGGACGTCTTCCAATAAAAACTGCAACTTTTTTGGTGATGCTCTCTAATGTATAAAAAAAAAGTTCATTAGATATAGCGATATTTCCGCTATAATATGGATATTTTTATTTACTTTATATAATTTTCTGTTACGAGATATAAAGATTTATACGGAGGGACCTCGAAAAAAATTTCTCAAATTCAGATTTTGATATACTTCTCAAGTAGCACAAAAGTCAAAAGTGCACTAAAATATTTTTTGTGTATTTTTTGCATCGGCGTGATATACATTTTTAATATAAAAAATATTCCATTTCTAAGCACAGTTTTTGAACAGTTTATTTCGATTAGGGATGTCAGTGGCAAAAATACATCGATGTTTTTCTTTGATTCGAAGCATCGTGACAATTAAAAGGTATTAGTCAAAAGGGTTGTACTGTACTTCGATTAGGTTGGCAACTGATAAATTATGGGAAAAATTGTGCTACTGGTTTGAAAAATTTTTATTGGAAAGTCCCCATCTCAAAAGAGTTCTCCGTATATATATAAATATGTAAACATATATATATATACATATATACATATATCTTCTATATATATAAAATAATAGCCGTTTTCGTTGTTCGGAGTTAACTCAAAAACTACTGCATAGATTTCAGGCAAACTTTCAGAGGTTATACCTTGCATATAAGGTCCTATTATAGGCTATCAGAAAACTCGCTAGGTGGCGCTGGGGTCGAGTTATTTATAAAAGTCGTATTTATGAACAGATTTCGTTCAAATTCAAAATGTGTGCTACCTCCATGATGAGAAATACGTACGCGAAAAATAGACCCGCTAGGGGCGCTGGAGTGCAGTTTTTTATAAAAATCGTATTTAAATTATTTTAAATTCAAAATGTAAGCTACCAGCATGAAATAGACTCGCTATGTGGCTCGGGAGTCGAGTTATTTATAAAAGTCGCATTTATGAGCCGATTTCGTTGTAATTCAAAGTATAAGCTACCTGCATGATGAAAAAAGCATTTGCGAAAAACGGTCCCGATAAAAGCCCTATTTATGAACCGATTTTGTTAATGCAAATTCGAAACGTTTATTAGTTTCATGAAGTTTATTTTTTTTTCATTCTAAACATATATGTACATACATACATACATAAAATGATAGCCGTTTTCGTTGTTCGGACTAAACTCAAAAACCAGTCAAATTGTCGGAGGTTATACCTTGCATATATTCCTATTATAGCCTATTAGACAACACGCTGGTGGCGCTGGAGTAGAGTTACTTATAAAAGTCGTATTTATTAACCGATTTCGTTCAAATTCGTGACAAGCAGGGGTTTTGCAGAAAAGGGACCTAATGGATTGCGCTGCAGCCGAAATATATAGAAACCCACACGGGGTTTGATATGCTTTGACCCTATATTCTTCTTCGTTTAAGTATGCATGTAAAGAACGCGACATTGTGTAAGCGCGCACCTTTGTCTGACGCCCTCATACACCCTTAATGCGATCTTGCATTTACCTCCGATTGAGGAAATTGCTCAGGGCGGCCGTTATTGCGAATTGTAAAAGTGGCGAATCGACAAGGAAAGAATCGACCACATCCGTCCAAGAAGGAACGCGGTAGGTATATCAATGGCTTCAATTGAACGATATTTAAGAGATCACACGACTCATTTAGTCAATGTACCGGAAAACTTTTCATCTTGTGGGGGGGTCAGGATTCTTGGCCCTCATATAACTCTGTGCTCTTTAGTTTCCTTATAAGGACTTTTATTGGCTTACATGGTACATCGGACCAATGTTGAAGGTGCAAGATCATAGAAGAATATTACGCACGCTTGGCAGAGCTCTCACAGGTGGAAATAAGGCCATCGGTAAAACTCATGACATCGAAAGGGATTAGTACTCCATACGGTATCACAGCGCTACTATTCTTGGCCTATGTATCAGGAGGATTCTGCTCTTTATTCGTTTCAATTTAAACTAAAAAGGTTTATTTTACAGATCGCTTTTGCTTTTAAATGCTCTTTTTTATTGGCCAACGCAAAAGATCTTATTAGGCGCCGCGAAGCAAGCGGGCATTGGCTAGTATTTACATATTAAAATCAAGTTCTAAAATCCACATGGTCTAACGAGAGATAACGAACAATGTGGTAATCAAAAAATTCCATACAAAAAAACTTTCGCTCTTGAATGTTCCATTCATAGTGCGTTGCAGGCTCCTTAAAATGGTATAATTTTAAAATTTTGATACATCAAATTCGTAAGGAAAAAAACTAACTGGGAAATATTTCAGACACTGCTCAAAAATGTATATAGTTTTTTTTTTAGTATTTTGGAAATTGCGAATGTGCAGAGAAGTGCAAATATTTTCATTTAAAGTGCTTTAAAGGCTTGTAAAAAAATTGTTTGATTGCGGAACAAATGTTGTTGCCGAAGGAATATTTTGCCGAAATCCGCAATAAAATCTGCGTTTTGTTAACGTTAGTCCTTAAACTACCACGCCACTTTCGAGAGATTTTTTTCCTTATTAACGGAAAATCGTTTCGAACAAATATTTTTTTTTCGATGAGTAGTCTACCAGAATTTAAACATATCTATATATCTACATATATTCGACCAATAAGATAAAATGTTTTAATTAAAAAAATTAAAATGTTATATTTTCAGTTACAGAATTCCATTTGTTTCATCTAAATAGACTAGTTAAGACTTGTTCATAGCTTGCTAACTGATACGCCTTTATTTGATTACCGGGGCGTATGATGAGTCTAAGTCTTTCTTTTAAAATTTTAATAAAATAAAATGTAAAGTGTAAAAATAATAACAATTCATGTAAGTAGATACTCAGAAAAATTATTTGCATACAGGGGAATTATAAATGCTCTTCTCTATATTGTACTTACTGGCATACTTTGACTCAAAAATTAAATATATAGATATATAAATACAAATATATAATACGTATCTCATTCATAACATTTTTTATGTTTTCGAATAGAAATCATTGCTTTAAACGGGTTTTCTTGTTATTCATTACCACTATCTTAAAAATATAATATTTTTTTAAACCCCATTATATATACATAAGTAATTATCCATAAATATTTCACTTATCTCGGTACTAAATACTTGAATCGAAATCACGTTTTCCAATTAATTTACGTCACCAGAGACTCAATTACGTTTTATTAATAATGCCAATGGCTAATTAGTGCCTGCGAGCGACTTTTTTAAACGAATATCTACTTACTTCGATTATGCACACACACTTGGACACGAAAAAACGAGTATGTAAAATGATGAATTGATAAATTTTATAACTATGCAAGTTAGTTAATTTAAAAAACTTAAAGCAAAGTTAGAAAGATCAGCTGCAAACGAAATAAAAAGCATGCGCACATATTGTATGTATGTATGTATCTAGATACTCGTCAGAGGCGTAACTATAGGGCGGCAGGGTTGGCAAAATGCCACGGGCCCCCGATCCGAGAGGGCCCCAGAAATAACCTAACATTTTTAACAAAACTAAGTACAAAAAAGTTATATATAATTTTTTAGTACTTAAATCAATTAAAGTGAGACACAACTAAAGACTATATGAGCATTTCCACGCAGTGGTCAACCAGGACCGAGAACAAAAATGAACAATCAGTTGTATGGGAGCTATAAGTTATAGTGGTCCGATTTTGACGGTTCCGACAAATGATTAAGGCATTATAAAAATACACTCGCTTACAAAATTTCAGTCGGACATCTCGACTCCGTACGTTCGCGACCGATACTTAAGCTTATAAATAAAAAAACTAAGAGAGATATTTCAACGCGCAATTAGTTAGGAGGAAGTTACTTAATTCCACTTTAATATACAATTTTTCGCTTTAGAAGTTAGTTTCTGCATTTTTCAATTTGCACCTTCAAAAGCGCCTTCCATTATTCGTATGTTCGCGAGCACATATTTGTTGCTAACATATTGAAAAATGAAAATCGAAAGATCATCCCTTTTTAACCAAAGATATATCTAGCAAAATGCTATCGAAACATAAAAAAAAATGTATGAAAGTGTCTATGGGACAAGACAGGCTATGTAACTTGGCTATTCTGTCTATTGAAAATTCTATGGCTCTATCTTTGAACTTTGCTGATGTTATAGGTTCTTTTGGGGAAAAGAAAGCTCGGAGGAAAGAATTTTATTAATAAATATCTTATCAAAATTAAATTGTTATTTCATTATTGATATGTATAAACCCATGCTCTTGAAAATAAAATTTATTAGATATTTCACCAAAATGCACACATTATTATTAATAGTGTTGGGTAACTAATCAAGTGGTTTAATAAAATTAAATTATAACGTGGCGATTTTTACAGGGAGGGCCTCATCCATAGAATTTGTCACGGGCCTCAGATGATATTGTTACGCCACTGATACTCGTATTAACATACAAATATGTATTTAAGTAGTTGCAGAATAGCTCAAAATCGAATAAAATAGCAACATATTTAAAATAAGTACTAATGTAAAAACAACAATAAATATATATCGTATATGCGTATCTATTTTAATGGAGCAAGAAAAGCTTCCTAAAAGCAAAACTGCTTTCGAAAGCTATTCTTGTCTGCAGTTAAGCAAGTCGATTTTTTATTATTTAATGTCAAATCGATACTTCGACCCATGTTTGTACATATGTATGTCACGGAAAAATAGTAGGTACATGGAAATTTTAAAAACTGTAAATATCAGTTAATGTAACTGCCCACATAAAACAGTAGCTGAGCAAATTTAGCTTTCTTTGCACGAATCTATAGAAAATTTACACACAAAATGGATAATTGCAACTGATAATGCCATGTTCTCGATAGTAGTTCACTTCTACATATTTAGGTCTATAAATATGTATGCACATTTACGTAAGCATTTTTATTTCGTTAATATACGCTATAATCGCTTGAGTTATTCTGGCTGAGTTCAAGCAAATATGACCGCTTAAATAAAACAAACAAAATAGATTTTAATATGTATGCTATGCACATACATACGCCTACATATCATGGTTTAAAGTACAAAACCGCGTATCAACAAAAGGCAAAACCGCGTATGTGAGGTTGCATGAATTATTTTCTAGACAGTAAATAAAGATTGGGCCAAGAGCTTGTGTGAGCAAATCCAATTTTTGGCAGCAAATGTCAGTTACGCGATTTTGCAGAATGACTGCGGTTTTTCCGAAACACTGTATTTCTACTTTTTTTGCTGTCTAAATTTTTAAATACACAGTGCTCGTTAAAAAAGTGCGTTATAAAAGTGCATACATATATGCGTGTACGCAAGTACATATGTAAAAATATTGACACGAAATCAGTTTTGACTATTTTCCTTTCATTCGTTCATTCATTTTTTATGAACTCCATTATACTTAACACTATATAAATTCACATTTCAAACTTTGTAGAGAAATTAAAAAAATTTCACAACAGCAAACTTTGTATTTATAATTCATGTTATATTAACCAACAAAACCAACAACCACATGATCAAGTGAATTGCAGCGGAATAGCTGCGCTTGATTGTGTTGGCTTAACAATTGAAAAAGTGGCAAAAAAGCAACGATAATTTACAAGGCGAACTTAGCACAGTGCGTAGTCAACTGGCTGAGTCAGTGGGATCGTCGGTTCGAATCCTACTGAAAGAAGTCTGATGAGGAAATGTGGTGATTTCCGAAATAGCTATCACTTCTACCATTTTTTCAAATTATTGTTGCTTTTCCACAATAAATTTTCATTAAAAAACGGCCTCGAGCTCAATAAAAATTGTTGAATATAATTAATAATAAGGTTCAAGTTTCAACAGGTTCAGAATTGGCGTTCCATTCAAAACAAATTTGCCAACATAGTAACTTTGTATGGAAAAAATGCGTGACGCTATCAGCGAAAAAAAATCTAAACTTGAATTTCCATGGCTTCTGTTAGATATATCATTTTGTCTCGGGCGTAAAAGTGCTGTAAAAAATGTTTTTATTGTTAAATGGAGATACTGCGAAACGGGATTTTTCCGCAGTAATATACAGTTTTTTGGCCAAAAAAAGACGCGAGCGTTATGTATGTAATATAGCCAAACCATATACAGTTACTCCCAAAATTGAGCGTACGGCTCTTTTTTTGCTAATATTCGCAATGTTTTACATGCTAAAATTTTTTTGTTGATTTCGTATTAAAATATGGCTTATATATTAGCAAACATTTAAATCCAAGAATGATACTGTGTACAAAAATCAAGAAAAATCTGCGAAGTTTCAGCAAATCGCGAACATTTTAATACAAATTTCTAAAACGACTTCAGGTATGCAGTTTTATACCCCACTAAATTTTAAAATTGTGCAAATTTCAAATCTCTAAAAAATTGCTTTGATTTTTGAGAATATTTTTTCTGACTGTCCTACGCATTTTTTGCATATAAAAAAATTTCAGGGGGCCCAGGGGCCCAAACATCGGAGTGTACACATGTGTCGCTACTCTCATGTGTGCTGACCCCATGCGATCACTAACGCAATATTTTCTGGCGGAGGTAAGTTTCTATTTTTTTTTTTTTATTTGAAGTCCAAATTATATTTTTGTTTTTTTGTTAAGCTTACGATAAAATAGTACTTTAATATTTTTGATAATAATAAATGATAATGATAATAAATTTTTTTATTTGTAACACTCTATTTTCAACACTTTTATTGGGGCACTCGAGACCTCATGCGACTAATTTAGGGTTAAGTTACGTTAACTAAATATGTTTCTCTCTTCTCATGACTGGGTTATACATAGTTACCAAATCACATGTTGAGAGAAATATATTTAACTAACTTTTTACTGAGTGCAGTTACTAGTTGCTAACGCCCTTTGGAATTTTATCCATGTATGTATTTCTTATGGAAAAATGCGCAAGACCGTATACAAAAGAAGATTCTAAAACCAAATTCCACTTTTTATATGAAAAACATCGCTGTAATGCCACTATAGAACTCCGTACCCAACAACTTTTGCTGAAGCAAATTTACCTGCAATAATGACAAACAATATAGAGTATAGTCCTTAAATATCTCGAGAAAATCTTTTAATAAGGCACTATGGGCCAGCTGACCTTCTTTGGTGGCCGAAGATCCAATTTTTCAATTTTGTCATTCTCATTAGTGATATCTAAGCCTCCCATTTCATAAGCCATTTTCACAGTAATTAGTTAATGCTAAACCAACACTTTTCATTTCACAGTATCAATTTGACTAATCGTTGAGTGTTGTTGACTAATGACTGCGAAAATGGTCCATAGTTATTTATGAACTACTGATATGTCGATGGTTACGCAAAGTTAAAATATTGTTTGAAACTTGTCATCTGTTTTTCATTGAAAAACTGTATAGCTATGTATATCTCAAAACTAATTTAACACTTTTTAATAATTTCTCTGACATTTAACCTTAGTCTCCGGCAAGCAAAAAAATAGTACCGAAATTCATAAAAAATTATCGGAACGTAATTTTAAAATGAGCTTAATTTGCGGAAAGCACAATGTTTGATTCGAGGGTTCCCCGAAGTTACCCTACTTTAAGAAAAATTTCGCACAGTTATGTACTCATTTTTGTTATAAGCACTTTATGATAAATGGACCCATTTTTATTCGTATTCGTAAACTTAATTGAAAGTTCGAAACAAAGACTAAAAGACTTAAAGCTGAAAAAAGTTGCATGCTACTTTCTTATAAATATATATTAGATGAATTGTTCTTGATGCTGCTGATTCCAAACAATTTATAAACATTCTAAAAAAGCAAATGGCGGAGCCAATATGGCTGATGTAATGTTAAAAAAAATATCAAAAATGGCAAGTCCAACATGGCGCACTGAACTAAAAAAAAATATATATCTGGATTTACATGATTCCAAATTTAATTATAAACTTGGCTAGGTGCGATTTTGCTCTTTTCTCTATAGACATTTTAATTTAATTTTTATTTATTTTGCTTTTTTAAGTTTTTTATTTCAAAGGTACTGTTTAAGCACAAAAACTCATATTATAACATAAGACGGTGTAAGCTTGCCTAAATCAATCAGTTCATAATCGACAGTTGTTGAGTAAACGTACATAGACCTAAACAAATTGTGATTTATGTATTGCAAATAATTAGCATGCAATAAAGTTAATTTGTACTATAAGTTGCGGGTTTTATTCAATATCAAATAATTTTCACAAAACCCCAATTTTTGTTTTCATTTTTGATCAGCTATATTTGATCCATATTTTATTTTTTGAAATTTTTATAGGTCCATTCAATAACTTTTCCAGTAATACTTGCAGCGAGAACGTAAAAGAAAAATAGAGAGTAAAATTGAGAGCTAGAGAAAATTTTCAGAAAAAGTTATTGAATGCAAAACTAGTAAAAACTTGCAACTTAAGCCATTTTGACACTTTATAACGGTTAAGTTTTGGCGCGCAATTTTCTTTTTAATTGGGAATAGTTCCCATCGTCATAAAAGTAAAAGGATTACAATAGATTTAAAATTTTCATCCATATTTTCATTTCACTAATTATGTTTCATCAAATCATCCTCTTAGACAGTTTGTTTCCATTTGAATTTGACTCCTGCAAATTCCTGCTAGTAAAATTTTTACTTTCAAGCATTTTCACCTCTCTCGGGTTGTTACGCTCTCGAATTTGCTCTCTCTTGCAAGCATTTTGGGTTATTGAATGCATTTCCAGTAAAAACTGGCAAGTACTAGTAACAATTCGTAACAATTTGTTGGTATTGAATGGACCTAATAAATATCAAACTCGGAATCAGCGACATCTAAAACAATTAGCTGGTTCGCAAGATATCGTAAGTGTCATATTGTCGTATGTCGCAAAATTTTTAACGGTAAATAAATGTTTAGAGGATCTGAAACCACAACCACCTATTTCTTAATGGTGTGAAATTTCATAATCCGACTTTAATGGTAGCTTGCGAATCCCTTAAATGTAGTTTTAGCCGTTTAAAGTTTACAATATAGAACAACACGACAGTATACAACACCTTGTGGACTCGCTAAATGTATGCTAGTAAGTAGAACCAAATTTTTTTCGTTTTAAGTGTCTATAGGCCTTTGGCCACGAAAGCTTGTCTCCTGGCACATTGTGCAATGCCAGTGGGGTTATTTTCATCTCAAAAAATTATCACACAATGCAGGGCCGTATTTAGGAGGGGGGAGGGGGATGTAGGTGTTCTGATATTGTTGCAGCCAAGATACGCACCCGCCTCCGTGCAGCAAAATATGTATGCCCACAAATGCAAGGAAAGCTTGACCTCGAAAATCTGCAGTCACAACAGATGGTTAATGCATTCGCTACTCGACTCTTACACCTGCTCTTAGACAGCACCCTTCAACAAATCGACATATGCGAGCAGTGGAACTACATTTCTCATTCATTAAGTACCGCCGCAGAAGAAGTAGTCGAATTTCAGTGAGCCCGAAAGAAAAACTGGTGTCAAGAAGCTGCTGAGATTAAAGATGCCGCCTGCTGGCGACAAACGCTTGCTATGTGGGACCGCAATAGGGAACTGAAGAGAGAAGCGAGAATTATTTGCCGCATTAAGAAGAGAGGGGACGAAATACATGAGTACGAAGAGCCAAAAAATTTTACCAGAGAGTTAGGCGACTTACGGAAGGCTTCAAGACCAGGCCGAACTCTTGTAAGAACAGCAATGGCGACCTAGTGACTGATGTCCAGAAAGTACTTAAATTATGGAAGGAACACTTTTCCACGCTATTGTATGGCAGCAGCAATGAGAGTCGTGAAAAACACGTACCCGAGCCACCCAGGCGATGATGACGGAGTCGATGTTCCACCACCTGACTATGACGAGGTACGAGTAACAATAGCGCGCTTGAAAAACAACACAGTTGCTGAAGCTGACGATCTGCCAGCTGAGCTATTCAAGTACGGAGGCGAGGAGTTGGTAAGGTCCATGCATCAACTCTTGTGCAGAATATGGTCCGAACGCACCCCCGACGATTGGAATTTAAGAGTGCTCTGCCCAATCAACAAGAAAGGCGGCCACGCCATTCGCGTCAACTACCGCGGGATCAGACCTTTAAGCATAGTTTACAGGGTTTTATCGAGCGCATTGTCTGGAAGACTGAATCCGGACGTTAACGAACTGGTTGGACCTTATCAGTGTGGCTTTCACCTGGCAAATCCACCATAGATCAGGTATTCCCAATACGCCAAATTTTGTAAAAGACCCGCAAGAATAGGATCGCCACACAATCGACCAATAGATGGTGTAGATTTCAAAGCCGAATTCGGAAGGACCTCTCCGAGCCGAGAGGGAGGCCACCACTAAATGCAAAGACCAAGTGGAGACGGACTTGACTCCATTTGGCATTTCCAATTGGCGCCAGTTGGCACAGAAGAGAAACGACTTGCGTTCATGGTTGAGCTCGGCCAAAGAAGAAGTGTAGGCAGTGTTTACTATTATCGATAGTGATGTGAAATTGCAAATTATCGATACTATACAGGTTATTTCATATACAAAACTTACATACATATTTAGAAATAAGACTTACGTTGTATGAACATAGTACTTAAATAAAACTCCACATATACTATATTTATACTCGTACTATTTAAATTATTACAGTCTTGGCAATGACTATTAGATATTTTCACTTTCTTTTTTACATGCTAAATGTAAAGAATACCAATTAGGAATAACAATGTTTTGAGCAGTTCTCCCGTTTGTTCATTTTAGTATTTAAAAATGTTAAATTTTCAGTATTTAGTCCGAAAAAATCGCTTAATCGCCTGAGTGCCTTACTGTCTACCAGATTTTAAATGCACAATGCTACGAATTGTTTAACACCAGAAATCTTTTACATTTATTAATAAATTAACACGTATAAGGCAGTATTATTT
Organism: Rhagoletis pomonella; assembly: GCF_013731165.1. Lineage (NCBI taxonomy): Eukaryota > Metazoa > Arthropoda > Insecta > Diptera > Tephritidae > Rhagoletis > Rhagoletis pomonella. Next base: position 27,700,696 of record NW_023458564.1, read on the forward strand.
AATTTGTACATATGTACGGTAATACATATGTATGCATGTAGTAGCGTTCGGAAACACTAATCACCACTTGAATAAGACAAAAGTATGCGCATAGATTTGAATGCATAAATACATCCATATCCATATCTATTTGTACAAGTGTTAATAAGCCACGCACCCACAATTTTCATTCATGCAAAGCATTCATTTACATATGTAGATGTATAAGTGCGAGTATGTATGTACATACCCACATATTTTTTACCTTTCTTCATTAGTTTATTAAGATCGTCTTATTTGTTTGCTTTAGAATTCAGTCATTAAATGAATGAAAGCTCGACAAATCGCCCAATGTGTATTTCCACACGAGTAAATCGAGTTCAATTTATCGCGTGTTCTTTTGTGTTTTTCATATGCATAAGTGCTAAAACAGCGGAATCCCACTGGCCAGTTGTCAAAGTCTGTAAGACAATTTTATTCTTAATAATTTGCTCTCTTATCATAGATTAAAACGAATTTAGCTGGAACTTGACACTTTCTATCCAGAACAAAAGGGTACTTGTAACTTGCTTCAATCACTGGAGGAAAAATCTTCCTATTCGCGCAAAAATTTGTCATACTCATCACGGTGATCAACAATTCTCCGTGTGCGTAATATTGACATAAGAGGGTGCCCACAGGTGGTGTTCTTTCTCATCTAATCTGGTCTCTCGTGGTGGATGACGTCTTAACTAAACTACTATACAGGAAAGTGGTTACGATGCTTGTGACGGAAAAATTCGGTAGCACTGTATCAGACGTTTTGAGTGCCGCTCTACGCGTGATATCAAACTGGTTTGCCAGTGCGGGCGTCAATATAAAACCGCAAAAGGCTGTTCTAGTACTGTTTACAAGAAGGTACAAGCCGAACCTTTACGCAGTAACCCTCTCCCTCACCCGAGCCATGTGGCTCTATCGAAGACTTTCCGGTCGAACTTAGTGTCTTAACAACAAATTAATAGAATGGCGTAAAACTGTAGGCCCCTCCCCTTTGCGTGACAACATCAAGGTGCATGCCACAAATCGGAGAAGCTCGGCCAATCACTAACATATGTGTAAGCGCCAATATATCATTATTATTATACCGAACTACATATAATCCGTCATATTGTAATATATGCCATTTCACTTCTGAACAAACTCTAAAGAATGGCTCTATTGTCGGTGACAGGGTCAGTGAAAACGTGCTCACCCATGGTCTTAGAGTCGCTGCTATGTTGGACTCCACTCCCGATTTTTGCCCAAGCAGCAGCAGCTTCGAGGAATTTGCAAATACAAAATATCGGCAATACTCTTAAAAACAAGACACAACGCAAAGACATTTTGAGCAAAGTACCAGGTCTAGGAATGCCAAAGGAAATCTGCTTGGTAAGATCTCGGTCTTTCACTCGAGATACTAGCAATCTCAGTTTGTGCCAGACTGAACCTTGAGAGGGTTAAAAAGGTGCCTTTATAGTTATTTCTCAGATAGCCAGGGGGCTGGGCCCTATCCAATAGGACAATCACCTTCAGGATCGTCAAGAAGTGCTTTGACACTATCCAACTCTTGACAGCAAGGAGCACGGTATTGCTAACTTAGGTACCAGGACACTGAGGGATCGTAGGTAACGAGGCCGGCGACAAATTGTCACGAGAAACGTGCTTAATATTTCTTTATATAAGATGGCCAACTTTTGAAAGTTGATTTGTATAGTGAAGTGAAATTAGGGATTTAAACTTACACCGTTGTAATCCTTGTTTAATTCTCTGTAAAAGCATTTAAAAAAAAAATGGGGGTTTTCAAGAACCATTTTTGAAATATTTTTTTATGACTTTACTTTGGACTTTTGGAAAAAAAATGTAAATTTTATTGCGGATTGCAATAGAATACCTATCCATAAATAACATTTAAGGCGACGAACCCCTAGAAACGGGCGTGGCAATTAATTGTAGGACTAAAGTTAGCAAAGCGCAAATTTTATTGCGAATCTCGGCAGAATATCACTTCTTTAACAGCATTTGCTCCGCAACTTTTTCAATCGAAGAGTCTTCTAGAAATGGCCGTGGCAATGAAATAAGCTGAAATATTTAATAATCATTGTTCTAATTTATAATAAAGGTGGCAACCCCGTTCAAAAATATTTTTAAATATCTTCAAACGATTTGAGTATTGAAGGAGAAAGTATAATTTTTTATTTGCCTTAAAATTATTTCAAATTTTCAAATATCTGGCAACCCTGTTATTTAAAATATTTTACCACAAACCTACAGTAGAATGCAAGAAAGAATTAAACACATCCATTGAGCTGTTCGTGCGTGATGTGGTTATGAAAACATAAAATAACTAATTTTGGTTTCTAACAGATAGGATTATCAATAGGATAACACACCTAGTAAAATTTTTAAGTTAAATAAATAAGTATCCTAGTATTATTTTTGAAGGCTTCTGAAGGAGTTCGATCAAAAAATATTTATTTTTTAACGATTTTATAGCAATTCTAGGAAAAAATGTATTTTCTTCATGTAAAATACAGGGGAAACTTCAAAGCCCCGGCGCACAGTGCTTTACTGTGTTATAAAAAGAAATTGTCAAAAATTTAGTTGTTAGTTTATTACTTTGAAACTTAACAGTTTTGTTTACTACTATACGTGCAAAAAACAGAAATCATTTTTGGTAAATGTGTCTTAAGGAAAAGTTGTTTGTACCATAGAAAACATTTGCCTTTTTTTATTGGAACTCCCAAAATTGCTAAAGTTTGGTAAAGTGAAATAAAAAAAAATTTTAAGAGTAGCTAATTTTTTATTTACTTTTCGGGAAATCGCTATCATGAATTCCGTCGTGATCACGAAATTCTCCCGCAATTCGAAATTCGTGAGAATCGTTTCACTGATTTCGAGTTTTTTATTGCGATTTATTTTATTTTACTTAGAATTATTAAACCAAAACATATAACCAAACAAAAACCAAAGGCAGCACTAACTATGAATGCGTCGAAATTGCTGATAGCATTTCTCCCGAATTCGTGACGGAAGATTTTTTCACGACGGGAGTTCAATCGGAATCTGTGATAGGCCTGTTAGATTTTTCTGCCAGAACTGTAAAAATTGTATGCATTTGTAAGCCATATTTCTTAAGTTTCAGAAAAGTTACAAAGAGCTAAGTTTATGGTACTGCCAAAATTGCCAATAATTATGTATTAAACATTTTTTTAATACTATAAAAAATGAACCTAGTTTTGCTATAGTGTAAAATTTTTATTTCATAGCGACAAAAAATAACACTAAAAAATTCGAATTTTTTTTGGAGGAAACCATAAATTTTTACAAACTTTCACAAAATTAAAAACATATATAAACAAAAAGTAGGTAAATTTTTACTTTTCAATTGGACACTTCGTTAAGGAGCCTAACCATTAGTAGGAACAAAATTTAAAATTTTCTGGCGGAAATTGGAAATTTAGTATTTTTTTAAAACATCTAAATTTTTTAATTCTACAAAGAAAAAATAAATTAACTAATATACAAAAATCTCGCGTTACAAAACACAAAAAGTTCAAAACGAAATTGCGGGGATTGATAGAATTCTTATTAATTATTTTGACATAATATTAAGAGTTTTATCCTGCGGAATCCCGGTTAATGTTAAAACTTTTAAGGAGCTGCTAAATATTACTAGAAACTCATATTTAATTCAATATGGCTGTATTACATGCCAAGTACGGTTCATAAGGTTTTAGTAGTTATTATTTTATTCTATTGTGTTTGTTCGAAGAAGCCAGTCATAAAAATATAAGGAATGTGCGATTATCCCATACAAGAAAAAGGACGAGAGATTTAATGGCTCATTTATTATTAATGTCGGATCCGGAACTATCATCACTCATGTAGGTCTACAAAAAAAAAATATGAATTTGAAAAAAATTAGATATACATTTTAAAAGACAACTTTATAAATTACATTTTAAATCTTATTTATTGAGCAAATTTAGAAAAATTTTTATTTATGGTTTAAATTATAAGTTTTTTACAATAACTAAAATTCATGAGGGAAACAAAATTGGTCAAGAGTTAAAAAGTTTAACTTTGTAAGTTATTTTTAGTTTTTAGTACATTCTGATCACAAATGTAACTAAAACCTAGTTTTTTAGAAAAAGGATATATAGGAGGTATCATGTCCTGCACCGAACAAAATGAAATTGGCCACAGAGCTTAAGGACATAGTTTCACAGACAGCTATTAATTTTCGCTTTAATCTGTTTATAATTGTTGCTAAAACTAAACTTTTAAAATTAAGGATGTATGGCAGGTAGTCATGTCCTTGCACCGATTTTGACAAAACTTTGAATTGCGCTTAATTTACATATTCTGAACCAGCACACCAAATTTAATTTTTCTGCTATAACTCCCCTAATTTTGCCGTTTCACTGTGCGGCGGCACGGGAAAATATTACCCGATTTCAAAAAAAAAAACGTGTCTCTTTTTTTCATATTCTTCAGTTCTGGGAGGTGGCAGCAGGAAAAAAAAATAGATTTTCCAAGTAATTTTTGACCATCCTAATATGCATATGGTATCACAACAGGCGAACATAATACCTGTCAATTATTTAAACAAAAGTGTATTAGGCGGGATCGAAAAATGTCTGAAAGATGCAGAAAAATTTGCAAAAACTCTGAAGAAGCGAGAAGTCCTCAGCTTTCTGCACTGTCATAAGACGTTCTACGAGTTTTAAGACACCTGACGACGAACGCGATTTGGTTCGGCAAAGCAAAGTAAATTTCCTAATCATCGATTGAAAGTTAACGAAAATTACTAAGATAAAGTGAAATCTATTTTAGCAACCACATACCCACTTCAGCCGTATGTTCAATGAAACAACTTCAAAAGTATTTAAAAGAGTTTTTATGATTTCTTAAAAACTAATTTGTTTCTTAATTTTGCTCCATTGCCAATTTATTGCTCATTCTTTCTTAATTTGTCTATTTCATTTTCGAAAATCCGCTAAAAACGGAAATGAACTTCATTACCAAAACAAATAAACAAGCGAGGCAAGCAGTGAAATATTAGACCCGTTTACGGCCGGTCATTCATTCACCTTTTCCAGGTATGTATGTACATACGTAAGTATTTAGGACCATTGATGGAGTTGGCGCTGTATCGCACTGGCTGGAGTAACTATTTACTTTAGAATGTCTGAAATGTTTCTTTAGCGTAATAGCCTGCACATGAGCGTACGTCTGCTTGTCCGCACGTTTGTCGTACCTACTGCCCGCATCGGTCGACTGTAGGTTAATTATTTCGTTTACATATCGCTTTTGACTGATTGCTGATAATTAATTATCCAGCGTTTACGCTACGGCCAATCAATTTAATTGCTGCTAGATTGCGAGTGTTGCCATATCATAGATTTTTTTTTAATATTTGTAAACCAAAACGTGATAATTATAGCTCAGTTGAAATTCAAAATCTATAATGATGAAAAATACATTTAAGGTCTCAATCGTATTAAATTTTGAAAGGAATACTGTACCTCGCCATTTTAAAATTACAAGTTCAACGCACGCAGTTTACCACTACAGATTCGCAAAAAAAAAACAAGGAATGCAGCAAACAAATCCCGCAGTAAAACAAAATTAAATCGCACAAAAATGTTTTTATTTTTCTGCACTGAGTTTTTTGTCCCTTAATTTTCTTTATGCCCGATGAGCTCCCACACAGTTCCAACCTAACTGTCTAGGCAGTCGCGCATGCGTGGTTGCAATGTACATTTTTACTTACAATCAAACTAAAAAATTGCACCCAAACGCGCGGCAGACAACCAGTCATCCATCACGTGTTTATTCGTCATGAGCAACAGACAAGAAGTATGTGTTCCACAAAGCGGCAAGAATTTGCAGACACAAGCGAAAGAATTAAATTAACTGCACTTAACAGTCTTATAAGAGAAATCAACAGGTAAGGGCGTTCATGACTTACATAAGTACATATTTGTACTAGAGATGCCAGACAGTGATCGGACTTTAAAAAAATTATGTGTGGTAGAATCAGGAAAATGTGGTAGATTTCAAAAAATGTGGTAGATCCTGGATTTGGATCAAGCTTTGTACAAAAATTAAAAAAATTCTGCAGGGTTTCACCAAAATTGCAAACTTTTTAATTGAAGTTGTTAAAAATTGCGTTGAGTTTTGGCAATTTTTTTCCTTGAAAGTGTAAAGCAGGTTTCCTTTATATAAAGATATTTTTCGAACATATTTTAAAAGATTTCTGCAACCTTGCGGAGTGCTGCCAGCTTTTCTTTATATCACATAACAACAGCTAATTAGGATTTGCCGATTTTGAGAATTCTCAAGTAAAATTAAACAACGCCTCAGAAACCTTGGATGCACTTTCACAAAAATCGCCGTTTTTTGACATTTTCTCTATTAATTCTTTTTATAAATCATATATTTTGCAATTTAACACAATAAAACCCCGTTTCTTATCGAAAAATTGATTACTGAGAAAATTTACTATTTTACAGTTTATTTTATTCGGCTTTGTTTACTTTAACTTGAGAAATTTTTATCGTTGCCGGAAATGCTGAATCTTGTTTTATATCTTTCTTGTTACCATATAGTGTTTAGTATTGGACCATTTTTGCTCTTAAAATTACGAAAATTATGTCAAGCAAAAATAAAACTTCTCAAAAACGCGAATATGTGGTAGACTTCAGACCTTGAGTGGTAGATGTGGTAGATGCTCAAAAAAGTGGCAGATCTACCACAATGTGGTAGAAGTCCGATCACTGATGCCAGACCGAAATAAAACAAGTAAAGAGTCTTAGTTCAGGCGGAGCCGAACATTAAATATCCGGCGCAAGTATTTAATATATTTTTTCACTTTTCCGAAACATCTTCGATAGAACGTTCAGTTAGACATAATGCGATAAACTTATATAGATACATGTGGGTGGCATCACGCCCATTTTCCAAAATTCCATAATAATGTTGCTTATTTTCAAGGGATTGTTATTAGTATCAATTTTAGGTAAAATTAGCCTGCTTAAATTTTTGCCAAGTTTTAACGTATTATTTTCGTTGTTATTTAATTTTGGTTATTTTTTTTTTTATAAAAATATAGTTAATTCTTTAACAAAACCCGTGTAAATCCAAGTATCCAAATTTGTGCAATATTCAAAAAAAAAGTCAACAAACTTTCGTACAAATTTCGAGGTTTTTTAAAAATTACAAAAAATCAATCGCAGTTTTCAGCCATTTGAAACTTTTACTTTATTCTACTACAACTGCGTACTCAGAATCTTATTAAAAAATTCGAAATTTTTACGAAAGTTTGTTGAATTTTTTTTAAATTGCATAACTGTTTAAGGCAGTGTCACTCGATTGGTACATTTGTACAGATTAGTACATTTTTATATTGGGCTATTGGTACAAAATAAAAAATGGCAAATTTTTTTTTGTAGTCAAAGGATTGGTACAATACAGCGATGTTCTATTGAAAAATTTCAACAAATTAATTTTCGTGATAGAAAAAACATTTGGGTATTCACAGGATACGAGTTGCACCAAATTTTGGCAAATACCCAAATACACTGCCGTTAAACTTTTGTTTAGACGGATGTTGTTAAAGAATGAACTATAAAAAACTAATCAAGATTAAATAACTAAAAAAATAATATTTTAAAACTTGTGAAAATTTGGTGCAGCTATAAT
>NW_023458564.1:27713399-27729350 GCF_013731165.1 Rhagoletis pomonella
ATCATCGACTGGGGACTCGGGTTCGTCTTCCTCACTACTTTCAGCGCTGCTACCATTCAGTAGGTTATAAAAGTGTTCCCTCCACAATTTAAGTATATTCTGGACATCGGTCACTAGGTCGCCATTGTTGTTCTTACAGGAGTTCGCCCCGGTCTTGAAACCTTCCGTAAGTCGCCTAACCCTCTGGTAGAATTTTCGGGCGTTCTTCCGGTCGGCCAGCATCTCAAGCTCTTCGCACTCACGTATTTCGGCCTCTCTCTTCTTATTGCGGCAAATACGTCTCGCTTCCTTCTTCAGTTCCCTATAACGGTCCCACATGGCTCGCGTTGCGCCCGATCGCAGCGTGGCCCTGTAGGCGGCATCTTTTTTCTCTGCGGCTTCTTGACATTCCTCATCGTACCAGTTGTTCTTTCGGGCTCGCTGAAATCCAACTACTTCTTCGGCGGCGGTACTTAATGATCGGGAAATGTGGTTCCACTGCTCGCGTACGTCGGATTGTTGAAGAGTGCTCTCAGAGAGCAGGTGTGTGAGTCGAGTGGCGAATAAATTGGCCGTCTGTTGTGATTGCAGCTTTTCGACGTTAAGCTTTCCTTGCATTGTTGGGCGCACATTTTTTGCTGCACAGAGGCGGGTGCGTATCTTGGCTACAACAAGATAGTGGTCCGAGTCGATGTTTGGCCCTCGGAGTGTACGTACGTCCAAAACGCTTGAAGCATGCCTTCCGTCTATCACAACATGATCGATTTGGTTTCTCGTTTTTCGATCTGGAGACAGCCATGTAGCTTGGTGGATGTTCTTATGCTGGAACCTAGTACTGCATATTACCATATTTCGGGCCCCGGCGAAGTCGATCAGCCTCAGTCCGTTATCGGAAGTTTCGTCGTGGAGGCTGAATTTTCCGACAGTGGCGCCAAAGATCCCTTGCTTGCCCACCTTGGCATTAAAATCGCCAAGCACGATTTTGACATCGTGTCGGGGGCAGCGCTCATATGTACGTTCCAAGCGCTCATAGAAGAGATCCTTGACGCCTCATCCTTCTCTTCCGTCGGGGCATGGGCGCAGATGAGCGAGATGTTGAAGAATCTAGCTTTGATGCGGATTGTGGCTAGACGTTCGTCCACCGGGGTGAACGCCAGTACTCGGCGACGGAGTCTCTCTCCTACCACGAATCCAACACCGAACTTGCGCTCCTTTACGTGGCAACTGTAGTAGACGTCGCAAGGCTTCACGCTTACTTTACCTTGCCCCGTCCATCGCATTTCTTGGATGGCGGTGATGTCAGCCTTTGTCTTCCCGAGGACATCAACCAGCCGGGCAGAGGCACCTTCCCCATTAAGGGTCCGGATATTCCAGGTGCATACCCTTAAATCATAGTCCTTTATACGTTTGCCGTGGTCGTCATCAGAAAAAGGGGGTCTCATCCGAGGCTTGTTGGAATTTTTCATTGGGCGGGGTTTTAACGTGGCGGGACCCAAACCCAGCGCACGCGAAGTTTTACGCCTTCTCACTTTAGCTCGCTCCCAAACGGGTGTTTGGTTGCTACCCAGAGGATACGTGGATATAAATATCCGGACGTTGTGAGCTGCGATTTGAACCGTACGCACAAGAATCGCTTCTGGCCACTCCCAGGTGAATGGCAGTCAAAAGTTTTCCACTTCTGCGCACGGAACCATCCTCCGGTAGACGTAGTTATTGTCCGATTTTTCCCATTTTCCATACCAAGTTTCGTTAAGATATCTCAATTTTTACTCGAGTTATCGTATGCACAGACAGAGTGACGGAGAGACAGTCACCGCTTAATCGACTTCTTTTTTCAATCTGAGCATTTATGTATACATATGTATATACGTATCTATCTTGATTCGTTTTGGCTGTTACAAACAACCGCTATGTGAACAAGGTTAAAATACCCTTATGCACAAGTGCGTTCGGGTATAAAAATCGATTTTTTTATCGATTCGAATCGAAATAAAAATTATCGATTCAGAAAGAAATTGCCAAAAAATAAATCGTTCTCCCAAGATCGATTCATATAATCTGCCAAAAAACGCCTTTTACTTAATTTTCTTAAAGAAACAAAATACGGCCTTCTGAACAAAACTGAAATTACAAACATGCATTGCTATAACGGTTTCAATTTTCATTCAACACAAACTTCACAAAAGAGAAAAAATTTTGTTTTATTTCAAAATTAAGCGCTATTTAAAAAAAAACTTTATTCATTAATACACTAGCCTAATAAAGCTTACGTATAAAGATTTTTCCGGAATATACATACATAGATTTTTTCGCAATATAGATTAAACAATTTTTTTTTTGTTTTTCTATTCAGCAATTTGTTATTAGGCAAAAAAATAGCAAAACATTTTTTTTTTTGGTTTTCGCTAACTGCATATCGATGGCTGAGTAGAAGATCGACCTATCTCGGCAGCCAGTTCGAAAACGCCCTATCTCAGAAAATTTTTGAACAACGCTCTATCTCAGAAAACTTTTCAAGAACGCCCCACTTCAGAATTTGATTGAAAAACGCCCTATCTCAGCTGTCGATTCAGAATCGCCCTATCTCAGCTTATTTTCAATGTATTTTCGTTTGAGATAGGGCGTTTTTGAACCGAATTCTGAGATAGGGTGTTTTTCAATAAAATTCTGAAATAAGTCATTTTTCAATTAAATTCTGAAGTATGGCGTTCTTGAAAAGTTTTCTGAGATAGGGCGTTTTTGAACTGGCTGCCGAGATAGGTCGATCTTCCACTCAGCCATCGATATATCATTCTATAATTACCTTTTTAAGAAAAAAATTTAAGTATGCAGTTTTGTAGCGCATTTTCTTCCATGCAAAGTATGCTCGACAAAATTTTCATACGAATAAAAATTTACAAAAATCAACGATATTTTGCAGCCACTTGAAGCTTGCACTTTGTTATACTAAAATTTAAATTGAATGGTTGTAGCCCATCCCCGGATTTTTTCTAGGAAATATTTTTTAGTTAATAATACTATGAAGTGCTTTAATTTTAGCAATATCATTTTGCTCCAATAGCCAAGCTATTTTTTAACCGACTTCGAAAAAGGAGAAGGTAAGTATGTTGCACAACTTTGGACCACGTTAACTGGTCTCTATAATTCTTTTTTCAAAGGAAAGGTGGAACCTCAAAGGTGGTAATTTGGTTTAGATCCGATCATTGGATCTTGAAGAAGTTAACGGAGCTCTTAAATTTGTATATGAGAATTGAAGCCGATTTTGTTTTTTTGCTTAAAAATTACTTGTTTTTAAGTAGACTAACGCAAATACTCTAAAATATAGCTCGATGCAATATCCGGGCTCCCTTCATTTTTTGTATTAGCTTCAAATTCAAATTTGATTTAAATTTTCAAGATTTTCTAATGCAATGTTTTATGCATCAATTGGGAAAAAATCGAATGTCGATTCTCGATTTTTTTGGATCGATTCGCGGATGGAATCGGAACTAAAAAATCGAATCGGAAGGGCTCGAGCAATCGATCTTCGATTTAAAAAGGACATCTCTAATTTGTACATGCATATATGTATGTTTATTAGGTTGTCTGTTATTTACAAAGTTCATTCACTAAATGAAGTGTGCCAAAATCGCCATGGAACTTAAATAGGACCATATAACTACTAGCCGTATGGTAAGTTATTCGATAGTTAAGGATTTTTTTCATTCGGTAATTTTTGAATTCAAAATTTTGTTCATTATATAAAAATGTTTCACTAATCCATGATTTCACGTATGAATTATTGCATAAATTAGAAGTAAATCGAAAACTGTTTGCGTTTTCGAAAATGGGATCTTATTCTTTTAAAGACTTGCGGAGACTGCACAGCAGAAGTTGACCGCGAAAAAAGACGTGTTAAAACAAGTAAAGAAGTATAAGTTCGGGCGGAACCGAATTTTATATATCCGGCGTTTCAACTTTCTCTAAACTACCTTTGCGTGATAAGCACGAGTGTTTTTTCCGAATTCAAACGTTTTCGATAATATTCTGAGTTAGACTTAATGATATAATTGAATCAAGTTTCGTAGAAATTGATAAAGCGGTTACCGAGACACGCCTTTGTAGTCATAAAGTGGGCGGTAGTCCGATTTGAATAGTTTTCAACGAATTGCTTTTCCGTATCAAAGTTGCCGAGATACACATAAGTGGGCGGCGCCACGCCTAATATCCAAACATTTATAACACGCAATCTAATTTTCCGCTAAGTGGTTATTGCAATAGTCGCTTTGGTCAATTAGCTTTAGTAGTTACTGATTGCAGCTTTCGTGTTTCTGTAAATTACCATTATATGGGAGGTGGGTGTGGTTATTTCCCGATTTCAAAGATTAATTTACGAATATGGGTCCATAATCATTGTTCAAGAAAAAGTAGGCTGTAACTAAGTTAGCACATGGCTTTAAACCAATCTATAGATTAAGTGTATCACAGTCCTTTTAGTGTCGATTTTTTCGCTTATTAGTGTCGGCTCTAAAGTAGAGATGGGCGCGGGACTAAAATATTCAATCTCGATCCTCCCATCCCGACATCAAATTTGTAGGTCCCGAACACGCCCAATCCGGACGTTTTTCAGTTTTGTACCTCGGGTCCCGTGGGTCCCGATATCTATTATTAAGGGCCGTTTGCACCAAGTGTAGTTAACGCTTACTGGAGGTGCAGCCTTCTGCACATCGACTGCTTTATCGATCACATGTTATATGCTGGGTGTCGATAACGACGTTTAACTTGGAGTTAGAATTAACCAGACATGCTGCAAACGCATAATTTTCGATGCCATACCATGGTTTTTTTTTAATCTTTCTTAGAACCAACAATTTAGGTTAACTTCTCTTAAAACAGCGTTTAAGAAAATAAGTTTGAATTATTCTAGCAATTTCTATAGATTTAAACGCAGATGTTCATTGAAATGGTGTTTGAAACATTTTGTAACAATCTCCTGTGGCAACGCAAGTAAGTAAAGGCATTCTGCTTTCTTTTCGGAGGCCGTGGATTTAATCGGGAGTGTTGGGAAAGAATTTTCGTCCCGTCCCGCCCGGTAATTTGTTTAACACCTTCCCAATACCACCCATTCCAGCCATTTTTAAATCAGTAACGTGGGTTACGCTTCGAACTTCATCATTGGGCCTTCGTGTGTATTCACCTAACATCAATCAAGTCATATAATTGTTACTTATTAAAAAGTGTCTATCCAATAAAAATAGCATTAAATGCTATTGAGCCAGCTTAGTTACATATGCACAAATGTTTATGCAATAACTTTTTCTAATTCCATATTTCGTCCATTAGCGCACTCATTTATTTAATTGCGAAAATCTGTGAGGCACGCCTTTATGAATCTAGTTAGTACTAAGCCTTTATTATTAAAAGCCTTTTATGTGACGAAATGATTCATTAATATCGACACTGACTACCGATCACCGAGCGTGTTAAATCACCAAATCACCAAAACGTCAACAGTTGACAGTCATTAAGCATTTTGCGTTTAAATGCAAAACAATTTAATGTGCCAAAAAGCAATACGAGTATATTCATTGAATGTGAGTAAAAAAAATTAAAAATTAAAATGCTTAGAAATGCAAATCAAATTAAAATATCGCCGTTAAATTAAAAGTATATTTGTATGTTTGCATTTATATGCAATTGTTTTTATAAGTATAAGTATATAAAGTAATTACGAAAATATTCATAAAAGGGTGCACATATCGCACACCTACATAGATCTAAAGTGCGATCAATTAAAAAATAAATTAGGACAATTTTTTTGCATAAATCAATACATAGGACTTGCCGCCAATTAATGCAAATATTTGTTTTTCTTCTTGATTATATAAACTAACTAAAAAACTACTATTATACGTGGAGGTGAGATTCTGTAACCAGTTAGCGACAATTTAAAATTAATTATATGAATGTGCTTGCGTCAACAATTGCGATAGCAATCCGAAAATTTTGCTAACTGGTTACAGAATTTTACCCATGTTGTTGTATTAATTGCGTTGAATCTGTGCAATCCACAAGCAGTTATATTTACCGATCTGAATTTCTAGTTAGCTCACTTTAGATCTACATAAATAAGTCTGGTTTAGGTCAATCCTCTCCACAAGTTGTATCTGAAATGCCCATGGCATCGATATGTTTTTTTATGCTTCAACAAAATGTTTTTAGTTGACTTTTTTGATTTCGTTTTGTTGCTGGATAAATATTTTACACAATAAATATTTATATTATTTACTTCATCTAATCATGCACTCGTACATATACAACAACAATGCAGTGCTTCACTGGTGGATGAGTTGCTTCGGTTTTACATTTTTTGCTGCAGCTGCAACTGCGCCCTCACAGATTGCTTGATTTTGACAGACCTGACTATTTAGATGACTGGTTGCTTGTATGCCTGCTGGTTCCTGCCGAACTTGTTGACTGTTTCGCTGGCCGCACGCCCTCTCTCGAACGTTACTCATACGCCTGAGAATGCTTTTCCATTTTAATTGAAATAATTGCAAGTTGAGCTAATTAAATAGTAAATCATGTAATTGTGTAGCAATGTAAGTTGAACATTCACATTGACAAATATACTTATTTATATATAATACATACATACATATATAGGTATGCATTGCTGTAAAAAACGTCTAATATATGTACGTAGGTACATATTTTTACAATTAGAACCGGTTGAAAAAAAAATTTTCTGCTTGTGTCCATTTAAAAGTTAAAAGCTTTCTAAAGTGTTGGCGTCAGTAATTGTTAAGTTTTTATTATACGTAAGTGCGCTATCTAATTTCGAATCGATAGTGATTTAAAATAGATCTTAAGTTTATTCGTTTATAATATGTATATTCAAGAATAAAGTTCAATTCAGTTGAATTTAAGGTTTGGAAAGTCTGGAGCCTAACTAAATTGGCTGATTATTATTTAAGTTAATAAAATTTTCAGTGAGGGCTATGTTTAGTACCTAGAATACGTAAGTAAATATATGGGTGATTCTATCCAAATTGCCACTTTTCGAAATTTAAAATTTTAAACTGTTCGAACAAATTTTTTTATTGCGTTGAGGTACCAAAAGACATTTCACGCCTTTTCCTATCTCTTCCTCTTTCTCCCTTCTTACCTCCAAATATTCTTGTCGATGTGCTCATCTCCGCTTCGATCTGTTTGAACCTTTTAATTTTTGGAGCTGTGTTGCATAATTTTCATCTCGTATTCTCCACCCGTTCTACTGCAGAAAACATATTTACAGGTTAAATTAAATTAAACAAAAAATTAATATTCATATTTTATTCAGTGGTACTGGCATTTCATTTAACCTAAAGTACTTTGAAATGGAGTGGATTTCAGCATTTTCCAATGGCAATAACGTTTGGATTATCGAATATTAATGACAAAAAATTGGCCGACAATTTAACAAAATACACGAACTGAAAATGACTGAAAGTTTTATGGCACACCTTTTCATTTTTTCAGGGCTGCAAACTGGTTTTGCACCGAACCGGTTTTTGAACCGAACCGTCGCTTTTTTCGGGCTTTGAACCGAACCACGAACCGAACCGTTTTTTTTTTTTGAAATGCCGAAACCGAACCGAAAACCACTCCAAAAAATGGTTCGGTTCGGTTCAAAAATTAAAATCCACTAAAGTATTTTTCAAATTTTGTAATACTTGGTCTAAAAATGCAACCCGTAAAGTCAAAATGCAAAAAAATTTTTTTGTAGTTGCAGTTTGGATTAAAAAGTTTGATGCAATTTTGTTGAAAATTTACACACAAGCTCACACACACATTCTCATTTTTAATCTCAAACAACAACAACTTCGAGCAATTCCTTTTTTACTCTCAATTTTATATGATTTTAAAATGTTGGCAAACTTAAAAAAAAATCATGGCCGACGAATTGAGAGAACGGTTTTACCTTACTATGTTTTTATCATGGTTGAAAGTCACAGCAAGTTTGAATATTTTTCACAGGTTTAGAAAACAACAAAAATTCCAAAATTTTTGGTTTTATGAAATTATTAAATTCCTTCAGATTTCTTATTTTTAGGATAATTTCCAAAATTTTAAGAACTATCGAAATCTCATGAACATAAAATGGTATTATAACTGTTATCTGATGTTTGTAAGCACCAGGAGAAGAGGAGATATATCCATAGAAAATATACCAAAATTATTAGACCGTCAAGCTTTGCCGCAGGGGCGAACGCAGGTAGGGGTTTTGGGGGTTCGCTATTTACCGTTATTCATCTTAGAACAAAAATTAATAATTTATTTTCGTTTCTTCATCCACAAATGTTATATAGGTATTATTACATATTATGTATACTCAAAAAAGATCTGGCAAAAATATTCGTGTACATATTTTTCCAAAATCAAAAACTAGGCAATAATTATTTTAATCTCACCTGTAAGAAAATACATTAAATTGCGCCATTGCGTGCCAGTTTTCTATTTGGGCGTACCTTGTAATAAAATTTCGATTTCCCATGATTCAATTCGCCATTCACCAGTTCAAGCTAGTGATAATAGGATTCCCACTGGCGCATTTCTATTTTTATACCCGAGCGCACTTGTGCACAAGGGTATTATAACTTTGTTCACATAACGGTTGTTTGTAACAGGCAAAACGAATCGAGATAGATATAGACAAATGTATACATAAATGATCAGAATGAAAAGAGAAATCGATTAAGCGGTGACTGTCTGTCCGTCCGTCCGTCCGTCCGTCTGTGCACACGATAACTCGAGTAAAAATTGAGATATCTTAACGAAACTTGGTACGTGGACTTCTTTTGGGCATAGGACGGATGGTATTGAAAATGGGCGAAATCGGCAATAACCACGCCTACCTCCCATATAACGGTAATTTTCAGAAATACGAAAAGTGCGATATTTTAGTAACCACTGAAGATAATTCACTCAAAATTGATATTTACAATGAGTTTTAGACGAAAAATAAGAATATTCAACAATTTTGGCAAATGGGCGTAGCCACGCCTACTTATGGTTACATGTGTATACCTTGGTAACCGCTACACCAATTTCTTCCAAACTTGGCACAATTGTTGGTCCTGCTAGAAAATACCAAATGGCCGAAAATTTTTAAAATCGAACAATAACCACGGCCACATCCCATATAACGGTAATTTAGAAAAATACGAAATCCTCGATAAATCAGTAAATAATA
Source organism: Rhagoletis pomonella (assembly GCF_013731165.1). Classification (NCBI taxonomy): domain Eukaryota; kingdom Metazoa; phylum Arthropoda; class Insecta; order Diptera; family Tephritidae; genus Rhagoletis; species Rhagoletis pomonella. Next base: position 27,722,593 of record NW_023458564.1, read on the forward strand.
AAGCTAATTTATTCAAAATTGATGGTTGCAACAATTCTTTACCAAGAAATACGCGTATGATACAATTTTGGAAAATGGGCGTGGCACCGCCCACTTATGATCACATATATGTATCTCGCTAACCGTTCTAGGAATTTTAACCAAACTCGGTATGGTTATTGTGCTTGCCACATAAAAGCAAAGCGTTGAAAATTATTGAACTCGGTCTAAAATTACGACCGCTTTTCATATAACGGTATATTTCAGAAATGCTTGAAACTGCAATATTTCGAAATTTAAGGACGCTAATTTACTTAGCGGTAGCTTTCGGAAAGGTGGAAAACATATATTTAATAATTGCGCCGGGTATTTAATGTTCGGCTCCGTCCGAACTTAGACTTTCTTACTTGTTATTGTATAAAATTTTATGCGATCGATTAACTGGGCGGATTAATAGTAAACAATTGTTTGCCATTTATCACTGAAATAATTAGATATAAGTATTGAAATTAATTACCCTACTGACGCAGAAAGTAGTTAAAAAAACACTATACATATGCATGTACATACATACATATATAAAAGCATTCACAATTTTAATAATGGGACAAAAATGCAAACCTTATCACATCTACTCCTTCGACATGTCCAAATTATCTAGACATATCTTCTAAGACGGTTTCAAGGCAACGCAGATATTAATACTACAACCAACCAATGGTGATTTTGGAAAAGAAATAAACGTGCCTAATGGGCACAGAATTTCTACCTAAAACATTCAAATGGTTACTTAAAATAAGGACATTTTATTATATGTGACCTGGTCTACGAAAAGGGAGCTTACGTGCGAAAACTAGTTTTCTGTGAAAAAGCTGTTAAAAGTAAGCAACTCGTTTCGTCAGTTTCTCATTATCTCGTTAATTGTTCTCCGCGCCGGACGTCCAGTAAGTGTTGTTGTTGGTCCAGTAAGTGTTGTTGTTGGTCGGAATATTATTATAGTTCATCGTGTAAGTTGCTAGTGTGGAACATTAAAAAAAGTAACACTGAAGAAGTGACGTTTTTGTACTTCTAAGCAAGTTAGGATTTTCTGCTTTTCACCACGTGAAAAAGCATCTCATCTTCCATCCGAATCAACCAAAAAGTGAAAATTGATTTTTTGACACCTAAGCCCCCTTTCCGTAGACCAGGTCACATATGTGACTTTTAATTAGTTAAATTAATTATAAGTTCGGATAACGGGAAAATGTAGGAAGGAAAGAATTTATTAAGGACCTTCGCCTTTCAATGTCGTATGCGATCGAAAGGGCCATCGAGGCTAAAGAGGTTACTTTGACTGACTTCTTCGGCATGGAGAAAGCTTTCGATAATGCAAAAAAAAAAAATCACGCATTCCTCAGTAGTTGGCTGGATTGTAACTTTACATCGTGAAAGCGATAATTCATCATTTTTAAACAATACTTTCGTTCAGGGCCGTAGCCAGGATTTTTTTTCGGGGGGGAGGGGAGTTCTGGCAAAATATTTTTTTTATTTTCACTTTTAATTCAACATATTTTGATTAAAAGAAAAATACTGATAAAAATAAAATATTTCACACAAACAACAAAAAATATAATCGATAATCGCATGAGGCTATTGCCTGATAATTTTAGCAGTTAGTGGCATTGTGCTACTGTGATAGCACGGCCCAGTAATCATAGTCAACTTATGTACAGTAGACTGCATCACTCCCCATCCAAAAAAAACATTGGTACTGTTTTCCACTAGAATTATAAAATCTATTACATTCTAAGACTTCCACCAAAATACCTCGCAAAAATATTAAGATTTACGTGAGCTGAACCGATTTGAAAATACCTAAAAAAAATAGTTTTTTATTAATAAAAAGTTTTTTTAGATATTTTTTTTTAATATACCTCAGATTACTAAACAGTTTAAGCTTAAAAAGTTTGCGTAAAAAAATTTAGAAAAATCTTTCTACGGAATCATAATAATGAGATTTTTGATGCTATTTTTGACCTTTTTTCAAAGACTGGTTTAAGAAAAACTTGAATAACTCAGCCAAAACCTTACCAATTTAGACTTATGAAGTATCGTTGGTAAGGTATTTTCTCTCCCGATTAATTTCTTTGCGAATAACCTCATTCAAAGTATGAAAGAGGAAGGTAAGATAAACGCGTGTCATTCCATGTTGAATTAAGATGTGTTGGTATTTGATAAAAAAAATTTGGGACGTGAATGAGTTTTTTTTTGCAAAGAAATAAAGAGGGTGCAAAAATACCTCTCCACTGATACCTCATAAGTCTATATCAGTAAAGCAGTTATTCTAGGTTTTCTTACACAAATCTTTGAAAAAAGTTAAAAAAAAAAACAGCATCAACAATCTCATTATGATTCCGTAGAACATTTTTTTGTAATTATTTTTATGCAAACTTTTTAAGCTTAAACTGTTTAGTCATTTGGGGGGATTTTTTCCAGAAAGTCCTTTAAGAAACTTTTTTATTCATAAAAAAAAGTAAATTTTTAGAGGTATTTTCGAACCGGTCCAGCTCACGAAAATCTTAATATTTTTCCGTAATATTTTGATAAAAGTCTTAAAATATGCTAGGTTTGGTAATCCCGCCGGAAAAACCGCAATTTTTTTGTGGCGATGCAGTCTAATGTACAGTAGTCGAAAAAATTATAGCTGCACCAAATTTTCACAAGTTTTAAAATATTATTTTTTTTTTGTTATTTAATTTTGGTTAGTTTTTTATAGTTCATTCTTTAACAACATCCGTCTAAACACAAGTTTAAAGGCAGTGTCACACGATTGGGTATTTGCCAAAATTTGGTGCAAATCGTATCCTGTGAATACCCAAATGTTTTTCTTTATCCCAATCACGAAAATTAATTTGTTGAAATTTTTCAATAGAACATCGCTGTATTGTACCAATCCTTTGACTACAAAAAAAATTTCCCATTTTTTTATTTTGCACCAATAGTCCAATATAAAAATGTACTAATCTGTACAAATGTACCAATCGAGTGACACTGCCTTAAAAATTTATGCAATTTAAAAAAAATCAACAAACTTTCATAAAAATTTCGAATTTTTTAATAAGATTCTGAGTACGCAGGTGTAGTAGAATAGAGTACAAGTTTCAAATGGCTAAAAACTGCGATTGACTTTTTGGAATTTTTAAAAAACCTCGAAATTTACACGAAAGTTTGTTGAATGTTTTTTTTTAATATTTCACAAATTTGGATACTTGGATTTACACGGGTTTTCAAAATTAAAAAATAATCGCCTTTTTTCAAAGCTGATTTTGCCTTTTTTTAAGTTTTTAGTGCCTTAAAATCCGACATTTCTATATTTCGGGGGGGGGGAGGGGGGGGTCAGAACACCTACAACCCCCTCCCCCCCCTAAATACGGCCTTGCATTCGTTAGTATTCGAGCTATAAAATTTGCTTGCTTTTGTCGTGGTGGACTAGCTTTTAATCAGCAAGGTGACTACGATGTCGTTGGATACGCAGACCGGATAAATATGTATAGTAGGTTGCCCATCGAAAATGTTTTTTTTTTTTTAATTTCAACACCCTACCCCCCTATTTTCGTTTTTATGAGAAATATTGTTGCCTATTTTTATAGACGTTTTAAAGGTCATTTAGAGGTCGCGACCTGTCGGTTTAGGTCAAAAAATACGATTTGTAGATTTATGACTTTTTGAATGACTATTTTTGATTCAAAGATCGAATATGATCTGAGAAGAGGGTATATAGGCATTTTTTATCGGGCAAAAAATAACTCATATTTCTCTTAATTTTGAAATTTTTACCATCGATAATTTCCACAATTTCAAAGTGTGTAGTATTATCTAAAATTAAATCTATTTTTAAACAAGTAAGGAAGTATAAGTTCGGCCGAAACCGAAATTTATATACCCGGCGCAGGTATCATATATTGTCGTTTCAACTTTCTCTAAACTTCATTTGCATGATAATCAGGACTGTTTTTCCCGATTTCAAACTTTTTCGATAATATGCTGAATTAGATTTAATGAAATAATTGAACCGAGTTTGGTAGAAATCTATCGAAATACACCTTGTAGCCGGTGCCATGCTGAATTCCTATAAGTCTATAGCAGTCCTATTTATTGTTAAGTGATTGTTGTAACTATTAACTTGGAGTAAATTAGCGGCCTCAGATATTAAAATATCGGATTTTTCGGATGTCTGAAATTTACGATTATACGGGAGTGGGTGTAATTTTAGTCCGATTTAAATAATTTTCAATGAATTTCTTCCTCGCACTTGGGTTTTTAAGTGCACCGAGTTACGTAGAAATTGATGAATCAGTTACCGAAATACACATTTGTGGTCATAAGGGGGCGGCGCCGCGCCCATTATCCAAAAATGTATAATAATCTAATTTCGTGCTAAGTGGTTATTGTAATTATCGATTTTTAGTCAATTAGCTTCAGTAGTTACTGATTTATCGCAGTTTTCGTGTTTCTGTACATTACCGTTATATGGGAGGTGGGCGTGGTTATTGCCTGATTTCAAAGATTTCAACAGATTTCTTAGCTCAGCCCTAGGCAATGCTCGTACCGAGTTTGGTATGGATTGGTGAAGCGGCTATGAGATACAGCATTCATCATAAGTGGGCGGGATCATGCCCCTTTTCCAAAAATTTAATAATAATACTATTTTTTACCAAAATTTTGCTTCACATACTAATTTTCAACAATTTGGATCCAATATTTACTGAAATATTGTAGTTTTTGCATTTTTCGAAAATACCGTTATATGGGAAGTGGCGTAGGTTACAGCCTATTTTCAATACCAACCTACCCTATATAAAGGGAAATCTACATACCGAATTTCTTTCATATATCTCAATTTTTACTCGAGTTATCGTGTACACGGACGGACGGACAGACGGGCGGACGGACAGACATGGCTTAATCGACTTCTCTATTCATACTGAGCATTTATGTATACATTTGTTATATCTCGATTCGTTTTGGCTGTTATAAACAACCGTTATGTGAACAAAATTAATATACCCTTGTGCACAAGTGCGCTCGGGTATAAAAAACTGACACCAGATTACTTGTTATTCAGCTGGTCGCTACCGCCTTGGTTCGCATATGCACCGTATTTATTGTAGTGTCAGTACTGTCTCGAGGTCGTGGAGACCTCCCGGGACATTTTGTGTGATTGTCCGATCTTCGGTTGTCTGGCCTAAAATACTTCCACCTGCTTACAGTCGTACGTTTTAGAATAGGAATATTCCTAACAAGATCCGTTTAGCTTTTATTTTGGCAGCTGAGGGTGTCTTGTGCCTTTAGAGCAGTGATTCCCAAAGTGGTCCACGTGGATCCTCAGAGGTCCATGGGAGACTCGACGGAGGTCTACGTTTGCGTGAAAATATATGGGGGTCCACGGAAATTTATCTGGTTTCAATAGTAAAGAACCAAAACGGTTGCTTTATAGCCTCTTTATTTAACTTACATTTTTTTTTGAAACCAGCTAATTTTTGAAAGGGGTCTACGAGAAAAAAAGTTTGGGAATCTCTGCTCTGAGAAACTAAAAAAGTTTGAGAAGCTCTGCTCTGAGAAACTATGTTCGGACAAAATATTCTTTAAGTCCCTAACTAAATTTGTTTATTGTTTTCGATTTAACTTCCTTAAATATAATTTGTTTGTTTTCTTAATTGTTCTTTAGTGGCTTCTAAATCGCAGCTTTTACTATTGTATTGCGATTGTACCTTACATACCTTCTAACTGAGAAAGGGTCGAAAAAGATACAAATTTGTTTAAAAAATCAACACAGCAACCAACCGTATCTTTGCTATGCCTATTCAAATTTATCTGGATAAGTAAGCTTTTAAGTACATTACTTGTTTTGTTTAGACTGGTTTTAAAATATTTGTAAAAAGAATACAAACTCTATCTTCTCCCTTTCTTTCAGGCTAAGCCATATTTTGTGGGATAAGTTTTATAAGTTCGATACTTTCTGCTCCATTAATGGCGTAGATCGTCAAACTTTCGGATTTGAATCAAAATCGTCTGGTATTTTTCATATTAAGAAATGAGATCTGGTTGCTAAGTACTAGAACGATCAACCTGAGGACAATGAACCTTGGAACCAAATTACTTTTGGATATATCATAATTCAAGATCCCACTGTAAATGCCGAAAATGTGGTAAAAAAATATCAAAAATCGCCCCCAGTGTTCGAGCAAAAAATTAAATATATATTAGAAATTGCCTTGGAATAACATTTTTAATTCGAAGGTGTAGGGCGAATTTTGTTTTTCTGGTACGGGGTAGTGCACATACGTATATATATGTATAAGTACTAGAAAGTCATTACTCCGTAGCGCATGCGCCAAATAGCTATCAGGTCTTATCACCCGCGGCAAAGCGGTAATACTAATTAAGCGAAACGTCAAACTAAAACACAGTTACTCCACAAAAAAAAAATAAAAAAAAACCTCAAAATAACATCGCGTATAAAATTTCAGAAGTGATGGCAGTGTATTTACGCGTATGTTTGTTTCTATTGAGCTAAGCTAAGCTTAATGCCATGCAAAGCCGTGTAAGCCAAATTAACTATTGCTAGAGACGAAGTGATGGTCAGAGACGATCTGACAGATGTGATAAGCAGCAGCAACGGGCCAGGTAACAACAAAAATCAACAAAATAAAAAATATACAAATGTAAGTATGTATGTAAGTAGTAATAGCTATAACTTGAAAAACGACAACTTGTACTAAAAGTTAAACTTTTTTCTA
>NW_023458564.1:27729750-27743559 GCF_013731165.1 Rhagoletis pomonella
ATAACTTGAAAAACGACAACTTGTACTAAAAGTTAAACTTTTTTCTAAGCACACTTGTTGCTTACTGATTTTAAACAGTTAACACTACAATACTGCCAGCGAACTAAACGAACTTTATAAATCTGCGTCCGATGCTTCATTCTTTTGCTTCACACACATACATGTTTATAAATTTATTTATTTTTCATATCAGAGTCTTAGTGGCGATGGTTATTGATCGAGCTCTCAACAATACCATCACTGCGTTTATTGGCCTCATCATATACCAAAAAAGGTTTCCTATTTAAAAACTTGTATGTGGGCTAAGCTGAAATTTATTGCACTAACAGTGACACAACAACAACAGTGAAGAGCCCCAAAGCCAACTAAATAACTAATCGAGCCAAATTTTAAATAAAGGTTCAAGCGATGAAGAGACACAGCTATTTTTTTTAACTTCAAGTAGCCATAACTTTGTAAGGTGGTATACACACATACTCGTACAAAAGCATTTTTTATCTGCATGCATACCTCAATATTAGTTACAACAACTTTCTTTTATAAAATCTTTGCCTTCTTTGGTTTCTTCTTTGTTTCAGTTCACCTCTTTTGAGATAAGCAAAGTACAGAGCACATTTTTTGTTTACCCTAAATGCTAGCTGAATTGAAACTGGCAAGGTGCTGGTATGTGGGTTTTCACTTGCTGACCATGTGCATTAAGGTGGTCCTTAAAAAATCAAATGAACGATTTTTTTCAGTCGCAAGACATCAATCGGTAAGACCACTGTCATAGATATCACATATAAATTTTGGTCCCCATTGGAGACGGTTAAGGCATGTCGGACAGGAGGCAAAATTCAGATTCCTCAATGGAGACTCAAAATATTAAAATGATTTTTTTATATAATACCCAAAATCGATACGAGCGTAATCGAAGATATCACACATAAATTTTGGTCCCGATAGGAGTTGATTCAGGCGTGTCGCAATGGGGTCAAAGACCAGATGCCTCTAAAAAAAAAATTAAAAATATGTTTTTCTCATTTAATGTTCAAAATCGATACTACTAAAGTCGAGGATATCACATATAAATTTTACGCCTTAACTGACTTCACTCGGGCCCAAAATTTATGGGTGATATATTCGACTATAGAAGCATCGACGTAGGGGTTGAGGCTTAGGAAATCTGATGTAAAAATTTTCTCCCTACGTATAAGGACAACCCTAATGTACATGCATACATATGTCTATTTTTTTATTCGCTTTTTAGTTAAAAACTAAATTTCAAATAGGTGGTTCGCTTTCCTATTCTCGTGTAAACTTTGTTTTGCGTTGAGGTTTTTAACGCGAGATTTGGGTTGGTCGAGAAAGAGCTCCTATTGAACCAAAAATATGGAGCACCTTTAAGCTGAAGCCCTTTGCGTTTCGTCAGCAACGTCGTTTGTTTCTGTATACTGAACCGCTCAGTAACATCATCGGTAACAAGAACCGCGAGGTCTGTACTGCCTTTTCCAAGTTGAACAAGAAAGCCAAGCGATTGGGTCTGGTGGTCAAAAAGGGCAAGAAAAAGGACGAGACGAAGTATCTCCTGTCACCAAAAAAAAGTGAGGGCATACGCGCCTATGTACTCACGTCAGTGTTGAAATTTATAATTTCGGGAAGGTAGAGAATCTCGTTTACTTAGGAACCAGCATTAACATCGATAATAATATTAGCATGGAAATACAACACAGAATCCCTCTTGCCAACAAGTGCTACTTTGGTCTGAATAGGCACTTCAGGGGTAAAGTCATCTCTTGACGTACGAAACCCATTCTCTACAAGTAACTCGTCATGCCTCTGCTGGAATATGGCGCAGAAGCATGAAAACTGACAACATCCGATGAGGCGGCTCGTGGAGTATTCGAGAGAAGGATTTTGCGGAAGATTTACGGGCCTTTACGCGTTGGAGACGGCTACTACCGCAGATGACGGAACATTGAGCTATATGAGCTTTACAATTAAGAGCGAATTAAAATACAACGGCTCCGCTGACGTGGCCATGTTGTTCATATGGACACCGAAGCTCAAGCTCTGAAAGTAATCAACTCGGAACCTGCTGGTGGTAGCAGAGGAAGCGCGAGGGCCCCCTCTGCAATGGAAGGACCAAGTGGAGATGGACTTGTATATACTTGGCATTTCCAATTGGCGGCAGTTGGCACAGAAAAGAAACGACTGGCGTACTTTGTTTAACTCGGCCAAAATCGCCTTGGAGGTTACAGCGCCAATAAGAAAACGAAGACCTCTTAAAACAATGTTTAGCCACGTGTGGCGCTGGCTTCATCGTTCAGTTTGTAGTTTTTCTCTGTGGCAGCCCAATAAGAACTAATTCGATAGAAGTAAGTAGTGCATATTTCAGCCGTAAAAATTTAAGTACAATATTATAACGCAGGTTCTGTCGGGTTTTGAGAATTGTCCACTGTATATCACTGGTGCCCACGAACCAGACTGGTACTGTGTAGTTAGCTGTTGATTGTACGATGGCTTTGTACGTGGTGGTCTGGGTCTCCTTTTCTCCTGCAACGCCTCGCGTTACTTTAGAACACATAATTTGTATGTGTTCAACGCTGAGAAGAATGCGATTTAGCCAACTTTGAGTAAAATTTTTATAGAACCTTGAGGAGGCTATTGACATAGGAAGAATAAGGTTACTTTAGTTTCTGAGACCAAGGGACGCGTCAGGGCTGCATTTTCTGGCTTAGAAAAGGAGGCGAAAGAGGTCGATCTAGCGGTAGGCGAGGGACAAGTCAAAGTATCTCCTGGCAACAGATAAAACGTCTTCGCGTTTTGAAACACACCTCTCTGTTGGTAGTTGTAACTTTGAAGTATTGAAGGACGTTGTCTACCTAAGATCAACCATAGCTCCTACCAACAGGTGCTACGTTTATATGCCGCAGCAACATTAGCGATATCGAAGAAAGATGAGGAGGCTTTTTTGGCTTTCGATCTATGGCAACGAGGACATTGTGACTGTCAGCCTGGATAGCGGTACCAGAAAGCTCTGGATTATATCCGCATACATGGCTCATGACGACGAGGTGGAACCACCTCCATTACTGTTACGTGAAGCCATAGCCGAAGCGAGGCGACGGAAAGCCGATGTAATTATTGGATCAGATGCAAATTCACGACACTCGTGCTGGCGAAGCTCAGATATCAATGCAAGAGGTGAGTCACTTTTTGATTATATTCTAAGTGAAGACTTATGTATCTGTAATAGAGGAAACGAACCGACCTTTATCACCGCGGCAAGGCAAGAGGTCCTTGACCTCACCCCAGCCTCGTCTTCTGTAATATCCCGCGTTTCCGACTGGAGGGTTCTTAATGATCACTCCTGATTCCTTAATGATCCAGTTTTTTCTGGACGAAGATCGTCCCAAAAGTATCCCCTTCAGGAACCTTAGGAGAAAAAACTGGGACCTCTATAGTAAAAAACTTCGGGAACTACACCCAGAGACCCCCAGGAGAGCTTAAGCACCGAAGACTCGGTTGATGTTATGGTGGATAAGTTTACATCAGCTTGTAGGAGTGCCTGTTCAATAAAGCCAGGAAGAGTGGACAACACTCCGACTGGGAACTCTATAAGATCGGACTGGCCATCTATAAGTCCGAGATAAGAAAGGCCAAAAGCGAGTCATGGAGAAACTTCTGCGAAGCCGTAGAAGGTTGTAATGAATCATCTCGATTTAGGCGAATCCTTGCGAGGAATCCCTTGGGATACCTGAGGGACGAAGAGGGCAACTGGGCGAGGAGTGGAGAGGAATCGCTTAAGCTACTCCTTGAGACTCATCTCCCGGAAAATTCTGCACCGCGTGAACCCACCTGTGTTGGAAAGGGCGAATGCTCTACCTCCTCCTCCGGTTAACTACTGGAGAGGCGCGACTGATCTGGGCAATAGACTCCTTCAAGCCCTTCAAGTCCCCTGGACCGGATGGCATCATTCCAGCGCAGCTGCAAAAGGCTGTGGAGGTCTCGTGTCGCTGGCTCACCCCTATCTATGCGAGCTGCCTAGAAAGAGGGTACATCCCAAACAAAATCATAGAGGAGTCTCTTAAAAACAAAGATTTTGTAGTGGGTACCTTCCTTGATACCGAGGGGGCTTTCAATAATGTCCTTCCTGGGGCGATAATAAGAGCCCTTACTAAGCTCGGAGTCGAGAGCTACTTAGTAAGGCTCATCTCACACATGCTGCACGACAGAACTGTCACAGCGGAATGGGGCAACGCCTCTGAGCAGCGTAAAGTAAGCAGAGCCACCCCGCAGGGAGGCGTCCTTTCACCCTTCCTCTGGATAGTCGTGATAAACGATGTCCTGGAGGAATTGGAAAGGACAGGATGGCGGGTTATTGCCTACGCGGATGACGTGGCACTCATCGTCAGAGAAAAGTTCTTGAACACTCCTTTTACCAGGAGGTACAAAAAGCCTCATGCCCAGCTCCCCTCAATAGGGGGTGTTCCACTTGTCCCCTCTGACAGGGTAAAATTCTTGGGCGTGATCCTAGATGGGAAGTTGTCATGGAAACCTAATATCGAGGAACGAGTGAGGAAGGCATCGATGGCCCTCTACTGCTGCAAGAATGCCATAGGGAAGAGATGGGGCTTCTCCCCAAAAGTGATGCACTGGCTATATGAAACCATAATTAAGCCAATAATGTTGTATGAGGTCATCGTCTGGTGGAGTTCACTGGAAAATACCACTCATATCAGGAAGCTAGATCGCGTGCAAAGGGCAGCCCTCTTTGGGATCAGCGGGGCGCTTCGAACCACTCCTACCTTAGCGCTAAACGCTATGCTCAATGTCGCACCTGTCGACATTTCGGGCAAAGTAGCGGCGGTTCGCTCAACCATTATGCTCAAAAACTCTGGGTTCTCTTTCAATCCAGCGCACGGGAACTCGAAGATTCTTGAAAACTTCGACTTCGTGCCGAAAGAAATGAACCGGAGTCACCCGAGGCTGGTCCCTAAAGGATCCTTCTCCACGCACATCCCCTCAAGGGATGAATGGAAGAAGGGTAGTCTCTGGAGAAGAGGTAGTCTCTGGAGAAGAGGTCCATAGCCGATTGGCTATGCACCAATGTAATATCAACAAGGAGGGTAAATATATACACTGATAGCCAAGCGGCAATCAGGGCGCTGGGATCGCTAATGGTGTGTTCAAAACTGGTCGGGGAATGCCTGACCTCTCTCTCAACTGCCTCGGAATACTTCCAGATCAAGCTGATTTGGGTCCCGGGGCACAGTGATATCGCGGGAAATTGCAGGGCCGATGAACTGGCCAGGCAGGGCTCCCTTGAGGCCATCACCTCGGACAGGGAGGGCATTGGAGTTCCGTTGGAAAAAAAACCCCGACTTGCAAAGTAGCAAGGTCCTTCTGGCCGGTTGTGGACCGTGGGCGGTCAAGGGAGCTACTGCAGCTGGCTAAGCGTCAGCTCTCGATTCTCACAGGTGTACTGACCGGACACTGTTCAATGGGAACCCACGCGGTGCGACTCAATATCGTCACGGATCCCTACTGCCGCAGTTGCCTGGAAGACGAGGTGGAATCATCTCAGCACTTCCTACTCAACTGCCCGGCATTCGCTAGATTATGGTTTAAGCATCTCGGTGCGCATTTCATCGACTCTCCCGAGGGACTCTCCGGAGTGGACATCAGCTGTTTGAAGAACTTTATTATGAGCACCCAGCGCTTCTCGTAATTTTTTTTACGCAGTTACCGTTCAAATGAATTTCTCCCTTATGTAATGTGGTATCACAATGGACAACCAAATGTCTAAGTGAGTCCCCTTTGCGGGTCTGCCACCGTAACCTAACCTAACCTAAGATCTATGGCCACGTTCGCGCACCGAGAAAGATGGAACAATTAAATGTACTAGGTTCTTAACGATATGGACATAGTTAACCATATACAAATTCCTCAATTTCGCTAGCTCGGAAATTTTTTAGGCCCAGATGACGACGCTCCAATGAAATATCCATCGACTCGGCACCCATGGATGGACAACATAAGAAAGGGCGCCCACGAACCCAATTGACGGACCAAGGGCTCTTCAACATCGGTGAATTATTCGGTCTATGGCATAGGCGCTAAATGAGGCCAGATTTACTTACATAGTTACATACCTACTTTATGGCGGCTATATCAGATGTCGCACATACTTTTTACCGCCACACCCCATCCCTAAAATTTTCTGTACGGTAACGTAAATCGTGTTCCTTTTTCCGAGCATCATCAAGGAAATTGTTCCATAATTGTAACTGCATTGTTAGGAGCAGCTTGTGGTCTATATTGTTCCTATTTCTTCGATTACCATAGGAATTTGTGTAAACCGAACTCTATTTAACATATTGCCGGCAATATATATCTATATATGTACATATATAATAAGCGAAGGGATTTTTTGTCCAGGACAAAAGATCTGTACCGTTCATCCGATTTCAAAAATGAGATGTCAAATTAAAGCGCTTGGTCTGTCGAAGTGTAGTTTTTCGAAAAGAGTTGCCATCTGTTAAAGTTATTCAAAGTTATTATCAAGTTATTTAATAATAAATACCCTCAGATCCGCACCATTTGTTCGATTTTCCAAAGTGAGGTGTCAAATTAAATGGGTTACGATGCGGATGTTCAAAAAGGCTTCACTTTTTCAAGAGTTCCACCAGTTCAGAAATTAGGCTCAAATTATTTGAAAAGTTAAATCAATTGTTACAATATGGGTATCAAGCGATATGGGTTTGAAAAGGCTGTATATCTTAGCTACGTGTAGGAGGGTTGCCACATTTTTGAAAAATGTAATTCAATTTTAATTAAGGAAATTTGGTAATTGTATACCTGCATGGGGGTCAGACAAAAGAGGTTTAAGAAGGAAGTAGTTTGGAAGTATTATTGTATACCCCTGTTATATGAAATATTAAAAATGGATGTGAAATGAAAGTTTTAAGAAATATTTACATTGGCAATTTAGAATATTTTTGATGTGTTTGAAGGTTGCCCCAGTTTAAAAGATTAAATTAAAATTATTTTATACATTAAGTGAATTACTAAACGATGGTTATCAATGGAAATGGGCTTAAAATCCCTTATTTCAGAACTATATTTAGGAGGGTTGCCACGTGTTTAAAAAATAAAATTCAACTTAATTCATCGGTTACTTAAAATATTTATACCAATGTCATACGAAAAATATTTAAGGAAATTTCGGTTTGAAAAAAATTTTTAAGAGGGTTGCCGCTTAAAAAATCAAATTCAACTTAATTCATCAGTTAATTGAAATATGTATAACAATGCCAAACGATAAAAACATTTTAGTTTTAAAACACCTTTAAAGGGGTTGCCACCTGTTTGAAAAGTCGAATTTAGTTTACTTATACACAAGTTACATAAATGAAATATCGAAATATTATTGTCAAACGAAAGACTTTTAGGAAAACTTTTGGCAGTTAATATTTTTAATTAGGGGTGCCATCTATTTTTTTGAAGGTCATCACATCTGCAACGTTATTTCGAGTTTTCAATATGAGAAGTCAAATAAAATAACTCGGATTCAACAGATGTGCAACAACGTTTTAGCTCTGATCCAGTACTCCATGAACTTGCAGGATTTTACACGAACTTGCAGGAAGTTGCAGGAAAAATGTTCCCGTACTCCAAAATCCTCCAAAATCCTGTAAATGAGAGCGACTTTTGGAGAGTTATGTAGAGAATGAAGTTGCAAGATTTTACCCGAACTTTTTCTTCTGGTAAAATCATGAAAAGTGTCAAGCAATCACTGGTTGACGTTTTTACAGGAAAAATGGATTTTTTGTTCCCGTACTTTTTGTTGTTACTCACTTTTTACTCTCACTTCAGAGAGTAATTTTGCTGTTTGACAGTTTTACAGGATTTTTCACGAAAAGTATTGGATCAGAGCTTTAATTTTTTAAAGTTAGAACTTTTTAGCGGTACAGGGATATTTGAAAATTGATGAAATGAAAACCGACGCCATGCGAGACCTCTCATCACTTAGAAATGGTTTAGATCAGGGATGGGCATTTTTCGGAGTACAAGAATGATGTTACCCCTCATCTACCACCTAAATGTGCCAAGCCGGCTGCTAAGTGCAAAAGGCTCCTGGGTGCCTATCTTTGGTTTAGATGAATCATTAAGAATATTTTTTGAGGTTTTTGAATAGGGTTTCACCTGTTTAAAAAGTTTAACCCAATGTTGGCGTTTTAACGCGTTGCGGGTTCACTAGTTAGATAATAATCGCACTGATTTGGCCAAAACCCGAATGTTTTTCCAACCCATTCGTCTATACGTAGATCAAATGTAACATTGCATTAGCCGACATGACTTATTTATTGATGGCGGTCATTTAACCTCATACGTAGACATTGGGCAACGACCACCTTCGAATGATCGTAAAATTGTTCGAACCTAATAAAATAATAAAACTATAAAAATTCTGAAGCAACACAGCAAAATTAAATCTATTAACAGGTGGTCAAATGGCAAAAACATTTATAATGAAGCAAATATTTAAGTGCAAATGAAAGTATACAACTCGCTCGCTTAGGTATGTATTTTCAATTTGGTTAATAAATTTGTACTAAGTAATTTAGTTAAGTGCAATAAATTTCAATAACGTACAGACAATAATCAATATTGGGAAGTGGGTAGTGTGAAAAGAGCGGCTTGTAAGCCGCAGGATGTGTACAATATAACAAAGCACCAACAAAACTAAAATTATGTATATACAAACACCAAGTGTACAAGCATACATACACACACATGCACGTGGGCATGTATGTACTACAGATCCAATGCAAAGGTAGCAAAAGAAAGACATGCGTAAAATTTATTAATACACAAAATATCAACAATTGTTGTTGTTGCTGCATGCGCGCAAGCAAATCACATTAAAACGAGCTCTTGTACAATGTCCATACATAGTATATCTTTATCAATTGGCTCTCAATGAAATTATTTTGTGCTATTGGCCAAATGTTGGTTTTTTTTTTTGCTTTTTTTTAGTGTGGCCAAAAACTACAACACAACTTGCAACAAAACGTCAAACACGGTTTCCGAAAATGTTCGCAATTATTTAAGTTAATAGTTGAATGGCGAGTGCGCACGGCGCTACACACAAATGCGCTGATGCGAGACTTCCTCCCTCCTACAATTCATCCTACACCTTTTATGTCGACGTCGACATGAACGCCCATCGGTCGGTGGACGACGCAAACTCGAAAACGGCTGCAACAGAACGCCCCACCAATTCAGTGCGGGTGATTTATACACTGCGCCGCTGTCATTTATTTCCACCGCATCCGCGTCAGCTTTGAGCGTCCAGGCACCACCTACCAACAACGTGGACAGTCCTGCGTCCAGCCAACTATTCATTCATTCATTCATCCATTCAGCTGCTCCTGCTCTGATTCGATGCCATCTCGTGCTGCATCCAATCCAATCCCACATACAATGTACGAGTACGAGTACTTACTCTTCTGTGAAAGCTTGATGTCTTTGTTGTTTTGATTTGTTGTTGTAGCTGCATAGTGTGGAAAAAGTGTTTTTGCGTGCTGAAATTTATGTGGCATGTAGCAACATTTGCTGTAACACATGCCGCGCGAATTGTTGCACGCCGTTTGGTTGTTGCAGATAGATGTGTGGCATCACTGGACCAAGAACTTCAGACAAGTTATTTAATCTTGGTGGTGGCATACATAGGTGTATGGAGAATTCTTGCAAAGAGGAGACATTTCTTCTTGCGAGATCTTAAGTACAAAACTGTATTTTTCTATTCTCATATTTGGTTTAATATCAAACAAAATACATTTTCTGAAAATAATGTCAGTCACTCTACTTGCTTGTATGGCTCATTTATAGACGTTTTCCTGCACACGCCTCTGGACAGTTTGAGCAGTAAGGAATTAAGTTTTTGTGTACATTGCTTCCGTAGTTGTATGTACCTAAATTTGTGGTTTTAGCACTTGACCACACTCCTAGGTTCCACATGACTTTCAACGCCAACTCTTTGGCCCGTCTACTTGTTTGCCCGTACAGTGAACCAAATATAAATTGGGATGCGACATCTTAGCAAGTTTTGGCTTTTTGCTTCTCTTTGTTTAACGTTAAATTATTATAAAAGTATAGGACATTGCCTAACCAAAACCATAAAAATCCAAATTTAAGACTTAGTGCAAAAATTATGAAAATTCTGAAAGGTTTACCAAAATGTCAAACTTCTTAATCAGCACCTTTAGAAAAAAACTTGGCATGCAGTTTTGTAGTCCATTAAAGTTTAGTATAAAAAATAGAAGTTTGAAGTAACTAGGTGTAACGCATTTTTTCCATTTAGGAAAATTGGAAATTTTGTTTCACGGTGTTCATTCAAAAAAATTGTATGGAAGAAATACCTCAAACCGAAAACAAATTTTCCAATCATCAACCGCAAGTCCTAACTACTTAAAATTGCATTTTATTATACTAAAATTTAATGGGCTACAAAACCGCCTACCAAATTTTTTTCTGATTAAGAAGTTTGACATTTCGGCGAAACTTTGCAGAATTTTCATGATTTTTTCATAAAGTTTGAAATACGAATTTATGTAATGAAATAGGATTTAGGCAATGAGCTGTTTGTCTTTGGCAATAAGTTAAGTAAAAATTAAATGAGATTTAAAAACATTATTTTCTTTTTTTAAACAATAAAATCTTAAAATCAAAAGAAAATTAAATTTAAAAAATAGATATTAAAAAAGAAAAAGAAATTTATCTTAAAAAATAAAAGAAATTTAATTAAAAATAACTAGAAAAAAATTCTAGTTTATAATATTTAAATGAGATATATCAAAAATTTTCTTTTTAAAATAATGAAATTTAAAATAAAATATATATATATAAATTAGACTACATCACTCCCCATACAAAAGAAAAATCGGTACTATTTTTCCATTGGAATTATAAAATGTATTATATTTTAAGACGTTAAGTTTTTCTTATACCAATCTTTGCAAAAAGTTAAAAAAACAGCATCAAGAATCTCATCATTACGTTCAAATTTTTTTTTTAAATATTTCTATGTAAATTTTTTAAGCTTAAACCATTTTGTCATTTGAGGGGATTAAAAAAAAATAAAAAAAAAAATAAAAATCTGTAAGAAACCATTTTTATTCATAAAACTCCATTTTTGGAGGTATTTTCAAATCGGTCCAGCTCACTTAAATAGTAATATTTTTTCCGAAATATTTTGGTGGACGTCTTAGAATATAATAAATTTTATAATCCCGACGGTAAACCCGCAACTTTTTTTGGTGATGCAGTCTAATATACATATAAGAAAATAAAATAATTTTTTAAACATTAAATGAAATCTAAAATTAATAATTTTTTTTTATTTTTAAAACAATAATGGCATATTCGAATGGCATGCCAAGGCTTTGTTCACTCGGCTATTGAAACTGTTGGAGCACCACGAGCAAAATGCTATGCAAGTGCTTTCTGCCAAAGAAGCTTTTCACCATGAAAGTTGGCAAGCAGCTTTTTTGTAAGACTTTCGTGCCAGAATAAACAAACAGAGCTATTCTGGCAGAGAAAGTAAAATGTCTTTCGTAAGATAGTGGAAAGACATTTGGTAAGATAGTTCGAAAGACTTTTGTTATTCTGGTACAAAAGTCTTAAAAAAAAGCTCTCTCATTCAACACTCGTGGTGAAAAGCTATTTTTAGAGAAAGAACTTTTATATCCTTTAGCTCGCGACGCTCCAACGGTCTCAATGGCCGAGCGAGCAGAGCACAGGAGTGCCACTAGAAAGATCCGAGTTCGAGTCTCAGGGGGCGGAATTCGTTTTTTCTTTTTTTTTTAATTAAATTTTTTTCTTTTTAAATAATTAAAAAGAAAAAATTTTTCAATTTCATTTGATTAAAAAATATAAATTTACTTTATTTTAATGTTTTGTCTTTTTTTAACTAAAATATTCTTTTATCTTTCCATGGGTACGTGAAATCCCCATCTCTCCAGCTAGGCTACTTAAAAAGTTATAGGCGAAAATATTTTGGTTTTCCCATGAGGCTAACATTACAATCCAAATATTTAAAGCGCTTTTTCTCGAATTCAGGTTTTTGACTTAGGCGGTTATTGCTTGTGAGACAGAATTAATTAAGTGCAAAATAGAACACCTGCGAAATTTCAGATAATTTGAAGTAGAAAATCTTTTGACCGAAACTTATGCGGAGACGTCCCACTGTGCTTCAGTTTTCTGACTAATCCCGCACTAGTTGGCGTATATGACTGTGTCAACCTTCTTGTAGATTGGGCAGAGTAGACATAAATTCTAATCGTTAGGCTTGGGATCATGCGATCATATTCTGCACCATAAAAGCAGATGTATGCCGTCAGCTGGCTATTCGTAAAAGTACTCGGCAGACCTGTAACTAGGTCGCTTTAAAGCTTTTCGCACGTATTTCGGTGTACATCTTATTATTACGGAAAATACATCTCGCTTCCGCCTTGAGTTCCCCATATTAATACCAGACATGCAGCTCGTATATGAACAACCGCAACATGGCTCGGTGTGCTCCTGCTGATCAAGTAATATGAGAGCGCAGTGCCTAAAACTTTTGCCATCTGTTGTTTTTGTAATTTCCCGACGATGAGACATTGCTGATTGTACCTGTTTTGCTACACAAAGATACATATATATAGGCATCATGACTGCAAAAAGAGAATATTTCCATGCGGCCGATGTTTGGTCCTCGGATCGGATAAACGAAGTCTGATTTGGGTAAAAAGCAAAAATTTCCCGTTATTCTCTGCTCAAAAACTATAAGGTGAATTTTGCTTAATCGTTATTTGACCCCTTAAAAAATAAGAAGCTGAAAAAAAAACAATCGGTCTTCCTCGCTGAAAACAATACAAGTCAAAGGTTTGCTAATATTTTTGGCTTTTCCATATCGACCTACTTTGTACAATGGGCACTCGCTCATTTTCGCACATTGCTACTTGTGTTTGCACGGATGCACAAACGGACAGTTAGACATGCCCTCATGGATTTCTTCTCCATGAACTATATTTGTTGGATAAAAACACTTTTGATTACAAATTTAATAGCCTTTACTTTACAAATTTTAATCTTTTGAGTCTCTTCTCTATCCTAAACAATCCAATTAGAAAGTTGTTAATTTGAAAAAAAAAACCAAAACAACCCTTTTACTTGCGCACAAAAACATTCGATCACAACTTTCTTTTCTGATTATTTCTTTGACATTCGACACTTTCTTCTTTGTCATCACCAAGTATCTTTCTTCGATTACCTATCAACACCCAACTTTCTCCCAAACGTTTCAAGTGTCACATGTACAATTTGGATTAATAATAGCGTCAGTGCGCAGAAACTATCAAATACATTGAACTTCTTATTTTCTTTAAAATACCATAAAATAAAAGAATACGTGATTTTGTTAATTATTGTGTTGTATCCAATATAATTTAGTGCAGTTATTTTAGTTATTTGTTCGCCTTTCAAAAAGCGCGTGATAACATTTCGGCGACTACTTGAGCTGCTCAACTTTTTAATCCAGCACCCTATGTTACTATTTTATATAACTAAATGTTTTTGTAGTGGGTACATCCAGCCAACGACGCTTTGCCCGCTCTCAATTCGCCTGCCCACTTTCCTCAGCTCATTCGGGTTGGTTTACTAGTTGACCATTAACGTTTTTTACGGCCAATTTATTGTATTTTTATTGATTTGACTTTGGCTATAATTTCCTACTCAAGTCTTCGCAAACAAATCTCGCGCACACACACACACTTCCAG
>NW_023458564.1:27743569-27797906 GCF_013731165.1 Rhagoletis pomonella
AGGTCGACGTGGTGTAGACCATATTACATTTCGCCGTCGACCCTCAAAAAATCCGGCCAACTAATGAATTGTAGCTGTAAAATGTATAAAGAGAAAAGTAGCATGATATATATATTTAGATAGAAACGACCTCAAATAGCCTAACAAAGAATTTTTATTGATTAGAAGTGTTACTGTCGAAATCGACCGTTTTTTCTAGTTTTTAAGACCCTTGGAGGTGTTTTCTAACTTAGCACGTCGAGACGTTTAACTTATAAGGTACAAAACTAAATACTTCCCAAAAATCTCCTGGTCTCATATAACTCAACAAAATTCGATAACTCTACTAATTTCGATTATTTTTGATGAATCTCGATAAATTTCGATCTCTCAAAAATGTACGATGGATAACTCGATAGACTTTAGATACCTCTACAAATTTCGATAACTCGTTTAGTTTTGATAGCTCCATATTTTTCGAAGACTATCGACAAATTTCAATAATTCCTTATCCTCTGGTATTACGATAAATTTCGATAGCAGTGATAACTCGATAAACTTATGTAATCTTTAAATTACGATAATTCGATATATTTTGAAAATTCCATAAACTTCGATTCGAAAAATCTACCAATTTCTTTTATTCAATAAATATCGATAACTGTTTAAGTTGAAAAATCTCGATGAATTATAAATATTGATAATTCAATAAATATCGATAACTTGATAAATTTCATTAACTTGACAAAGTTCGATAATCACATGAATTTTTATAGCTCGATAACTATATGTAAATTTCGATAACTATGTTTCTGCGTCGAAAATAAATATGGATAACTCGATAATTTTCGATATCTATAAACTTTGATGATTCCATAAATTTCGGTAACTTGATAACTTTCTATAACTAAATTTTTTATGAATTAATTTATTTCGATTGCTATAAATATTCTCACACTTTAAGTTACCCTAATTCTTATGGTTTTTTTATTGTTTTCATTTTCGTTTTTATCTTCAATTTTTCCTTCACTTTTTTAGCAAAATTTATGTTAATAATAATAATAGATTGGCACTTACACATATGTTTTCTTCTCTGTTATGTAAGCGTGTTAATATATAGATTCCGCACTTAATAATAAGAACATTTTGGTGCTTAAACTTTTGCTTAGTATTTGGCCGAGCTTCTCCTACAATTTTTGGTGTGCCTACTGATGTCATAACACAAAAGCAGGGGCCTTCAATTTTACGTTGCCTCCGAACGGAAAATGCTTTTATGAGAAGCTTTTGCAAAGCAGAAATATACTCGAATGTTTGCTCTTGCCTGCCGAGGGGCAACCGATAAAAAGATAAACATTCTTAAAGTTTTTGATGTCGCTCGGACCAGGTCTAACGGAGTGGTAATACGGAACTCCTAACCATGGTTGCCGCTCGCCAAAATTTTTTTCTACCAAAATCTCTCAAGAAAAGTTACCAAAAGTTACCAAATCTTCACTTCTTCACTGAGAAAAAAATATACCGAATAAAACTGCTATATTTCACAACAAATGTGTATATACTTACAGCCCGATTCTGTGCACTTATTTAATAAATTCAATATTTTTATAATTTGCCAATTTTTGATTATTTATCAAGAACTCCCAGTAGATACTAGCACAGAAGTTAAAATCTATTTTCTTAATAAATTATCAAGATTGAAAATCCTATTGACAATTATAATGTTTTTTTTTTTATTATAAAATATTTTCCTATCAACTAATTACTGCATGCGCCGATATTCTCATTTTCGTTGTTGGTGTTTCCGACAGGGTAGGAGTATAATGTAATGTGGAACGATTTTCGGTCATCCCTTGCCAAATTTGGTTTGGAGACAAACCGGTTTCGGCGTTGTGCCATCTTCAGTGTCATTTTTCGTTCGGAATGTGCCGATATTTAAACCCGCGACTCACGGAATAATAGCACCGGCCCACAAAAAAAAAGTTGCGGGCGCTTTTAACCGTCCGTTTGACGCGTACACAATTTCGAGTAAATTATTATTAATTATTTTTTCGGTTTTTCATAATTTACTGTACGTGTCAAACGGGCCTCAGATTCGGATTCATTGGGTCGAAATAAATGCCAGTAGGTGGGTCTGGTAAAAAGTACGCGACATTTTTTTTTTGTTTATGGACTTTACCAAAAATTGCCAGATGGCCGAATTTTGTATACTAATTTTACTGTACTATTGTTGCAAACAGTATCTCCAGTATTAAATGTGAGATGGTCGAATTCAAAATTTATCACAAAAATTCGATAGTTGTTTTAGAAGTGTAGCCCGTGGTGCTGCCACGGTAATTCAAATATTTCCAGTATTCGAACATAAGATAACTCTAATTTTATCGAAGTAATTTTGTAGAAGTGTCAGTAGTGCTGCCACTGAAACTCGAAGGGTTTTTATAATTACGCACATGCAAAACATAATTTATTTTTTTCTAGTAATGCAAATAGATGTTTGGTTGCAAAAGTTACCAAAATGAAATAAAAGTTACCAAGTTACCAAACCGCTTAAAAGTTACCAATTTTGGTAGAAAGTTACCAATTGTGGCAACCATGCTCCTAACCACTTAGCCACAGCGGCCACATTTGGTTTAGTTAAAACAAAAGACTTAAGCAACGAACTGGAACATATTTGTATGTGACTATAACAATTTGCCAGATTGGTCATCAAAAACCTTTTAGTCTCGTTTTCATCCGTAGTAGCCAGTTGGCATTTTATATTTTTTATGTAACTCACTTTTTCTTCGAAACTCATTTACTTTACTAAAGGAATGATTTCTAGAGTAGCCGGTAAATATGTAAGTAAATGCCCCGGCTGATTGACAGATTTTGACTTCCGAAAGCACAATTCACAATCAATAGGGCGCTGGCATGTGAATTGCAAAAACCATATCGTTCATATGTAATAAATAAATTAAGCTTATTGCATTTTTCACATGCAAACTGCAATAAACATGTACAAATTGCTCATAAAACTAATTTACGCTGCTATTTACAAGGCAACGGTTCAACTTTTTTAAATTTCGTTGCAAATTTTTTTCATATAAAAAGTGACGTTAATGCGCAATTTTTTCGGTGCTTAAGTGGTGAACAATAGCGTGATTTTGGCGATGGGCGTAATTTGGGAAACTGGGCACATACATGTACATATGTATTCATATTTGTGTACATACATGTACTCGTATATAGCTGGCGTCAAAGTGTCAAATTTGCCTTAAGCAACATCTAGTTGTATTTACAGAGTTTTGTACGTAAATACCAGTATGACAGTGTTCGCTGTTGTAAGTCAGAAATAAAAAAGTCATATTTTAATTGTTTGGGCCTTTTGGTTCAAAATTTTAGTGGCGTCCTCCTGGTTTACCTATCAATTTTTACTTTTTAATGTGTTAGGATTACGAAAGTAATCGACATAAGTAGCTCTAAATTTTGTCAAACTTTGTATAATTGGCACGATTTACTCAGGTGTTCGTCGCTATACACATCGCGGCCAATTCTGCCCAAATGGTCAGATTTCTCATTACCGGGTACTCCCGAGTGACTCACAGAGTAAAGCCGAGCTGGCCAATGTCTTAAGTTTCTCAGTCCGGAAGACCGAAGCGTACTCCCCGAGAGAAAGATGAAGCTTATCCCCATTAACTTCCGATAAAGACCCAAGAGATTGACCCAGGGTCAGTTTTGAGCCATCAGTTAAGATTCGATAATGTCTAAGTCCGGGCTCAGTGCTCTTATTAAACCAACATTCAGCCTCAGGAAACTCAATATTATAGAATCTCTTCAACAAAAAAATTGCGGTGGTGGTCCTGTGGCATTGGAGAGGCCGAAGTGCTCAGATCTCTGCCCACTCGGCGTTATACCAAAATCCGTTTCTTTTTAGTTTAACGGTATGGGCAGCAGTGCATCAAGAGCGGCGCCAGGTGTTGTAGAAAAAGCTCCCCTACAGCACACGGCAAACTATTGACACTATTTGAAGACTTCGCACGCTATTGATTAAGGGTCTGCTCCATCCTACCTTTGACGTATAGCTGATTATGGGTCTGATCATAAAGGTATAAATCCAGAGGATTCCCTTAGGTGACAGACCCGGTGGTATGCCAAAGACCTCTTATCATTGCCAAAATGCGGCCAATGCTTTGGAAGTATTGTGTTCCACGTGAGATTTCTACGATAATTTTGTATCCAGAATTACTCCTAGATACTTCACTACAGGAGAAATCTGAATTGTGACTCCTTTAAGTGTGAGCGGAATGAGACCATCCGACCTTCTCTTTCTAGTGAGGAGCACAACACTAATTTTGGTTGAGTTAGCGGTGAGCCCATTTCCATCACACCAAATTTCAATCATATTCAGTATTGGCTGCGCTTTCCTGCAAACAGCTGGCAGAAATGGACCCATGACTAGACAGGCCCCATCTTCCGCATAAGCTTGAGCGTAGATATCAGAGTCATTAAGAGTTACAAGAAGAGAGTTAATTATCAGGCACCAGAGGAAAAAGGAAAGCACACCACCCTGAGGTCAGTCCTTGTTAACTGCGCACGTGACATATTGACGTCCTTCTGCCTCAATCCTGATGACCCGCTGCCCCAGCATTGAACGCATCCAATTTACCAGTACAGAATCTCCTCCATGCCGTAGAGCATGGCAACGCTGCCTACTACCCACTTTAAACCAGGGATCTGTTAGGAATGAGCAAAAAAACCGACAAACTGAGAGCTTTACATTCAGAACACCGCGGCTTGTGGTTACGCATGCCAACAGACTGCACTCCAGTTGGCAGTACCCACACCAGTTGAACACTTCCTCCGCGAATATCCGGCCCTTGCGAGTGTGCCACTAAGTCAATTATTAATGAAAAATATTTCAGAGTACAGCCGTCACCCTTTTAATAGAAGCCGAAATAGTGTCTTCGGAAATTTGGCTATTTTTGAGTGTTGCTAATCTTTATTGCAAAATATATGGGAAAATCTTTTGAAGTGAAAATCTCATATTTTATGAAAATCGTGATTTTTCTAGTGATAGTCGTTGAGCGGTACTTATTTTACGTTTGTAGGTATAAAATATACTTATTTGCTTCTTCAGAAGAAGGATCCTAGGCTTTACGACAACGTGCCGCTTCAAATTTCTGAAAAATCTATTTGAAAAAACGCGTAACCAGTGCGGAAGTTTTTACTTAAAAATGGTTTTCCAATCAAAGACAAAAAATTTACATGCGCTAAAGTAATTTTTTGTGTTTGTGTATTTGGATCTGTGAAAAAATGTTCACCTCTAAAAATTATTTTACTGGCCAGTACTGGGTAATCCTTATTTCCTTACTTATTTATAAAGTAAGTTGATTTGTTTACTACGCTTTCATGTTTTATCTACTCAACCAATCATAATAAAATTTCGCATACCGGTGTCATTTAGCCCAACTTAAACGGTACGATAGTTTTTATCTCGATTAGACAAAGAGGCATGGCACCTCCCATACAGGCCGACTTTTTTATACTGCATATATCTGGAAGTATTTGTGGTGCTGGAATTTGGTATGGAGATATACGAAGTGGATATTATCCTCATTAAAAAATGAGGGTTATTGGCAAATGGCCCGTGGCGCCTCCCATGTAGACTGAATATTTCATACTACCACCTAATAAAAAATTAACTTCAATTCAAAGTTTTTATAAGTTAAATGAGCTATTACAATAAGAGTGTAGAGCGAAATTGTTTTGAAAAGTTTTTTTTTTCTAAACTACATGTAGGAAGGTTGCCACCTCTTTGAAAAATCTAATTCAAATTGATTTCACAATATGGGTAACAGAAGGAAGAATTTCTTAGTTCAAAAGCATTTTAAAGAGGGTTAATAAAGGAAATAAATTACACCTGAAGTAAGGAGCCTTTAATCTACACTTCCAATTATAATATTTTTACTTCAACAGGACTACAACAAGCTAACAAAAAACGCCAAGTATGCTGCCCGACAAGTAGAGTTAAAATTTTGTATTTTGTTGTTTTTAGAAACCATGGAAATGGTTATTCTTAGGAACAAAATTTTCATAATCGTTTTTACAGATCATGGCATGATCTACACTTTCGTCTAACCTATTTTTATGATAAGCCTTACCGTTTATCTGAAAATGGTTAAAGTCAATTTATTTGACCTTTGATCTTGAATAATTTTTTGGCATATCTGGTATCGATGAGGACACTTCGCATTTCATGTATAGTGGTGTTCGTCACATTCCCACCAATTTTCAGCTTTATGCAAAGTTTTGCAACCAGTGTTGAAGCGAATAATTTTTAGTGGTAGCCAAATTCCTTTAAAAAATGCCTAAAAAGAGCTAAAAAAATGTCGTTGTGGCTAAAAATGGTAGCTAAAATTTTTAATTACATATACACGCAAACATTTTCAATAAGTAGTGGTATAGAAAAACAATAAACTCTGGAAAAAAGCTAATATTTTATCCAACCAAAAACCTTTTTGTATAAAGGGGAAAATATACGCCACCAGCTTGCTGGCTCAATCATGTGATTGTACCATCAGGCTCGTAGCATATAACCTACCAGCATGCTGGTACAATATTTATTTCTTTACAAATGAGGTCGAGGAAAGATCGAAATGATTAGAGCCGAAATTTCATAATTTTTCTACCATTTTGTTGAACATTTTTTTTTTTTTAATTCACAACTGCAATATCTCGAACTTAATCTTCCACAAACACGGCTTTGACTCATATAGTGCAAGAAATGTCTCCCAAAATACTTTTTACTTAGAAAATTGAGCTAATTTCAACACTCACGACACCCTGCCGGTACAATCATAAAATTTTCAAATAGTTTTTGAAGTCGCACCAGGAGCTGGTACAATCACACCACAAGAACATACAATCGACTTGATGGGCCATTTAACAAATTCAGCATATTAAGGGCCGTAAACTTATCTATTTTAAACTATAGTTAAATCGTTAATAGATAAGTTAACAGCCGTAACACTTTGACAGTATGTATGTATAAAAACGTAAGGAACATACAATGCATATATGTATATATATCAGTCTTTCTTAGTTTAAAAATTCATCTCTTACATAAATGAAAAAAATGAGATCAAATTAAGCATATAAATACAACTATTTCATGCCAAGTATGAATAAATTCTCCAAAGGGCTAAAAATAAGGGCTGGGGCAATTTTAAATTTATATGGCCAAAAAAAATTATGTGGTAGCTAAATCTAGCCACCAAAGGGCTAAAACGGCAACACTGTTTGCAACCTTGAAAATTTAACTTGACCGGGCTAATAGGAAACTACTTTAAACATATGGTAGCTATTGAAAAATATACATAAGTCATACCGGTTAAAATGTACTTCAGTTCGGTTGACAAGTCATAATTTATGGCAGAAAATTAATTTTTTTTTTATTAAAAAATCCCCTCCTCATGGATGGGGAGACCATATATACAGTTGTGGTCAAAATAATAGTAGCGAAACTCAAAATGATGCTGTTGGCAACTTATCTTTTCTTATATATTGTTATTAATTTTTATTTAAAATATGGGTCGATCTAGAAAGTTTTCGGGTACGTAGTTTTATAGCCCATTCAATTTTAGTGTAATAAAGTGCAAGTTTCAAGTCGCTAAAAATTACAGTTGATTTTTTAGTTTCTTTTTTGTTGGGGGGGTTGCGCATTTACTTCCCTATAAAAGTGAGTTTTGCTCATGGGTTATATGAAAGAAAATGCGCAATACCCTCGACAAACAAAATTCTACAAAAAATTTTCATACTCGAAATCTTTCTAAGAAATCTAATTAAAAAAATCGAAATTTTGATGAACAGTTTTTAAGTTTAATTACTCTTTGTGAACTTTGTGCAAGCTTTGAAACTTTTATTTATGTGGTATCTGATATAGATCGACCCATATTTTGAACGAAAATTATTAACAATAAATAAATGAAGATAAGTTGGCAACAGCATCTTTCTGAGTTTTTCTGCTATTATTTTTACCGCAACTGTACATATATATTCGCCGCTCGAAACGACAATTTTTCTTGTTGTTATTTTGCAAAGTTTAGTAATTTGCAACGATTAATCACAGGGGTCCATTGTAGTTAGCGCTGTGCTTTAATTGGATTATTTTTGTAACTTCAGTAATCAATTGTTTGGGTAATCAAGCATTCAATTAACCCAGATACTGATTCATCAATATGATCAAGAAACGAGTATTCAAAAATTAAATTTTCATCGTTTACTCAGTAAGTCTTATGATAAATCAATGAAGAAATTATACGATTAAATTTAATTAATTACCTTCTTTTGCCCTCTACGTAAAAGTACTAAGAGGGCAATGAGAAGGCAGCATTTTTTGTAGAAACGAAAACGTCTTAAGTAACTGTACCAATTCCCAACCAAATAAAAAGATTGTTAAAATTTAACAACCGTTAAATGAAAGCAAATATAAGAAACATACGACCTATGGAAAATTTTGAAAACATTTAACCACCGATTGTGATAATACTAAATTTTTTTCAAGTAAAACAATTCAATTAGCTTAGATTTTAAAATGTTGTAAAAGTAAAGGAGTACGGTTTGCTAATATTTGATTGATTTTATTATTTTACTTTGTATGCATGTATGTACTATGTGTTGTTGGCAATTGATTTAGTGCCGCTGGTGCCGGTTTGTCAATGTGTACATTACTGGACTGAAACCGGACCTTCGTGAACTGCTTTTATGTTTTCACGAATAGATTTTGTCTTCTCCATTTTGACCTCGTCGCCCAACATAATTTACGGGCCAATAATTATGCGATTTCGGCAATGACAGGTCGATCGCCAGACTGTTTGTGTTATTTTTTGTTATTATTAGCGCTTATCGCTCAATTACTAAAGACTGACGTAACTCAAAAAAACGAACTTTTTAGCAAATGATGCGGGCTGACTTGTTATGTTATGTGTAAAGAATTCGTGCTAAAATCTTATGTAATTTTGGACGTAAACATTCCATTGTCTTCTATATCTCTTTTTTCGGCATTTTAGGAGCAAATTAAAAACTTTAAATCTCCTTTTTGGAGTTATGACAGTCTTTTAGTAAGTGATCGCTTTGTTTCCTAGCTTTTCCCCCTAACACAAAGATATGTATGTTTCGGCATCGCTTTTTAGCCACTATGTATCTATAATTCGTTTCTGGTTAATAAATTTTCAGCAAAAATTAACTTATTGGTGATTGTTATTTTAAATGATAGTTTTTAAGAAACTCTGCAGATTTGTTTTATTTTTATTTTTCGAAATTCTCCATGTTTATTTATCTGTGCTTATTTCACAATGTGTTTATCTTTGTTGTTTGTATAGTGCCGGTTGACATTTTTATTGAAATTGTTTATTGATTTGAATTCAATAGAGTTGTTGCTGATGTTTTTGTAATTTCTAAATCTGTCGTTATTATCTCTGCTGCTGTTGGTTTCAATTGGCTGTATTTGATGTTTGTTGGTGTAAGTCTTATAAACGGCACGTGTGGCTGTAATGTTAGCTAATATTTTTTTGATAGCTATTTTTGGTAATTTATGTTTTATTCGCATAAATATTTATGTATGTATATACATATATACATATGTGTGTATATGTGAGCACCTACAGACTGATGTACATATTAAAATATTATAAGATATAATTAATAACACAATAGCGAGTCAGCTTTTTGGTGAGCTATTGAGTACAAAAACACAAGGGTATGAATTAGTGATGTGCCGGGTATCCGGTACATATCTTCTTCTTCTTCTTTTTTGGCGCTGTAACCTCCAAGGCGATTTTGGCCGAGTTAAACAAAGTACGCCAGTCGTTTATTTTCTGTGCCAACTGCCGCCAATTGGAAACGCCAAGTGAAGCCAAGTCGGGTTCCGAGTAGAATACTTTCAGAGCTGGAGCGTCGGTGTCCATTCGAACGACATGGCCAAGCCAGCGGAGCCGCTGTATTTTAATTCGCTGCACTATTTCCATGTAGTTGTAAAGCTCATACAGCTCATCGTTCCATCGTCTGCGGTACTCGCCGTCTCCAACGCGTAAAGGCCCGTAAATCGTCCGCAAAATCTTTCTCTCGAACACTCCAAGAGCCGCCTCATCGGATGGAGTCATTGTCCATGCCTCTGCGCCATATACCAGCACGGGCATGATGAGTCACTTATAGAGCGTGGTTTTCGTACGTCGAGAGAGGACTTTACTCCTGAATTGCCTACTCAGTCCAAAGTAGCACTTGTTGGCAAGAGTGATTCTGCGTTGGATTTCAATGCTGACGTTATTATCGGTGTTAATGCTGGTTCCCAAGTAAACGAAATTCTTTACTTTCTCGAAATTGTAACTGTCAACAGTGACGTGGGTGCCAAGGCGCGAATGTGCTGACTGTTTGTTTGATGACAGGAGATACTTCGTCTTGTCCTCGATTACCCATTCGCTTTGCTTCCTTATCCAACTTGGAAAATGCAGAACAGACTTCGCGCTTTTTAATACCGATGATATCGATGTCATCGGCATAAGCCAGCAATTGCACGCTCTTGTAGTAAATTGTTCCTGAGCGGTTAAGTTCTGCAGCTCTTATTATCTTCTCCAACATCAGATTAATGAAGTCACATGAAAGGGAGTCGCCCTGTCTGAAACACCGTTTGGTGACGAACGGCTCGGAGAGGTCTTCCCCAATTCTGACGGAGCTGGTGGTATTGCTCAACGTCATTTTACACAGCCGTACGAGTTTTGAGGGGATGCCAAATTCAGACATAGCGGCGTATAGGCAACTCCTTTTAGTGCTGTCAAAAGCGGTTTTAAAGTCGACAAATAGGTGGCGAGTGTCGATCCTTTTCTCGCGGGTCTTTTCCAAGATTTGACGTATTGTGAATACCTGGTCTATGGTGGATTTTCCAGATCTAAAGCCACACTGATAAGGCTCAATCAGTTCATTGACGGTGGGCTTCAGTCTTTCACACAATACGCTCGATAAAACCTTGTAACCTATGCTTAGAAGGCTGATCCCGCGGTAGTTGGCGCGAATGGCGGGGTCACCTTTCTTGTGGATTGGGCAGAAGCACACTTAAATTCCAGTCGTCGGGCATGCGTTCATCTGACCATATTCTGCACAAGAGTTGATGCATGCACCTCGCCGCCGTACTTGAATAGCTCATCCGAGGCTTTGCCTTGCTTCTTCACTGGAAGTGGTTTTTACGTGGCGGGTCCCAAACCCAGCGCACAACCCATTGCTGGGGCCTTCTTTCTGTTATCCGACTATCCGGCCGGATACTGGCTAAAATCCGGCTGAATTTCCGGATTTCGATTATAGATGATTCTATTTAAAAATCTATTTTAGATTTTTTTTATAATAAAATTTAATAATTAGAGCTATAATTAGCATTTCCGCATTTCCGGCCAAGAGCCCATTTCTATTTTGAACATACATAAATGCTACCCGATGCACTAAACACTCTTTTTGAGTTCACTGAGGAAGGTGGTTGGCAGAGATGCTACTAATTTGGAAATTCTTTGCGACCATAATGATAATAGATTGGTGCTTACGTATTTGTTAGTGTTTGGCCGGGCTTCTCCTCCGATTTGTGGCGTGCACACAAGGGAAGGGACCTACAGTTTTACGCCGACTCCGAACGGCGATTGTATTTTTTTAATAGAAGCTGTTTTTCATGGCCAAAATACACTCGGAGGTTTGCCATTGCCGCCGAGGGGCGACCGCTAAAAAACAAATTGTTTTATGGTTTTTTATGTTGGGTTGAACCCAGGCCATGCAGAATGTTAGCCCGCACTGCTAACCGCTACACCACAGCGGCTGTCTATAATTCCACCAAATTAAAGGATCTTCTTGTCTGGGTATAACGGGTGGCTGTAAATGCTTCTCCATCGTTTCGCTATCCATATCACTACAAAAACTCAAAGAATTGCCAAGTGTCCTGGTCTCGCTCTTCAATAGAAGCTTTCACTAGAGTTCGGCCTTTTTAATATGATTCAGCAGGTTTCTCCATGCTAACTGATTTGCATTTTCGAATTATTTAGTTCAACATCTACCTAGTTTTGAAACATGTGTCACAAAATATTGCAACACTGAAGCCTTACGGGGCTATGCGGGAAGCGAAACGATATGTTACCATGCATATTAGTGCGATTTTCATCCGCGGCGGCCGCTTACCTATACACAACAGCGTAAGAGTTTATAAGTCTATTTATTTTGATTGCTTTTTTTTATCGGCCTTTAAATTGTGAACTGATTTTTATTTTATAAGCTGGAGGCCCAGAGAATACATAAAACACAGGTTTTAGTTCTTTATTTTTTAATATCGATATTTTGAAATCAATCTGAGGCAACTAAGAGTTCCTTAAGATGACCTCAGATTGAGGTCGAAATATCGATATTAAAAATTATTGAACTAAAACCTGTGTTTTATGTATGCTATTTATTTTGTTAAAAATTGTTTATGTTGCAACTCTTCTATAAAAACGATAAATGCATTAGCACTTTTTATCTAAGATTAACAAAGTTGTGGAAACCACCGTATCTGATTTGAAATTGTCTTTGATGGCATTGAAAAAAAATTATTATTCAGAAAGGATTAAAAAGAAAACACACATAATGGTACTTTAGACGAGCTTTTGCATATTTGATATTTTAAGTTATTAAACATAAGTGGTTTTTGTAGTAAAGTTCAATAAATATTATTTGCGATGATAATACGAAGATTTTCCGGTAAAAAATTTTAGCGTAGGTTGATTTTTGGTCTAGTTAGAATTTTTAAGGATAATCGAGTTTTATTTTTTTAATCCTGCTCTGCAATTGCCCAATTTTAGCTCAAACATGTTGTTTATGATAACAGAATAAGAATGCGAAGAAAAAATGGATGAACAAAGCCTTTTGGTTAAACCTTGCCCAAGCGAACCGTACGTGTAACGTGGCCAGTGTTTTGTGTAACGTTGCCAGTGCCCAAATTTTATGAGCAAAAATTGTCAAAAACCTAAAATTTACACCAATTGGGTAAGCAGATGACCACCTGCATTCATTGCAGATGACATACTGAAAAGCTAGCAATATTCGCTCACCCGTTTCGCAGAAATGTCAAACTTTCTGACACAACCCATCATTAAACTTCCAAATAGTGTAACGTAGCCAGTGCATATTCGAACGCCTATAACTTTGGAACCCACGGATTTATTAAAACCTTTCTTTTACGGATACATATATTGGGCCATGCCTGATCATATCACTTAAAAAGCCCAGTTGGTTTTGTGTTATTTAGTGGACAATTAATTCACACTTTAGAAAAAATGTGTACAAATGTAACGTAGCCAGTCAAATAATCGGCCATATGCACGTAAGTATGTATGTATGTATGTTATTTGAAAGGAATTTTTGCTGAATGCATTTTCAAATATAGTGCGTTCAATAAGACTCTAAGAACGACCTAAAATAAGAGTCCGAAATGATTCATATATGAGGCTGAAAATTGTTTTAAAAGAGTCCAACATGAGCCCAATATGACTCATATTGAGGCTCATTTGGTTTATAAATTTAAGCTCATATAAGTCGACCTTCGGAAGAAGGAAAACACCCTCATATCGCACTCTTAAATGAGCTCATTAAGAGCGAAATAGGACTCCTTAAAGAAACATTTATGACTCCAAATTTTTGCTGGCGAGGCTATTTCCACTTGACGGGGTTGTTTTAATTAACCCTTTCGGTACATCCTTTTAGATTCGGGCTTTAAAAATCCGATTTTTTTATTAAATGATCCTTCATACTTAACTTAATAATCTTCAATTTAATTTTTTTCCAAAATGTGATTCTAAAGTGTTTTTTAGAATGGTGCCATATCAATCATATGTTTTTCCTAATTGCCAATTCTTGCTGGCAAAATTTTTCCAGCTTCAATTGGCAACTCCTCTCCTAGAACTAGTCTTTCTGTTTGTGATTTATTTAACCCTTAATTAGGCGCATAAAGAAAATCATAGAATTAGTCGCATGTTGTCCGCAATAAAAATGTTGAAAAAAAGAGTTTTCAAAATAAAAAAAAACCAAGTGTGTAGTATATTATCAAAAATATTAAAGTACTCTATTATCATTAACTTAAAAAAAACATATTTTCAACTTCAAACTAAAAAAAAAAATAAAAATTTACCTCACCCAAAAAATGTTACGTTAGTGGTCGCATTGGGGTCAGCACTCAAACGAGTAGCGACATATGCATACAGGCCGATGTTATTGCAGTAACATATTTACATACCCCGCAAAGAGTTAGGAACCTAGAATGAGTGCGAGCACGCTCCAAGCATACCAAAAATTTTTTTTTGCAACTTGAAATGACCTTCACTCCATACCCCTAATTAAGGGTTAAATAAAACATGTGAAGTTTAGTTGAAACACTTTAGCCGTTTTTAGCCGGTTTTTTTTTGCCAATTTAGCCGGATGGTCCAAAAAGTTCTGTCAACACTGATTCTATTTATTAATTGGAGTTGTTGTATAGTTTTTGGTAGGCTCATCCTAAACTACTAATTTGATCTTTAATATTATTGAACTTTATATCACGATTGTTTTTAGGAAAAATTTTCTTCTTGCAACCTCGACAATGTGTCAACCTCCAGCTTTGTCATCTAAGCTAATTAGGCAATGTAATTTAAAGGCCCTTATATGGCAAACACTTCATTTTGATACACACGACCGACGTTCTTAGGATAACCATATGATCCGAGATCCCTTGATCCATAAACCGACTTCTTTAGGTCTTACTGCTACAATAACGGCCGCTCCTCAAGTGTTGCCACCTGTTTTAAGAACTAAATTCAACTCGATTTAAAGGAAGGAAGACGAAAAAGATTTAACAAAGTTTTGGTTTCAAAATATTTTGAACAGGGTTCATTTCTGAACTTTATTCATTAGAGTTGCCAAGTGTTTTAAAAATAAAATTGAGCTAAATCCATCAGGTAATTGAAACAATTAGGAAACGCAATTATATTTAGGTGGGTTGCCACCTGTTTGAAAAGTCGAAATCAGCCAACTTATACACAAGACAAAGACGAAGACAGTGCTAAGACGAGCACGATCCCGAAGACGCACACATGGCAGATGGCGGTGGTGAAATATTTACTCAGAATTGATACGCGTTCGTAAGACGTATCTATTTAGCTCATCTGCTACGAAACTAATGGCAACTGTTGAACCCAACAATTACATCTTAGAAACGGCTGATGAATTTGCTTTCAAGTGAACAGCTGATAAATGTAAACAAATTAGGAGGCAATAAATATAGATAGTTGCGGCGATATTATTTGCTATTTAACGCCGAGCTGCCGCTGTGTCCAAAACTCGATCGATGTTATAATGACTAAAACAGTGTATAATTATGAAGCAATCATCTTAATAAACATGTACTTAGAAACGTAGTATTATTATAAAATATTTTAGTTACTTTATCACATCAGTGATATAAAATTTAATAAATTCGTTTGCAGTTGCCACCTAACAAGGACGCGTTACATTTAATATAAACGGCTTAAGTATTTTTTTCGATCAACAACACGTTTAGTTCAGGTAGCGAAACAATTTTGCGATGGAAAAAATGGCGGAAAGTTGCCAACTGTTGCGTTGAGCGGAAGTACTCAACTGTGTGTTTTGAAGACAAACAGTCAACGGTTAGACAACAGCTACGTCTTATGAATCTGTAGCAGAAATAAACAGCAATTCAATCTTTTTTATTTGTCTTTTAAGCATTCGTGTCACTAGTTGAACGTTGCTTTAATGGGTTTAAATTTACGATTTCCATGCGTTAAGTCAGTGGCGCCACAATAAATGTTGCATTCAAAACTTAAAGAAAATTAAGTAGTGGGTGCCGCCTCCATAGAAATTTGTATAACTTTTCTATCGTAACTCTTATATTTTTGTTTTGTTAACTTATGTATAAAACCTTTACAACCATATACTTACTAACATACATACGTATGTTTTTTATGCGTATTGTATTTAATTTTGTTGGACATAGGTCAGTGTTTGCGGCCAGGCGTAGGCGCCGCTTGTAGAGTCCAACTTGGTCACTGTTTACAAGTTACAGTTAAATATTCTGACTTTTACAGGTCAACCTTAAATTTTATTTTAGTGAAAAAGAAACGCCAACGCGATTCTCTGTAGTTTTAACCTTGCAACACAAAGGAAATGTATGTTCTTGGAAGAATTTTGTTATAATTTACAAAAGTTGCTTCTTATTTCCATCGGAGCTGTTAATCATCGGTGCCAAGCCCAACTATATGTATATGTATGTAGGTAAGTACTGTCTGAATGTTAATCCAACCAAATAAGTAAATGCCGAGTTACATAAGCGTATTTTGAAATTAAGTGGGTAGGTATTAGAACAAATGAAGAGCTTTTCATAGGATCTAAGTAGACACAATTTTACGCTTGCCAATTATTTGTTTATGTAGTTTACTTCACCTACGTAGTTTTTTGCAGGGACCGAGAACAAAAGGTATTATAAGAACCCAAAGCGAAATCCAAACAAAACCTTCGGGAATGTTTTCACAAGAACGAAAGTAAGAAAAAAACTGTCGAGAACGTTCTCAACGGAAGGTGAATTGATCCAGCATTCCTTTGGCTTAGAATTAACAAACATCGTTCTCACTAAACCGACATTTTATCCCAACACGCAGACGCCTCTCTCATTCTTAACGTTGAGTTCTCAAAAATTTGGTTCCCTAGCAGATAGTTCTCCAGATTTTTATTCTTGTTTGATCCTCTTTGAAAACGTGCGAAGTTATACGATGTTTC
This sequence comes from Rhagoletis pomonella, assembly GCF_013731165.1. NCBI lineage: Eukaryota > Metazoa > Arthropoda > Insecta > Diptera > Tephritidae > Rhagoletis > Rhagoletis pomonella. The sequence goes on from NW_023458564.1 coordinate 27,760,346, forward strand.
CACGATTTGTAATTCGCTCTCCAAGTAATTTGTGAATTACCCTGTTTCCACGATACATATTCGTAATTCGTTTGGCAGCTATACTTCTTGTTTTTGTTTTTCGCTATTTGTTATTATTTTTGTGTACGACAAATATCGAAGATGGAGAAAAAATTTAAAATTTTAATATATATAGACAATGACTTAATAATTACCATTTAATTAATTATGGTAATAACACTGGATCACAAATTCATGTTCTATGACTGTCTGTCCGTCCGTCTGTGCACACGATAACTCGAGTAAAAATTGAGATATCTTAACGAAACTTTGTACGTGCACTTCTTTTGGGCGTAGGACGGATGGTATTGAAAATGGGCAAAATCCGACAATAACCACGCCTACCTCCCATATAACGGTAATTTTCAGAAATACGAAAACTACGATATTTTAGTGACTACTGAAGATTATTCACTAAAAATTGATATTTACTTATGGTTACATGTGTATATCTTGGTAACCGCTGCACCGATTTCTTCCAAACTTGGCACAGTTGTTAGCCTTGCTACAGCATACCAAATGGCCGAAAATTTTTTTTATCGGAAAATAACCACGCTCACATCCCATATAACGGTAATTTGGAGAAATGAGCAATTCTTTTTTAAGTCGGACGAATTTCGTAAAAAAAATTACTCATGGCTTCGCTACGCTTCAAATTTTTTTATGGGTTCTTTGCATTAAATAAGCTAACACGTGTTCGAGGAAATTTTTTTCTTCGGAGATATGATCTGTCAAAGTTTGCATTTTTCGTGATTCTGGCTAATCATGTACTTCTTCAAATCGTTATATCTCGGGTTCTACTCATCGTACAGACTTCATCTTAACGCCATTTTAAAGCTAAAGAAACTGGCTTAACATTTTGATATATAAGGTGGTCAAGATTGTCCTAAAGCTAACTTAGGTATTAACAGCTGAACTTTTTGAAGTTGATTTGCATAGTGAAGACCAGTAAATTAGGGATTTAAAATTATACCATCGTAATCCTTGTTTAGTTCTTTATAAAAACGTGGTTCACAAAAATGGGGGTTTTTCAATAACTATTTTTAAAATAGTTTTCGTTATGACGAGATGGTTTATTTTGTGAGAATCAACAATTTTTTTTGTAATTTGTTTTCAAAAACTTATATTGAGATGTATTTAGTAAGGTGTTAAACATCAAGTTTTTTTAAGAATTGAAATTTAATTGCAGATTCCGATAGAATACTATCCAGGTATAATATTTGTACATAAGATTTTTCTTTAAGGCGACAAACCCCTAGAATTGGGCGTAGCAATTGTAGGACTAAAGTTTGCAAAACGTAGATTTTATTTCGGATTGCGGCAGAATATCGCTTCGTTAGCAACATTTGTTCCACATTTGAAGCCAATCGAAAGTGTGACACCAAATTAGGTGTCCGATATGAAAAAGAATGTCTCAAATTCGAAATCTTCGATAAATCAGTCAATATTAAAGCTAATTTATTCCAAAACGATGCTTGCAACAACTGGTGATCACATATATGTATCTCGCTAACCGTTCTGTCAATTTGTACCAAACTCGGTATGGTTATTGTGCTTGCCACATAAATGCAAAACGTTGAAAATTACTGAAATCGGACTAAAATTGAAGCCGCTTTTCAAATAACGGTAAAATTCAGGAAGGCTTGAAACTTGAATGTTTCGAAATTTAAGGACGCTAATTTACTCAAAATTGATGTAGCGGTAGCTTTCGGAAAGGTAAAAACATATAGTTTTAATACTTGCGCCGGGTATTTAATGTTCGGCTCCACCCGAACTTAGACTTTCTTACTTGTTTATTCTATGGATAAGTTTTTGACATATTTTTAATTTATCGTTGTTCAGTTTAAAACAAAAAGTGTTTCCACTTAGCCACGTCTATCTTACGAACCAATTTCACAATCTTAATACTAATGAAAAAGATGAAAGCTAACAAAATTCTCCATAATCCATATATACATCACTTTTCGATAGGTCTGATATTTCCTGACAAATAAATTAATAGTTCTAGATTTTTTTTGTTCTTGTGATGAAAAAATAAAAAATTATCAAACTTTAACAGGAGAAAAATTTTAAAATAACAGATTCTGTGTAAATTTTTTGCATTTGTGTTAAAGCCTGTTCTGTTGCAAAAAAAATCAAGCTACTGATGAAGAAAATCCATGTATAAATAACGAACTCATGAGAGGTCAAATGAAAACGCGGAACGATTTTTTGTATGAAAAATGAGCACTAAATAAGTATGAGAATGAGTACATAATGTGACCAGCTATTTCATAGTTCAAAGAAGTGCAGGTTGGGTTGGGTTAGGTTAAAGTGGTTGCCCCAGGCAAGGGACACACTTGGACAATTGAGAGATTGTCCTTTGTGATACCACGAAAAAATAGACCGAATACCCTTAATTTAGTCAGTGTTAGTTAAGAAGTGCGATCCAAAATGCTTCCATCATAGCCTCCCGAAGGTTGGATAGTCTAAAAGAAAGTGTAGAGATGATTCCACCTCACCCTCCTCTTGACAGCTGTTACCAACAGGATCAGTTAAAATTCCTCGCCTTACCGCGTGAATACTAATCGCACAATGGATTGTCAGAATCCCCATTACTAACTCCTGAGAGGTAACGAGTTTTTCGGCACCTTTAAGCATTTTAAAGTGCCCTATGAAAACATTTTCTGCAACAGAGAAACATCTGTTTTCCTTTTTTATGACACAAAATTACCATCGCTTTCTTTTGTCCATTTTATTAGTTATTTAGTAGAGTATGCAATTTCATTATCGCGAAAACGAAGAACTCGTGTTATTCTAGCGCTCGCCGAGCTCACACTAGAACATCCAGGAGTGTACCGCAGGAGGACAGAGGCGTCCCTAATTGCTTCTTATCTGGCAAAAACGTTTAAGGGTGCCTTTCCGACGCCAGGTCATCGGCCACGCAGTTTCCTGCGACATCACTGTGATCCGGCAACTAAACTAGCCTTACTGGAAGAACTCCGAATGATTGATAGAGATCTTCGAGTAACCCCGCCCTAACTAGTAATTTCTTGAGAGAATATAGGTAGAGAAGGAGCTTCTGGGAGTTATTTCGGAGGCGCTGTAATCTATGTGTTCAGGGCAAACTCATAGCCTTCCAGAGTTCCAGAGTATTACCACCCGGTTTCCCTGAGCCTGATAACAGTTCGTTCTGCGAAAATTCAGTTAGCAATATCCGCAGGAGCCGTGTTCAAGATTACGTTAAGCGCCAGTGTAGGCGTGGTTCCTAATGCTGTACTAATTCCGATTAGGGCGATCCGCTCTAAACGCTCCAGTGGTTTTACAAGTTTAGCCTTTTCTAGTGAGTTCCACTAGACAAGGGCAAGAGACTACCCTCCAAGCCTTGGGGATGTACCCGGTCCTCACGCAGTCCGCATAAATAGGAGCCAACCAATTTCACGACCCTGGTAGGCATGATGCCATCGGTCCCGGCGACTTGAAGGGTTTGAACGAATCGGAGAAGATCGGAGAAGTACATGACCTGATGTACAAAATATCGCAAAGAAGTACATTTGACCATACTTCGAGCTAAAAAAGAAGTACTGTACTTCCAAAAGAAGTTCGGTTGGTCACATTACTCGTCCGCCATGTACACCTGAGTAACTCTCTTTTCATACAAAAAATCCTTGCGCATTTTCATTTTATAGCCTAGTTTGTTTGCAAAGTAACGGGCATTCATACAAAATAAAAAAATTTACAAAAAAACGTTAGTTTTTTATTCTTCCCCTGTTAAAGTTTGAACTTGTCTCATTTTTTCCACAAAAAAAAAAATCTGGGGTGATTTATTAATTTCTCAGAAACCATCAGGCCTTTCTAAAAGTGGTGTATATGGAGAATTTCGTTATCTTCCATTTGCCGTACTTCGTATTACGATTGTTAGATTGGTTCGAAAGATATACATGATTACGTAGAACTATTTTTGGTTTTAAACCTTTTAACTTGTTTTTATATATTTTTTTTACTGTCAAATTTCGATATATTTCCAATACATATTAGAGAAGGCGCCGATTCTTTCGCCATTCGCATGGAAATTCGATCTAAATTACCTACAAAAGAGGTAATTTGCTCTCAAAATTTTGTGTGTCGAATGGTAATTAGATTGCGAATGACGCATGGGAAAGCGAATTACGAATGAGAGAGCGAATTATGAATGGTGCGAACGTTGTATTAATAAACCCCGAAATACATAAAAAAAACAAGTCGTCTATGCAAATACGCCACAACAACTTTATTTGGATTTATTCAACCACTCCACAAGCAAGTTTCCGGACACACAGTTGGTTTGTCAGCATGTCTGTCAGTTCTTTGACTCGATTGGAGGCTGTTTCAACCAAATGATGCGCCGCACTGCGTGAACAAATGCCGCTAGGCAAATCAACAGAGTGATCATCAGCCAAGAAGCATTGCCAGACATTGAAATCCTATTGCGCCGACGCGAATGCAGCAGACCTAGCGGCATTCAATTGCTAGCGCCAACAGTGGCAATGGTAATGGCAGGTGAAGTTCAGCACAGCGCCACCGCAAACACCACAAATCATGCATTTAACGCCTTCTTAACGCATAGCAATAAAATGAAAATGGTCAAAAAAGACATGAAACCACAAGCAGCGGCGCGCAGAAGACGTATACACATACATACATAAAAGCAAGTCGACGTTTTGCCCAACAAGCTGGCTACATTTGCCAACAAATAAAATCTCATTCATTGCCGGCAGCACGATTACGTTTGTTGCAGCATGCAACAGACCTTGCCCGTTAACAACTAATGGAAATCCGCTTCGGCATGTGGCAAGCAGTTGCAATTTTGTGCGACGTACAAATGTACACATTTACGTGCAGACCTATTTTTTATTTAGATGTCAGCCAGGTCGGAATGACAGTTGTTTGGCTGTCTGTCTGGCGGGCGGACCACTTGGCTTCAGTCACTTAATCCACGTAATCACCACAAACGCAATCACTTGGTGCACTGATCAGCAGGATATCACAGCAGTAGCAATAACAACAAACTCATTTAACTACTACATACTGAGAAATTAAAACGAGAACAACAACCCACTCAAAGCTGCCGCTGCTACGACACCGATCATGTTGCTGCCGATGAGTTTACTTTGCATTTGTTGCCACTGACATTGACTTTTGTCCATTACTAATCCAACGTCTATGGCCACGCAACAGGGATAGGAACTTCAAATGAACTTTAAGTGATGTACTAAAATCACCGACCCGAGAACTAAAGGCAGTCAACACGATAGACATAAGATATGTAAGTACAAATGGAAGTGCGAGAGAAAGTGCAATAATAAAATTGACTTACTGCGACAAAAAGCTTAGGACTACTTCACTTAAATAAAATCATTCATACATAACTACTATTACTAAGCTACGTATGTATTTCGAAAATGAACCGAAGGAAAAATACAAATATACATTTAGTTCAGGCTGGTCCAAAAGTACACAGGAAAATCAACTTTTTGTTGTCTTACCACTGCGACAACCCAGAATTGAAAAATATCGAAAATAAGGAGAGCCGTATTTTCTACAGTGGAAAACTCCGCCTGATGGCTCGAAATTCGACGGTAAGTTGTGAGGATGCGTTTTCTCACGAAACGCTACTCTAAAAATCTCTTTTAGGGTACCAGACTACTGCAGCTGAAAATCAAAGCTCTGAGCTCTTTCACGTTTTACTCAAAGATTGTACTACAGCAAATGGACAAGCAGAACAGACTTCACCTCACTTAAGTCTCTGATCATGGGAACATAGAGGGAAACTGCGTGGCAAAGCACGGCCAAGCAGATTTTTCCTGTTAAAGAACGCATGGGTATGCCATTTGCCACTAGCAAGCTGCTACTTATAGCCCAGTTATGCATACTTGTACTGCTATACCATTTTTACGTAAAAGTCAAAACCCAACAGAATTCTAAATGTTAAGTGCTATGCGTTGGGTAACTGCTTACACGCAAAGCCCATTTAACAGATTCTTATGTGACAACTCTCATGCAAAGCTAAGTATGCAAAACTGGGCTATTAGTGCATTTGTATGCAAACAAGCTGAAGAAAGATGGAGCCAAAGTGCGGCTTGTCGAATTTCTAGGCAGACGTGGGATCGGAAGCGGTCACGAAGGTTATACTCTCTTAGAAGAAATGATATATATCTAACGTTGGTGGCTCTAACCGGGCTCTGTCTAAGAAGTACAGCATACAGAATGGCTCGCCGTGCCTTGTCGAAGATGTTGCAGAAGCTGTAAGGACTACGAAGAGGAGGAACTGATCTTACATCTCATGTGTAAATGCCCTGCACTGTGTAGAAGTAGGCTGCAGCATCTGAGTTCACCGTTTCTGGGCGACTTAAGTGAGGTTAATAGGTAGCATAATTGAACTGTGGTATCATAATCGGCCTTCTGAAGGCACTACTACCCACCTACTTTCCTTCAGAATGTTTTTTAAGTTCAGATTTTTTGTTACTTTTGTAAAATATTTAGGAAAATTCAAAAAATGTGCATCCAAATTTAAAATTTTTAAATCTGCATTGTGAGATATCGAAGGAATTTAAAAAAATTGTATGAGATATAAAACTGCATAGCCTAAAATGTTCGAAATATTCAGATTAAAGAGTTTGAAATTTTGATGCAAATATGTCGACCCAACTATTTCTTTGGTTAAAGCGTACTGTGGGATTTAGTGTATGGAAAAGCGGATAGATCTCTTTTTCTGTTATTTATCAGTATTATCACCGATATTGAAGAAAAGTCATGAAAGGTCACCCGCTACGCCAATCACTTCGAGTTGGTTAGCTCTTGGCAAAGTATGTCATGTTGTACGACGGACGAATCGATTTTACAAGTTTAATAAGCTGTGGTGGAATTTTAAACTCGAAGATGGCCTATTTCTCCGTAAGCTGTCATACCTTGACGAGATTGCGAATACCATTGATCCTCTGTTCTGCTTATTTAGCATTAGTTACTGCTGGAATTACATACCGTACACTTGAAGTCTTTCCTGTTATTCATTCCTAAATCCTCCAAATAAGCATACACCTTTCTTTCGGTGGTTGGAACGAAGCAATGCTGCGCGACTGCGAAATTACCTAACTATTGGGAAACACTCAAGTGAAGCCCCGATAGGCTGCTCACGGGAAGGTGGGCTTTCTCCCTTATGTGGGTCCCTGTGTTAGATGACCTACTTACTACCAGACTACTACATGAGTGTGGTTGCGATGCCTTTCGCGCTGATTGTCCGCAAGGTGACGGAAGCCAAAGTAAAATATATCATACTACACCAAAATGAACTGTAAAGACAAACATACACCGCCGTCACTGGATCAACGAAAACCTCCTCAACTGGTGCTCTGAAGTGCTTCTAGGAGAGACTCCTCTTTAGATTGTTGTGCCACAAGGGAGCTGCGAATTCGACCCATTATCGATACCTTCTACACAAGAACCCTGTACAACAGGAATGCCCTAAGAGATAACAGGTCAAATTTGCTATGGCAAAAAGTTCCTAGCGAAATCGTAGATCGCGAAAACTCAGACCTACAATTGATCCCATACACATATTTACTCAACATTGACACACAAACGGTTCAAAGATGGACGGCAAATCGGGTGCTGGTATTTATGGAACTGATACTAAACTTGAAATACCACTCGGCAGATGGATGATGTGTTTCAGACTGAAACGCTAGCAGTCTTAACTCGCGCTAGATGTTTTTAGTTATATTTTCAAACTGAATGAAAACTGCTCTGAAAATCTTCAACTTTTCACAGCGAAGAATACGGTAACACTGTGCTAGGTGCCGGAATGTTTTAGCGTCGCAGGAAACGAAGTCGCCAAGAAGTTGGCACGGAAAGGATCCTCAACTGTGGGACGGAACCCTTTTTAGGTCTCAGTTGGTTTCCTTCGAAAGCTGCATATATTGAGTTGGTATACTAAGAATGTAGCTAGTACTGGAGGAGTGGGGCTGGTAGAGACCTTAGACAGACCCTGGTCTGCGAGTTCTTTGGTTGTTCTTTCTGTAAGCTCCAGTCACAACCGATTATATGAAACAAAAAAAATATACCAAAATCATAAGCGTAGGCAAAAACTTTAGATGTGTATTTACATTTCTTGCTGGTGAAGACGACGAAGCAGCTCCAGTAATTCTCCGAAATCAGGCTTGTTAACGCAGTTAAATTTTTAAAGAGATGCACCGTCACAAAATGTTTTAATTGAAAGTATTTTGATAACTCGTATTAAGAAATTTTTAGTGGACATTCTCAATGCTTTTTCCAAATTATTTTAAAAATACAAGAATTTTCATATTAAAGAAGTAATCTCATAGCATAGACAGGCGGCAAAGTTCACCTGACTTAACGGCACAGTTGATCTAATCAAAATTATACCTTGGCAATAATAATAAAGAAAAGCAAAATAAATTAAAATAAAATAAACAACTTCAGAGCGCTTTATGACAAAAAATATATATATATATAGAAAATAAAAATACAATTAAAACAAAATATATAAATCAAATAAAATTAAAAAACAATAAAAGAAAAAAAAATTGCCAGTCGCTCGGACCGAGGATCGAACCAGGGTCCTACGGAATTATAGTACGCAGCTCTCACCGCGGACGCCAAACTCGTTTGCGTTGTTTGCTTCCATGCACAATATAAAACAGCTGGCCATTCTTGTCAAAAAAACTGAAAATTTAATTTCTGTAAAAACCTAAAACTTATGTTTCCAAAAAAAAAACAATTTTGATCACTTACCTGAATCCACATTGAAATCAAACCAAAACACTAATGGTAGGTTTAAAGAGCTTTATAAAATGACGTTTTCATACATTTTTCAAATTATAAACCTTTTTTAAAGCTACTTTATTTTTTATGAAAAAGGCCAAAATGTTTTATTTAAATATACCAAGTCACAATCTGTATAGATTAAATCCGTTTTAAACAAAAGTGACTTTATTCTTTATTTATTCTTAATTTTAATTTAGTTAATTAGGCAACTGCGTAATTCAAAAAATTATTGTCAACAAGTTCCATGCAACTGAAAGTGTTTATGGGTTGATCGACTTTAGCAGCCGCAAGACAAATATGCGTAAATTGCATACATACATATGTATGTATTTTCATGCGATAAAACTTTCAACCCAGCAATGATCGCGTTTATTATTACCATCAATGAAAGTTAAATGCAACTCAGTTAAGCTGTCACCGCTCCCCTTACTATTGCCGTTGTTGCGGCGCCGGATTTTTTATTTTTTTTTCAATTAAAGCTTCTTACCAATCATTGCTACTGCGCCGATGCTCTTGAATCTGCATGTGATCCTTTGCTTCGTGCTGCTTACGTACTTGCCTCCGGTTACAAAATGCTGTAAAAACTAAGTAAACTTGTATTGTAGCTAACTCCTACTCCTTTTCACTTCGCTTTCATATACGTTTTCTTACCCAGGCGTGTTGATGTTCTAATGCGATGTTTCCACGCTTCGTAATTCGCTCTCGAAGTAATTCGCTAAGTAATTCGTGAATTACCCTGTTTCTACGACGCACATTAGTAATTCGTTTGGCAGCTCTAGTCCTTGTTTTTGTTCTTCGCTATTTATTATTATTTTTGTGTACTGCAAATATCAAAGATGGAGCTAAAATTTAAGCTATCGGCAACAATTTTAATTAATATAGAGAATATTTTATTAATACTACTCTATAACTAGAAAAAGTGCCAGCAAATGGGACTAGGCCGGTGAAAACTTCGATATATTTCCGATAAATATTAGAGCAGGCACCGATTCGTTCGTTATTCGCTTGGTAATTCGATCTGAATTACCTAAAAATTAGGTAATTCGCGCTCAAATTTTTGTATGGCGAATTACGTAATTCGCAAGGTAATTGGCAAGGCGAATGAAGAATGGGAGAGCGAATTACGAATGAGAGAGCGAATTACGAATCATGGAAACGCCGTATAACGAACGATTTTTGTTTTACGACACGAGTCCAGTTTGATAAGTTAGTGACTATTTAGATACAAATGGTGACCTCTTGATTCAACTAAAATCTTTCTTCGCCGAGCCAATTCTTTAGGCTTGAAATCGGGGAACAGTCGGCGGGTGCTAAGTAAGTCGGGATGGGGTGGCAATTCCTAACCCGAATGCGTCGAAATTCGCAAGATTCAAACTTTCCTCGTATGTAGCTTGTGATTTGTTTGCAATACTAACAGAGAGATTGCAGCCAAGCTTAGTGGTAAAGCTGACAATCAGCTAGAAATTAAAATCAAAGGGTGAATGTTTTCTAAAACTCACACACACACTAGGAGTTACTCGGCCAAACACTTAGAAAATATAGGCGCCCAAGAATTACTTATTTTAATAATACATACTGATAACACGGAAGAAGAAAATCCTCTGTCAAAGTATGTGCACATTTTTTCCTGTGCTCTTTACCTTTTTCTTCTTCTTGACTTATAGATGCTATAACCGCCTAAAAGCCTAATTGTGGCAACTTAACTTAACTTAACCGAACTTAGAATATCAAAATGAAACAGATTTCGACATGGGATTAAATTACGTTAAATTTCGGCTGTTCAATTATAAGCAACTTCCATTTAAGAGAATTTTAAGTGAGAACCTCTAAGTTACGTTAAGTTGCCATAATCAGACTATGAGAGATTTAAAATTATTTCAAGTTAGCTTGTCATTCGTTTCGTCTTTAAGCTAATTGGTGGTAGTTAAAAGCAACAATTTGATCCGAATCCGGATCTATTCTTTCGCAAATAGAAGACGTCTAGGGTTACAGGTTTGTATATATTGTGAGCATTTTTTCTCCTGAACACCGCGACCACTGGTACCTCATCAGAGTTATAACAATTCGCTAAAACAGTCTAAATGCAGCCCATATATACATACGTATAAGCATATCGTTGAAGCAACTCAATAATGGAGTAAGGGAGTTTCGGTGTTTATGTACCAGCGGGTGTTTATGTATCATTTCCAACTGGTTATGGCATGTCCCCGCATATTTTAAAGATGAGAATTTGGTTTATCACCAGGGCTGCCAAAATTCCGTAGACTTGAAATGCCATATTAGATATTAAGAAATGCCAAAGTATACCAAACAGAAAAATTAACGTACCAAAAAGGTGCCAGTATTAACAATTCCATCACTAAGAAAGAATTCGCCTCAGTAATTTTTATAACTATTGGACGTTATTTTGACAACACCACCTTCAAGAGTATGTGCAACTCTGCTCCTAGGCATGGAGTCGATTGTATGGTAAATTGGATTAGTTCAATGCTTCCGAAGAGAGGGTCATTACGATGCAGGCAGAAGCAGGTAAATGTATCACGTACGGAATTCGTAGGGGCTACCCTCTAGGAGTCGTGCCTTCTCCTTAGTATAATATTCCCTACGGCTTTAATACATATTTACACCCAGTCTTGTGCAGATACTGTACCTCATTACACTATTCGCTTTTTAGGCTTCTTTCGAAATGAAATATTTAGATGTAGTCATAAGTCCAGGAGGATAGTTCCGTATGCAGGAGTCCACGAAAGTGGGGAAAACTTTTGACTGCCATTCACCTGGGAGTGGGCAGATGTGATTCTTGTGCGTACGGTTCAAATCGCGGCTCACAACGTCTGGATACTTATATCCACGTATCCTCTGGGAGACTAAATAAACAATAAACAGCCTCGGACCCCGTTTTTCTGATGACGTCTACGGCAAAAGTATAAAGGACTATGGTTTGAGGGTACGCACCTGGTGTATCCGGACCCTTAATGGGGAAGGTGCCTCTGCCCGGCTGGTTGATGTCCTAGGAAAGACAAAGGCTGACATCACCGCCATCCAAGAAATGCGATGGACGGCGCAAGGCAATGTAAGCGTGAAGCCTTGCGACGTCTACTACAGTTGTCACGCAGAGGGGCGCAAATTCGGTGTTGGATTCGAGGAAGGAGAGAGATTCCGTCGCCGAGTACTGGCTCATCTGCGCCCACGCCTCGACGGAAGAGAAGGCGGGGCGTACAAGGATCTCTACTATGAGCGCTTGGAGCGTACATATGAACGCTGCCCCCGACACGGTTTCAAAATCGTGCTCGGTGATTTTAATGCCAAGGTGGGCAAGGAAGGGATATTTAGCGCCACTGCCGGAAAATTCAGCCTCCACGACGAAACGTCCGATAACGGACTGAGGCTGATCGACTTCGCCGGGGCATGATACATGGTAATATGTAGTACTAGGTTCCAGCATATAAAGATCCATCAAGCTACATGGCTGTCTCCAGATCGAAAAATGAGAAATCAAATCGATCATGTTGTGATAGACGGAAGGCACTATTGCAGTTTTTTAGACGTACGTACACTCCGGGGACCAAACATCGACTTGGACCACTATCTTGCTGCAGCCAAGATATGCACCCGCCTTTGCGCGGAAAAAAATGTGCGCCCAACAATGCAAGGAAAGCTTAACGTCGAAAAGCTGCAATCACTGAAAGTAGTGGAGAAGACGAACCCGAGCCCCAAACGATGACGATGGAGTCGATGTCCCACCGCCTGACTATGATGAGGTGCCAGCATTAACACCAATAATAATGTCAGCCTTGAAATCCAACGGAGGATCACTCTTGCCTACAAGTGCTACTTTGGACTGAGTAGGCAATTGAGAAGTAAAGTCCTCTCTCGTCGTACAAATATCACACTCTATAAGTCACTCGTCATGCCTGTTCTGGTATATAGCGCAGAATAATGGACAATGAAAACATCTGGTGAACCGGCTCTTGGAGTTTTAGATAGAAATATTCTGCGCAAGATATATTGGCCTTTGCGCGTTAGCGATGGACAATACCGCAGACAATTTAACGATGAACTGTTTGAGCTTTACGACGATATAGACGTAGTGCAGCGAATTAAAATTCAGCGGCTCCGGTGGCTAGGTCATTCCGTTCGAATAGATGGAAACGCTCCAGCTTTGATATATTCATCGCGAATGGCAATGCTGGTAATAGAAGAAGAGAAAGGCCTCCTCTGCGTTGGAAAACCAGGTGGAGAAGGAGTTGGCTTCACTTGGCATTTCCAATTGGTGTCAGTTGGCATAGAAGAGAAACGACTGGCGTGCTGTTTTCGACTCGGCCAAAATCTCTTAGTCGGTTTCAGCGCCAATAAAGGAGAAGAAGTCATAAGTCCAAAGCCATAACAGCGTTCTCTAAACCTACCGCTACTTTTTATATACAATGTTGACACACCTGATGCTGAATGTTGCGCCCGTACTAGCACATTATAGAATTTTTAAAGATGGTCCAAAACTGACACAGGGTCAGGATCTACAGTTAATATCGAAGGTGCAGGGAACGATGCTTTGGTAATCCAAAGCAAGGTATTTGCAATCATGAATTCATGGACTACATGGTGGAAAATATGCGGAGAGGTAAGAGTTTACGCGTCTGTGATAGCCGCGCTACATTCAAGGCGTTGCTAAGCCTTCTGATTTCTTCCAAACTAGTTCGACATTGCAGGTCTTAACTAAATTATGTTCGAAAACATAATGGGTGCTAGATAATTCGGAAGTAAAGTGAGGCATGTGTCCAATAGGCATCGTCAGATACTGGGTGAATATTTCGCACAGCAACAACTAGGAAGCTTCGAGATACTATAGGTGCGAAACCAATGTTGCCCTCAATCTCCAGAAGGGTTTGCTACGTATTGAGAAGATAGGATTGCGGACCACTTGTTGGATTGCTGACACGTCACTTCTCGTCTCGCAAACGCCTGACTGTAATCGGCAAACATGACAACCCCATTTGCCCTTCTTTCCTTGAAGATGATGAGACGGCGGGACACTTTTTGAATTGAAACTTCTTAATCGAGTTCAGCGATGTTTGCGTTAAATATTTAACACCACGCCATCAGATCTGTATGGCTTGGCCTGTAGATGTTCAACGTGGTTTTGGTTTTTCCGGAAAGTTAAATAAATTATTATATTTGGGTAATATTCTATTTAATTCATCAGTTAATTAAAAGACATATGTATCGCAAAGTCAAACGAAAAATATTTCGAAGGTTTTTGTTTAAAATTTTTTTCGAAATGGGTTGCCAGCTGTATGAAAACTCGAATTTAGTTGAATTATGTATACATACATGGAAAATTAAAATGTGAGTTTCAAACGAAAGAGTTTTAAGAAAACTTTAGCTGGAGCAATTAAAATATTTTTGAGATGTTTGAAGAGGGAGTTAAATTCAAATTATCAAAGCGAAACTTCTTCATTGGCATCGGAGTTGTTTGAGTTAAATATTTAACGCCGCTTTGAAAGTAATATTGGGATATGGCGAGTGCGTGAACAGAAAATGAACGGCTACGTTGAACGCCACTGTATACATACATATATATATATATCACTAAAGTTATCTTTGTCATTGTCTATATCGCACGTATAATAACAAAGAAAATTAAATAATTCAATATTTACTTTTTATTTCAGATTTCGCCTCACAATTAATAAGCTTGATAAAGAGAATCTTGTTTTCCTTTCGAAATTATTGGTAGTAATCTCGAAACCCGCTCTTTGGAAAAATAAATGAGCATCAAATTCAGGTTTCAGTGACCCCAAATTAAAATAAAAAACAAATTTAAAAAAAAAATCTGCATCGTTTATAAAAAACTGTTAAGTGAAGTTTTGCCCGTGTTTCTCAAACCTTTACCCCAGAGATGAGCAACGTGGCTCCCAGGAGCCTGCCTTTTTTACTTAGGAGCCGACTTGGCACTTTTAGGTGCTAGATGAGGGGTAATATCCAGAGCCAGCATGAAGGGAGAAGAGAGTATTAAAATTTCTTGTACTCCGAGTCTCATTACTAATATATGTGATGCTTTTATTGTATTTTTACACCCTCTTTACCCTAAGAACTGATTTATCTCTTTCGTAGCGCTTGCTGGCTCTTTGACTGATTTAAGAGCCAAAATTCTGTCCATCCCTGCTTTGCCCTATCGGGGGCACCTCCAAATAAACCATGAGGCAAATAATATTTTGCATCCTTATTTCTGGGCTGAAAAGGCAGCTTTCTGCAGGAATTCCAAAGCGTAATATTACTCCACCTTATTGCACAAAGAGGCATTTTACTGAGGTACTTATTTCTCATTAATTAAAAATTATAGTTGGCAACGGTGGCACGGGAGGAGAGAACAGAATGCACTGATGTTGTTTGGCATTAAATAAACCTTGCTTAGACCTTGTTCAACTACATACATACGTGGGTGTTAAGCGCTATTATGACGGTGTCATCTGTAGTAATCCTCAACCGCTGTAGTACAGCAAAGATAAGGTTCAATCACTTCATTGAGAGGGAGCTTGCTTGTGATATTTTGGGGGCAAATCTACAGGTAGTTGGCGAATATGCAATGCCATAAATATGCTAGATTGCCTATTTGGAACAATTACACGTAATTATATTCAAATTACAGGCATACTTACTTTAGTGTGTATTTTTTATGAGTTAGTTCATGCAGGTTTCCAACTCCTCGACGCCATATTTGAATATCTCAACTTGAATCCCCAAATTTCAGCAGCTTTAGTAGTTTAAGCTATACGATTGCTGCCAGTATTACGATCAAGTCGTAATCGGAACAACGATTCTTTTATCATCGATTGGGAGATAGAGCTATAGAGGTATGTATATAAAATCATCTCCACGATTTTCGTCGCTAATGCCTTTAAGCAGAGTAAGCAAATGCGCCCTCTATAATTTAAGAGCTCTTTGAGCGTACATACATGCAAGTCGCATTGCATTGTTCCAATTTTTAAAGAAATGTATAAACTATCACCAATCATATGAACGGACCCATTACGGTGTACTTTTTAACTTGGGAATCCCACTGAGCACAAAAAAGGATCAGTCCAGCGCCTTCGTCTTGACTTGCCGGCTGTGTCGGAGCCACAACCGCTAAACTTAAACGTAGAATACGTGATATTATTAAGATCACCATCAAGTTAAAAATGGTACATCAAATATTCGTTTTGATTGTATTGAATTGAATTTAATAAATCAATATGGATTGCAAAATATTAATAATTAGCAATAGGGAAGTAGATCGACATTAAATTCAATCATATGTACAATCAGCTTATAAATGGATATATGCCATGATGTCTATCACTATTTCGGTTCATTTTTATTTCCTTTCATACTACAGAAATTTGTATTACTTTTTATATTAGCCTAGGTCCACGTATTAGTATTCTACTTCGTGTTCGTGCTCATCTTCATATTATCTTCGTCTTCGGATTTGTGTATAAATTAGCAAAAACTTCTGAAACAGCTGGCAACTCTCCTAAATATAGTTAAGAAATAAACAAATCTCTAGCGTCTGATATTGTGATACTTACATATTTCATGTGCCTGATGAATTATATTAAATTTGATTTTTTAAATACGTGGCAACCCTCCTAAATACAGTTTAGAAATAAAGCCTTTTTAAACCCATTTCATTTGATACCCATATTTTTAATAAATCCTTTAACTTATTAAATAATTTGAGTTTACCTTTTTAAACAGGTCGTAACCCTCTTTAATATTCTAAATACCCAAACAAAGGACGTCTAACCAACTTCATTTCACATAACAACTTGTTAAACCTTTTTCGACCGACACACATATTGCTATACATATTTAAATTGTGTATCTAATTCCCCTAATTTAAGTTGAATTTTACTTCTATAACATATGGTAACACTCCTAAACAAATCTCAGAAAAAAACTACATTTTTAACCCATGTAAATTTGTACCATTTAATAATTAATTTGACTTAAGAAATTTAATTTAACGTTTTACACAGGTGGCAACGCTCTTTAATGTTCTAAATTCTCACACTATAGATTTCTTAACACTCCTTTGTTTGACGCCCATATTTCATATAATTTTATTTAATTCGTCTTTTAAAACAGATGGCAATCCCGTTCGAATTATTTCTAAACCAAAACCTCGTTGAACCTTTTTCGTCTGACACTTGTATTGTGATACATATTTAAATTATCTAATACTCTTATTTCAAATTGAATTTAATTATAAAATCAGGTGGCAACCCGCCGACATGCAATTTGGAAATAAAGTTTCTTCAAAGCAATTTTGATTTATAATCATATTGAAGTAATTTATTTAACCTATTGCTTATATTGAATCTAACTTTGTGACAAGGTGGCAACCCTCTAAAAAATATTTTCAAACCATAACGAGCATACGTCTGACATCCATATCAGGAGATAGATTTCAATTTTCTGTCTTAATTTAAGTCGAACTGGCTTTTTGAAACAGGTGGCAACCCTCCTACATATAATTAAGAAATTAAGCCTTTCCAAAACCATTTCGATCGATACTCATAATGTAATAATTGATTTAACTTAAAAATAATTTGAGTTAAATTTTTTTTATCAGGTGGCAACTCTATTTGAAAAAATAAGAAGTTAATTTGATATCGCATTTTGTAAAATCTTAGGAAAGGTACAGATCTGATATAACGAAAAATAGCATGCATTCATATGTACATACATAGATTATTAAAAGAAAAACAGATCCACATTAACTGCAACGCTGCGATTTGGTTATAAATAGAGCGCCATCTGTTACTCAGAAGCCGAAATATCTACACACACATACTTTTTGTCTCCTCTCACTTCCAGCGTAAGCACGTGTTTGCAAAATGATGACGAAGTGACTTTGTATGAAAAATCATATATGCCTATATACTTAAATAAAATAAACATACTTAGAAGATATCAACCAATACTTCCCATTTACCAAATGGAAGAAAAACACCTGAATTTGATTAAAGGAAACAAAAACAAAACCATTGGACCGGTTTTCAAGCATTTTGGTAATAAAAAATTTGCTAGTTTTTTCAACAATCTTTTTGCGAACAATCTATATTCTGAAAATTAAAGTTATATCTGTCAACCATAAGTTGGTAGAGCACCTTAAAAGCTCAAAATTGACCCCAAAATAAGCAAATATTTACCGTTGTTTCCACGACGGAAACCAAGTCGGTTACTTACAAAAATGAATAGTAGGCTCGATAGGCTTGGAATTTTATCTTTGAAACGCTTCATTAGTTCTCGTGCAATAAGCGTGAGGCTCTAAAAAATTACAAATACAACATTTGAGCATAGCCTCCATATCGAAACGTAAGACGTCTTCTACGTCAAAATAAATTTCATACAAAAATATTTTAAGGTTATCAATGCGATATTCTTAGCTTAATCTGAAGATGCATAACGAGAAAGTTTTAGCTACGAAGCTCGCTAAAAATCTTAAAGCGCGCACCGGTGAGCAGTGAGCACGTGCGCATGAGCAGAATACCCGCCCAACCAGCACATTTCAACCTCACTGCATGTGCAAGAATTTTTAATTGTCTGCCGTTTTTGCGAAAAAAAATAAACAAAAAACAAAAGATCACAATTCCGCTACCGCAATCTTATCTAAAGCATCCTCACTGCCTACCAATCGCAGTCTCAAAAATTTGCTCTGCATCCATTGTAACGCTTGCAAGCGCCGGCGGCATTTTCGTTCCAGATTATTGCCGGTTTGCATTGCAAGATTAATGGCATTTTGTTTGCTTTGTTGGCCTCAACATCTTTTTATTTGCCTTTGCTACCAACTGCAATATTGACTTACATAGTTGTCGTTTTGCTGCTGGATCGTACGCACTCGATTTTCAATTTGCGCCAACACTATACCACACGTCGCAACTCGCCCTCCTCATCCACGCTTGGCATCTTGCCAACATGCCTGTTATTTTATTACGTGGATTTGCACTTGGCCGCGTCGGATGGCAACCGCTCAGCCGACTTGCATTTTGTTTTTGTTTGTACGGCTGCAAAGTGCATGTGCCAATAAAAAATCTTTCAAATGCCCAATACCAACAAGTAAATGCATGGAAGCTAAGTTGCAGCCGCACATTCCACGATCGGTTGTCATGCATTTCAGTGCTCCCCTCGAATGCATTGCCCTCGTCGGCTGTGGATTATAAGCTTGACAGTGTTTTATGCATCTATGCATTTTTTATCAGTTAAATGTGTGTGTATGTATTTGAGTTTGAATATACACGTACAAGTATTAGTAGCTGTAAGCGACATAAAGCTCATTCCTCGCTCAGCGTGACCTTGCCGTGTTTGCCAAATGTCAACTACACAAAAACTGTCAACAGTGTCAAATGATTGGTAGCCGCTGCCATTATAATAATTACATATGCGCATATACACAGACAAATATATGTTTTTATGTACATGCATACCGTGACTCCAAATCAAATAAAACAAAAATTTGAAATTCTGTCCGATGGATTTTGATTTGGCTCAAACTTAGCCTAAACAGTTTCCCACAAGTCTCTATGCGTTGAAAAATACTCATATACCGTCTACGATGAAGAGGCAGCAAGTCTCCCTCCGTTCTACTACCTATAAACACTTACCTACATACATATGTACACCCATATTCTGCAACGTTTTCGTATTCGGATTTTACTACGAGTCGTAGAAATGGTATGCTGCAATTCGAATCGTAGTTTCGAACTTTCGAAATTCGTAACAATGGCATGCCTAAAAATGAACGAGTAAGAAATTGACAGCTTTTTTGCGCAATTTTATACGAAAACAATTCAGTGTCAGAAGCGAGATAAAAGAGATCTAAATCGATGTAGGAATGCATGAAATATTAGTAGTGTTCTTTTACAGGGATAAATTTGCCTTTCGCATGTTTATATATACTTTTATCTACTGCTTTATATGAACGTACAAAAAAGAATGTTTGTTGCCCCTTATCGAGAAACTTGGGTCCGGTTTAGTTATTTGCACAATGTTTTTTGGTTGTTGTGTCCAAACGCATAACCCGAATCTAAAAACTTTAACATACACGTATAGTCAAAGGATTAAAATTTAAACTAGAACAAAGGTCTCAAATTTCCCACCACTAATTTATTAATAAATTCGGTTTGCACTATGCACTTTTTTGTAAATTTCGATGTGGGTTCTGCGCAAAAATACTTTGGATGGCGTAGCCGGAGTTATATGCACAAGAAATGTGTATACCTTTGCGGAATTACGGAAGCCCCTCTTCTCCGGCAACACATAAAGGGGAATTCTACTTAGGAAGGGTTATAATCCCTAAACGCGGCCGAAGGCAGAAGCAAGCGCAACAGGTGGTGGACCTAACAAAGTGCAGTTTTCAATGGCTTGGAAGAAGCTGTTATTGTATTAACTGGATTGAGAACCAGTACTTCAGGCATGGGCGTCGCCAGGATCGAAATTAGGGGAGGCTGACATATTGTTGATTTATATATTTTTTTTAAGGAGGTTATCAGTATATTTTTTATGTATGTTACCTCTTAATTTTTGAACCACTTTAACCGATTTCTATAATAATTATTGTTTTTTTTTTAGGAAAGGTGGTACCTCAGAGGTGGTTCCATACTAATTTGGTTAAGGTCCGATCATTGGATCATTAAGAAATTTTCGGTTATCTTCGGTTTTGTTTTTTGCTTAAAAATCACCTTTATAATTCATTGTTCAATGTTTTTGTTTTTAAGGAATCGATTCTAACTTGAATTAATGAAATTATAAAAAAATACTAATTCCTTCAAATAAATCATAGATATGCTCATACAAGTTGTAGATGCAGTGGCGAAAATATAAACTGGGAAAAGACATTTTAGCATTCTTTGGCGATTATTTAATGTTGATTATTTTTTTTTTTATGAAAGTATAGCTCGTTATCTAACAAAGACCATAGGGGTATTCTCTGAGCCTTGCAAAACCCTTGCACGGTGCAAGGATTGCACGGTTTGCAAAGCTGCCCCATACGAAAACCGGCTTTTACCGTGCAATCCGTGCACCATGCAAGAGCTTTGCAAGACTGAGAGAATACCGCTCATGTATTTCAAAGTTTCAAACTTTGCACAACAAAAAATTCGACAACATTTTATCAAAATTTTGAGCTCTTTTTAATTTGGAAGCACCTCTGCAAACTCAGCAACAGCCAAAGGTGTGTAAACGTACATTTCAAACTAATTTAATTTAAAATTAAAAACACATCATTCTTTGAAAATCTTAAAATAAATTTAAAATCAAACACACGGAAGAACCGAAAAGATCGAAAATTCATGATACTTTATTCTTTCGTCTGACGATTTAGAACTGGTTCGGAACTATCGAAAAAGGGATGCAGCGGGGCACTGTTGCTTGCTAGGATATCGCCATGTTAAATTTGCCAGTTGTTTGCATGCAAAAGAGATTTATCGCGAACCAGTACTGGATCTAAATGTACTAGAAGCGCACCAGTTTAGAACTAGAGATTTTCCCCACAGGGTTTGTAGTATGATATGTATGTGTATCTAACAAAGACTTTACTAAACGTTTGATCGCAGACGTGCAATTACATTGAAAAAGCGTCCGAAAAGCGTTGTACTCCTTCACGCCTAGTTCCATCTATGCTACACACTTGGGTCAAAATTTGAGAAGAAGGTTGAAGGTGATGTTCACACGGTACAGTTAGGCATTACATTCAGCTTCCGCTGACCTGATTTCTGGAATCTCCATGCGTCTCTGGCATCTAGGCGCTAACTAAATCCTGGGATGAATATCGCTGATTTCTTAAGTTTGGCTGAAACATTTCACATACATATATAATTGTCTGAATTTCTAAACATGGCGAAATCAATTGAAACTGTGAGGCTGATATCAGTGATATAACTGACATTCCTCTATAGACACATTGACTTCTACTAACCGAAAAATTCGTGAAATTTTAAAAGAAAACTGGTAAAGTGGATTCACCACGAAGGCTTTTATTAAATTAAAGTGACATGAAACTCACATATACTGTGCATAAATTGTTTCGATTATTTTTATATTATCAAAACAGACAAGTTTAATGTATCTAAATATATCAGCTAGGAAATCTCACGCTATGTATGTACTATGCATCATTATTTTATTAACTACGCAGCTGATGAAAGAGAAGTAAGAAGCTACAATAATTACATATACATATTTAGCAAAAAAAAGAAACCGCTTCAGAACACCTAGGGTGCAGTTTGTTTTGCTAAAAAGCTATAAAGTGCTTGCAAAATTCACAGCGACCCTGTTCGTTAAGTTACTGCGCTATCCAATGCTAACAATTTTTATACAATATTTTCATAACAATCCCAACAACATTAAAATTACAAAACCAGGTATAAAACTGGTTAGGACAAGTATTCATCTATGATACACAAGCAATTTGGCATAGAAAAGTATTACAACACGAAAGGCGGACAGAAAACATTGTCTCTGGCACCACCACCTACACGCCGCCGCATTAGTGCATTTTTAGCTGCTTCTGTGCTGTCAGCACTGTTAGCAAGCCCGTTTGCATACAATTTAACCCGCTGCCAATAGTATGGGCGAGACATGTAAGACGCTCATACTTAGCTATATATACTTACATGAACGCACTTTAACTAACATTCAGCTTAACTCTTTGAGATGTTGGCAACGACGAAGCAATAGTCTGAGGCTATTAGGCAAGTAACAGCACAAAACCTAATATACTAATGAACAGTTACGCATGTTCGGAGAGAATCGTTGGGTTAACTTGGGATTAGGGAACTTAAGCATCGTGATGGGTGAAGACGGAGTAATTTTGAGGAATTTGCCAATAATACAATCAACAAACTCAAATCTACCAACACAATGTTGCCGAGGTTAACTTTGAGTAAGTCCTACAAGGCTGTAACCCCTGGAAAAATACTCAGGTTGCGCGATTACTAGTCTTCTATATTTATGGATCAACGCTTGATTATGGCTAGGCGGGCATTTTTGTCGAGGAGAATGCAAAACTTCGTCAAGCCAATTGGGTATGCATAACACGGAGTATGTGTATATTGTCCAACATCCTTCTATGGTCCGTCCAAAAGAAGCACCGTGGATATTCTAAGAATGTGTGAATTCTGAAACTTTGCCAGGAAGGCCAAGCAGTTTAAGTGCCTCCCTAACAGGGCATTGCAAGTCAATACTATCCCGCGCAAAAATACTGTTTACATAGTAGCAGAAGTTGAACTGGTGAGGGTTATTTTTTGAAGCGCTGTTTTTAGACCTGAGAAAGGAAACCCCAGGACAGGTACTTTAGACCCATCCGTATTGGAAAACGACTCCAGCCATGATCTGAAACATGGCGCCCCAATGTGATCAAGATTAGGACCTTGGGGTATTATTTACGTGAATTTTAATGGGCTACATCAATAGATTAACATACCCTAAAGCCATCATTACCACTTGTTACGCATTATGCTGATAATAATACAAAAGTTAATTCGACATCGATAAGCTAATGCTTGAAATTTCTTTAAGCATATTTGCCTAAGAAATATACGGATATGTATGGTAATGTTCGAGATCCGTTGGCTCTAAAATGGTTGGAGTAGAAAGGTAAAAATTAAGGTATCCACACACCTATGCGATTCTGTCAGTGCGAATCTGTTCCGAAAAAATTTACAACAATGCCGACCATAGTTTTAAATGGGGAACCACACACCTATGCGATTTTGCTGCAGCGATCTATTCGAACATTCACAGTTCTTCTTTTGGTCGTGCCGAAATTGCATACTCCGGGTTTTGAGAACGAAAAAGGTCAATAGAAGGATTTTACAATACTAAAATAAAATTGAACATAAGGAAACAAAACATATTTGATGTGGAAAAGTTAAGAATTTTATTTTTGTTGAAAATTATTTAACCTCTTTAACCAATTATGGTAAATTATCTTTTATGGTTTTTACTTTTTGGGGCATAAAGGCATCCACACACCTATTCGATTCTAACGCAACGAATCCTGACCGTTTTTGATGCTGCAGACGTTATTGCTTCGAAAACGCAAGTACGCACACATCTGTGCGATTTTATCGCAGCAAAAACTGTCAATTTATAGACAAACAAAAAGGATTTTTCAACAAAAACTTTTCTACATCAAATATGTTTTGTTTTCTTACGTTCAATTTTGTTTTAATATTTTAAAATCCTTCTATTGACATTTTCGTTCTCAAAACGCGGCAGTCTGCGATTTCGGCACGACCAAAAGAAGAACTACGAATGCAGCAAAATCGTACAAGTGTGTGGTTCCTCATTTAAAACTATGGTCGGCATTGTTGTAATTTTTGCCGGAACAGGTTCGCACCGACAGAATCGTGTGTGGATACCTTAAATAAAATTTTATTTTTGGAAGCTTAATAGCCAATAGAGAGTCACAAAAATATCCAAAGTCACCGCAGATCGTCGCTACTTGTTATAAATTGAAATAGTTTTTAGTTTTTTTTAATATGTGTTTATTTTATGAACATTTCTTTTGAAACTAACAATAATTTTTCATTATATTTAAAATTTCCGGGATATTGCTAAGAAATTGCATTTTGTTTACAGGTGTATTTATTGCAGTTGTTGAGCCTGTCGGAATATACAAGATTCCGATCGATGGATATCGTGCTCGGAAGGCAGTCTGAAAGTACGAGTTCCAGAGCCGCGCTGCTTTGGCGGGTGGAAAGGACTACTTAGTTTCCACGCCGCGCCTTTGCTTCGCTATATTTAATTAATAATAAAGCTTTTTCCGAGAATACCCCTACTACTTTGTTGTGGGATAGCCTTGCTTTTTTAGGTTTTTGTGCTGTTGAATACATTTACTTGCTCTCTTATCCTCCAAGAACCCAGCCATAGCTCTAACTTTTTCAAATATTCTTGCAGCTGTGAGAAGCGTCGCTTTGGATAGCTGTGTCATCAGCAAACGTTGAAATGGTTAGAGTTTCAGCAGTTGGCAAATCACGAGTGTATATTACATTCAATATGGGTTCTAGAACACTGCCTTGAGGATCACCTGCATATATAGGGCGACTTTCCGTTCTAAAGGAATTCTGTCTGACTCTGAAGATTCTTCCCAGCAGAAAGCTTTTAGAAATCGCATAAGTATTAAAAAAATTCAAGGTACACATACTTATCTACGTGTGCATAAGATCTGAGGAGATTAAATAACTAAGTATATCTTCCATTATAGATATGTTCTTATAAGACTGGCGAACGACAAAAGTTCGCTTTTGATCGGAACCGCTCTCGACAAGCCAAACATCGAATAGAAATTACTCAGTAGCAGACGCAATTAGAAACGTTTTAGCAAAAAACACCTACAAGGTTTTTAGTACTGCAGAAAAAACGTTTAGCAATAAATAAAAAAATAATTATGAACATATTTATGTACCTGTTTATATGCATACACATATGTATGTATGTATGCAGAATGTATATGAACTTTATATACATACATATATGTATATGAATACGTATCTACATATCTATGTCTACTTTGAACTCGATCTACCGACACGAAAATACTTAGATACAACATCACACACAATGTCAACAACTTTTATTTAACAATAACAAAATAAGTCTTCCGCATGCATTATTACATTTTGATATCGCATTTATTGTTGTATTATTTGTGCTCACAATTAGCACACTAGCGAATTGTTGCACATATTTACATATGAAAAAGAAAATATTTATGCAATGAATTAAAATGAACTAACTCGACAGAGTTCAATGGTTGCGGACATACATATATACGCCACATAAAACACGCAAAAAATTATGAATCAATGTTCATTATTAAGACTAATTTCTTTTAAATTAAATGCCTTTTTTGGAACTGTTCATAAGGATTGGCGTAAGACTACTCAATGAATGGCTGGAATTGAAATTTGTTTACATGAATTTAGAAAACTAATGACGCACATTTGAAAAAATAGCAGTACCGCAATCCCTGCCAGAAATGGCTTGAAAACTGCAAATCATTATTTTACCGAACTGCAGTATCTTCAATGTTGATCGCCAGAAGGGTCCGAAAGGATTCTATGGACCAGTTTTTCAGTGCAGTCAGGCTGTGGCTTAAGCTTAGATTAAAGACTCGATCTGGCTGGTTTAAACTAAGATTACCCAATCAAATGTCAGCAAGCTGTTCAATATAAACGCAGTTTACGTAATCTCAGTATAAACTGGCACTGAAAAACGGGACCCAAGTGTTTATGTGATTATTAATAGTACATATAGATATATCAAAATGAATGTATCCTGTTGCAAAATGAGAAATGCTTACACTTGCAAATAAAATGGAAACATTCCTTTTCACACCCCGCGGAAACTCTAAAGAAGTTTTAAAATTTACATTGTAATAGGGGAAATCGCACACTGTGCAGTTATAAACAATATATAATATAATAAAATAAAATATATATGATACTTGGGCGTACAAAACTTTTGATTCTTATTTACCCCCCAACATCGAGCTCATGATCCCCCACTGCTTGTAAATAAAGCCTTATCGGCTCTCGTGGCAACTCCGAAGGAAGCAATAACAATTTAACTATGAAATATTTCCATATTCGTTCGAGAAGAAGCTTTGTGGAAAGATTCCGCAATCATTTCATTAATAGCTTTATGTTTGCCTAGACTTTCTCCAACCAGGGAGGAGGAAATCCTATGTTAAAAAGACTCCTTCAAATAATTCATTCATTCTGCGATTTGTTTTCGTCACTCATGTTTTTTATGAACTCCTAAGCCATTCATCCGATTATGACGCAATTTTGGCGAATTTGTGGGAATACATTTGAATTCGCCAGGTGGCGCTGGGGTTAAAATATTATGAAATTTCATATTTATTGACCCATTTGGTTCAAATTTGGCCATTCTATTTACTCACATGATAAGAAATTACTTTGCGGAAACCAGCAGAAGGTAACGACACTAGTGCTCCTAATGAAAGTAAAGCGGTGATTTACTCACCCCTTTTCTTATAGTAATAACCTTATGTCTTAATATATAAAAATCCCGTGTCACTGTGTTCATTTAAGCTATTCTCCGAAATCCCTTAACCAATTTTAATTTAGTGGGTGTGTATTGTTGGTTCCAACTTAAAAGATAGGACAGTTTTGAACCCGAGAAAAAATATTTTTTTTCATTGAAACTTTTTTTATGCTTCTCGCAACGTTCTTAAAAATCACGTGTCGATATGTTCGTTTACGCTAACTACAAACTGCCCATATCCGAAGCGAGAGTTGTGCAATGTTATTCGCGGCTACGCTTCATATGTATGTTTATGTTGGGGAGAAATATGTAGGTAGAATAGCAACAAAATATTGTAGTATGTATTTATACATATCCACTTGCGCACATCAACAGCAACAAAAAATTTACCGTTTAGACACCATCCATTGTTCTTTCCCTGGCTGATGTTTGGACCGTAACCAGAGGTCGTGTTTTTTTTTCTTTCAAACGTAGTGAACAAAAATAACAATATTTTGTAAATTTCGATATCAAATGAAACGTAAGAAACAATATGGGTCTTCACACCCAGCTAGGTATTCGATAACTCGGTGTTGGGTAATTTTTTCTAATGTAACAAACAAAATAATATCTACGATGCATGTCACCTGCCTATGTATCGTTGTATAGCAGGACAACGTCTGCCCGGGCTTACTAGTACTTATATAAATAGGCAAACATGTTTTAGTTACACCTCTTTTACGGCTAAACTATACTTTTAAGGTGTAGAGAATTAAATATCATTAGAAAGGTATTTTGATGTTGATGTGCAGAGAATTACTCGGATTTCAAATTAGTTTAAAATAAAGCGCAAAATTAATTCAAAGTTACACTAATACAAATACCATACATGTACATGGTTGGGCGGAAATGCATCCTCAATCTATACTTTAATACTGCTTTTGAATTATGAAACGTGCTTAGCTGCCGTTTAAGCATAAAATTTAAGTTAAGATTAATAAAAGGAGCGGGGTAAAGTTGAATACGTAGATGAAGAAGAGGACAAAGGCAAAGATTAAAATAAAAGCAAAGAAACCTAAAGATAAAGACAAATAGGAGGGTAAGTTTAAATACTTGATATAATGGCTAATGTGGGGATGCATATGCAGATGAAGATAAAGTTCAGGATAAAGATAAGGGAAAAGATAATTATGAAGATAAAAAAACGATGGAGACAATGATCGAAACAAGGAAAAAGATAAAACTGAAGAAATAGATATGTTATGTAAGTTATGTTATGGTATGTTATGATATACCATGTTAGGTTATGTTACGTTATGTTGTGCTATACTATGCTATGTTATGTTATCTTTTGCTATGTGATGTTATGATATGATATAATATGTTATGTTTCGATATGTTACGTTATATTAGCTAATGCTATGTTTATGTTATGCTGTGATATGTTATTTTGTGGTGTGTTATGCTATGTCATGTTACGTTATGTTGTGTTATGTTATGCTACATATATTATGTTATGTTATGTTTTATTGGGGCATGTTTCTCACACAATTCACCTCAACTCATCACAGCTCATTTCGACTCTTCCCACCTCAGCTGAAATCACCTTAACTTATCTAATCACCTCACCTGAACTAACTTCGCTTCAATTCACTTCACCGTAACTTAACTCACCTCAACTATCCCTAACTTTAGTAGTTGAATTTCAACCACTTGTCGAACACTAATAATAATAACTTACCCGGTAGATGAAATTTTACATGGGTCGATTGATTCCAAGTTGGTGGATGCATTGCACATGTAATATATGTATGTATATATGTATATGTATATATGTATATATATGTATATGTATATATATATATATACGGAGAAAACTTAAGAGATGGGGACTTTCCAATAAAAATTTTCCAAACCAGTAGCACAATTTTTCCCATAATTTATCAGTTGCCAACCTAATCGAAGTACAGTACAACCCTTTTGACTAATACCTTTTAATTTTCACCCTATTTAAACCATCTCTTTAAAATTGTTTCCTATTAGGCCGGTCAAGCTAAATTTTAAAGGTTGCAATGATTCACATAAGGCTGAAAATTGTAACGAATGTTCCGAACATCACTGTAAATGAAATGGAAGAAAGCATCATCGATTCCATATCTGTAAAAAAAACCTATTCAATCAACATCAAAGATCACATAAATTGATTTTTAACATTTTTCAGCTAAACGGTAAGGTTTATCATAAAAATAGGTTAGACAAAATAGTATCGTGTAATTATCTCTAAACACCTTTTGCTCCTAAGAATCGCCATTTCTGGGATACGACTCGATCGACATTCATATTGTAATGTGCATGTAATTCATTTTGCTTATTAAATACTTTGAATAAAAGTTAATTTTTTAACACTGAAAATTCTGTGTGTATGGGAGGTGCGACGGGCTCTTTTCCAATAACTGACATTTTTTCCATTAGAATAGTTTTTATTTCTTCTATCTCCATACCAAGTTCCAGTACTGTACAACAAACACTTCCAGAGGTATGCAATATCAAAAATTCCGTTTGTATGAGAGGTGCCATGCCTCTTTAATCAATTAAAATAATTTTTTAAGGGGGGCATTTTTTACACTATACATAAAAACAAAATATTACACCATCGCATATAAATTTTTTGTTTGCCTTTTATTGATTGTGTTCAATAAAAAACCATTATTAAGTTAAAAGCTACGCACTGGTTACGCATTTTCTCACGTTGTCCTATAGCCTGGGATTCAACTTCTGAAGAAGGAAAGAAGTATATTTTATACTCACATATGTAAAATAAGTACCGCTCAACGAATATCACCAGAAAATTCACTATTTTTGTAAAATACGTAAAATTCAGTTACTGTTGTGAGCAGCCTCTTTTCTCGCATTTGGTAATTGGCACATTTTTTTAATACTTGTCTTATTATTCCCAGAATCTACAAAAGGACGTATGTAAACCCCGAGCTTTAGGTCAGGCCGCTCAAGAAGTTATACCTTAATAAAAAGGAGATTTTATGCGAGCTGCACTGAAAATGTCCTAATTTTTTCGATTTTAGCAAATAAATTTGTCATTTAAACCGTAGGTTTTGTTATGAATAACTATTATAACTGATATTTAGAAATATAAGTAGTATTAACGAAGGTATAGAAGCCGCACCTGGTAGTGCAGCTGCTTTGTGGCGGCAACAATATGCCAGTACGCAAAATGTCCCCATCCCAAATGACTTCCCCATATAGTACCTATGTACAAATGTACTTTCATACATATATTTTTTTTTACAAGGAGGAAGCATCCAAAGCCTATACCCGTCAGAGTGTGGGACTTTAACCCGAACTAATCTGTCCAAGTACCGAGCCCGCCGGTACCACTGATAAGTATTTCGTACTTTCATATGTATATACTTTCATATATATACATATGTAGATATGTATGCACATGTGTATTTCATATCACGTTTCCCAGCGTATACTAATTGATATAGCTAGAAGCCTTGTATTCATTTATATATGTATGTACATACATATGTATGTATATATCTAGTTAAGCTGTAGCTCGTACACGTTGACGCCAATGTGGCTGACCTGTGGGTCAAAGTAGGCCAGAAAAGATTTTACTCCTACTTGCCACTGTAGTGGCAGCGTAGAACAAGAGCCAAAGAAGTGCGACAGCGTGAGTTGATGGATTTGTTGCACATTCATCAACGCGTCAAGAGTGTTTCCGTGTCGAAGAGTAGACGAAGGCTATGGCATAAATTTGTTTACAGAACATAAGCAAAGCACGCACATGCAGACTTCAAACTATTATGTCTGTACATATAAATATGAATAGATGAATATGTACCAGAAGATAAATATTGCATGCACATATATCTATTTATGTAACCATGAATCTAAGCTTGTTAGAATAAAACTGCAGAATGCAAAATTAAAAAATCTCTTAAAAACCCCCTGACGACTTGGCTAACAATTCTCGGCCTGATCCAACTGATCGGTTCAGTAGTTGTGCGCATTCCAACGTTGGGCTGGTGGGCGTTGCAAACACGCACGTACAACAACAAGAACAAACTGATCGAGATTAAAGCGAAAATACGTACACATGATGTAAGTACATATGTATTCATGCCAAATGTAAACTAAAAGAACTAAAATTTCTTTGCCTTGCTTATCCGTTAGGTATTTGTTCGCTGACCGCGTTCATCTTGGCCAACAGTTTACTTTTTACACTTGCATTTATATTTGTTTGTCTCTGTTGGTCGCTTCACACTGACTATCTGACTTTGGCAAACAAATTCCCAATGGATGCGGCAATGAGTGCGCGGCATGCAACAATCAACAACCAACAGCCAACAAACACAAGCACTCGGGCGTTGGTCAGCAGGAGTTACAATCAGACAGAAACATTTCGCTGCTGCGAAATACTATGCCACCGAAAGAAAGATAAGTGGCGAGGAAAACAAAGCATTTACTAGATTAAAACAAAAAAGTACCTAAATACATCGAAAGCTTTCCACCAAAACGCATGTCATGGTATGTGCCTGCTAGCAGAACACCAAAGCCACCCGCGCCCAACCGATCCAACGCGGCTAATGCTGCCTCCATTGTCATTTGCACTTGCTGTCCTATTCGTCAGCCATTTTGATTTGGCTTTTAGTGCGCGCGAGTCGTATTATTTGACTGCTATTGTTGCCATTATTTTGGTTACTACTCTTATTACCATTGTAGCTGTTGTTGTTTTTGTTACTAGTGTGTCTAGCTGGCACTGACTGTAGTCGGCTGAATTCACTTGACTACATATTGTTAATGTTGTTGGTATTTTTGTTTTCGCAACGTTTGAATGATTCTCAGTTGGTTCGTTTCGTTGTTGGTCGTGTCAGTCCCACGGGTAATTATTGACACGGTTGTATGCACTCGGCGGCGCGACTTTGCTCTAGAAAGCGGGCAACAAAGTCATATCTGCCATTACACGCACATTCTACTTATAAAACCATGGATACAGGTAGTAAGGGGGGCGGGAAATAATGGTTATAAAGATAATAATATGTATGTATGTATGTAGAGTTGTATGCATATCAGACAAAAATGTATGTACTTATGTATGTGTGTATGGTATAGGAGTACATACATATGTACAAAAGTTCAAAATACATATTTGTGTCTAAAAAAAATTTCACAGTTAATGTTAAGTGTGTGTACAATATACATATGTATTCAAGAGAGTAATATCGCTGAAGCAATAATTACTAGGAATGTTAATCCCGGGATTCCGGGATACCGGGAAACCCGGCCTTTTTAAAGTCCCAAAAATTTTCGGGATTAGTAATTTGCACTGATGGCAATAATGGTTAGGTTAGGTTATCCTGGCTACCCTCATCCGTACAGGAAAAGGGCACACTTAGGCCTCCATGTAGCTCTGATGAAGCGCACATAATCGTAGATACTGGCCGATTCCAGTTCAGCCAGACACTCGAAAGAATAGCGAAGGAGCGAGCGTCGACGGGCTGTTGCCAAAGCGGGACAGTGGCACAGGTAATGCTCCACGCTCTCGAAGAGAGGGCGAGATCTACGCTTATCTAACCTAGGCCAGATGTATCTCGCTATCTTGCACGTGGGCTCCGCGGACCATCTTACATTTGCCCGTTCGATAAAGTTATTCTGCAGCCAAAGTTTACAGGATGATAGCGGAATACCCGCATTACGAGCGGTACTGATCGCAGGCAGTAGGGTTCCTTTCCGAGCCAGCTCGTCCGCAACACAGTTGCCCGGTATGTCCCTATGACCTGGTACCCATACAACTTGACTAAAGTGACTCCTTGCCAGCTCATTTAGAGTACGTCTACATTCCATGACAATCTTCGTTGTAGATTTATCACAATTAAGTGATTTGATAGCTGCCTGGCTATCAGAAAAATACTTACTGCATTAGTAGGAGATCCGATCAGCCATCTAGCAGCATAGTAGATTGCTGTTAGTTCAGCCTGAAACACGCTACAGTAATCTGGCAGACGGAAACTGAGGATAAGTGAGAGTTCTTGCGAATATATCCCACTTCCTACCTTCAGATCTAGCTTGGAGCCATCGGTGTAGATGGCTGCTGAGTTAGAGTAAGAGATCAGGATTGAATCCTCCTCCCACTCACCCCTTGAGGGGAAGTGATTCTTTAGTCCAGTGGGAGGGACTGTGTAGTCAAGGCGCCTGAAGTTTTCTGGAAGATTTTCCAAAATTCTAGAGTGCCACATGATGGCAATAATAGAAATTCCTTTTCTTGACCAGTATTGGCTATATTTCTTTTTTATGTAATAACTAAAATTTGTATAAATGTCTAGCTCATTATACATATAACACCGCGCGATAGTAAATTTTAAACATAAATATCAATATATTCGCGAAACCATGGGCCAAATATAGTAAATTTGTGTTTTTAGTTTTTCACTCTGACGTCAGTAATTCAAAATTGATTTAAAAACTTCCGAGAAATGTGCTTACAGAAAAAGTATGGGTATCATATTAAAGAGGAAATTCTGTAGAATTTAAACAGATTCAAGTTTTTGGTGCGGAAGGACTGGTAAGTATTAAAAATGTCCCTTTAAAATTTTATCATTGCAATTTCGCAATTGTGTTTTTGAAAAAAATTATATATTAAGGACCTATATAAACTCGATTACATCCTCGAATTTCGTCCTTCTAACTTTATCAGCTTAAAAAATTACCTACCTAGTCGTTCTTTTGAATCCAAAAAATGTTAATTATTTTAAATTCTAAAGAAATTTCCTCCTGCATTTGGTACCCATATTTTTATTCTACATCGCATTAAATTTTTTAAATAATTTTTTGAATTAATCATATCTTTGAAATTAGAAAGTCCTTTAAAATAAATCCTGACGTCATGACGCGTCAGAGAGAAAAAATAAAAATGACCCTTTAAATAAAAAAAGTAGGTTTCAAACCCATTTATTCATTTATTTATTTTAGCTTCTAAAACAATATAGGCGCAATTTTTTCGATTTGAGTTGTTGAAAAGTAAGCCCGGGACTAATCCCGGGATTGTGATAACGACATCCCGAAGATCCCGGGATCGGAAAAAGCTGAAAAATTAATATCCCTAATAAGTACCGACAACTGCATTAATAAAGGTAAACACTAAGTTCAAAATACATAATCTACTTTTACGCAAAATTAAACGAACTTTTTTACTAGCGACCCACGAATTATACATGAATATGATATGAAAATAAATTTTGGAAAATTTGAGTTAGGTTATTATAAATTCTAATTATTAAACGTGGTTACCAAAAGACTATAATTATAATAAACCATTGAAAAAAGAACCAAAGAACATTCAAAACTAATTCCAAAAAAACTCTAAATTGCACTGCGCCAAATTCATCAGACAACGACAGTGTTTATATTTATGCAGTAATTTATTGGAATGCCTAAAGCGCTACCACCTAGAAGTAAATCATGTAGTCTTTCAAAATTACTAGTTGACAGCTCTAAAGAGAACCTATTTAAGAAATGCTAATGGTTTATAAGTAAAGTTAAAGTTAAAGTTATTAAGAGTATTTTTAGTTGATTGGCTTGTTTCTAAACATTAAGCGTGCTTGAGTTGATGACCATATTTCCTATTAGATACTTGAATATTATATACATCCTTAATGTGTATCCTTAATTTTAAAGACACATAAATTCCGCTAAAGACATGCATACATGTATATATTTACATAATATTTCCATAACTCAAACCTAGCATTACTTCAAAAATTGTTCATTGCATATCATTTTGCATAGGCCACTGAACTTTTTATTTACATACAGCGCTTGCGCATAATTTTTTATTGTTGGCATACGCGATCGTACACCGCTGCCGCTGTCAATGACGGCGTTCAATCGTTTTCAATTTGCAGATCAGATCAACAGTCTCGTAAATTGTGTTTTAACGCCAAAGTAAACATACGAGAAAACATTAGTGAGTTCTTAAGAAAATAATGCAAATAAAATTAAACGTAAACAAACTGAAGAT
The DNA here is from genome assembly GCF_013731165.1 of Rhagoletis pomonella. Lineage (NCBI taxonomy): Eukaryota > Metazoa > Arthropoda > Insecta > Diptera > Tephritidae > Rhagoletis > Rhagoletis pomonella. The sequence continues at coordinate 27,795,261 of NW_023458564.1, forward strand.
AAAGTAAATACTTACACACGTACATATGTATGTATATGAGTACATTTCTATGTACATACATACATATATGTATATGTACTATGTAAGTATATTCATAATTGAATTTAATATGAATTAATTTTATAAATATGGTGAATGACATTGAAAATCAAAACAAAACGGGTGCAGGTGACATTTTAATTTGAATTAAACGATGATGTTTTTTATCGTAATGCCGCTTCGTAATGGATGGGAACAAGCTCATTATTGGGGCACCCGAAAAACGGGAACCCTTTTAATTTGGCTGATGCAATGCAAACACTGAATTGCATGACCCACATAAAATAAATATATGCATATGAGCATATAAAAGAATGTTTTGTAGAATTAGTAAATATTTGAAGTTATTTTTGTTGCTATTCTTAAGCTCATTAATACATTCTTGTGTATGTATGTATTTAATGATGCACATTTATATACATAGATATTCTGAGAATATCACCGTCTAAAAGAAAGAACATTTTTATAAATATCGTCGTTTAAAGTACAGAACCGAGTATCAACAAAATGCAAAACCGTGTATCAAGATAATGAAAAACCGCGTATGTGAGGTAGCATAAATTATTTGCTAGAGAGTAAAAACACTCATATTTCAAAATGGTTCCCTTTTTTATAAAGCAATCGCATTTCTGGCTAGTATATTTCAGGACGAATGGATAGGGCTTGAGCCAAGAGCTTGTGTGAGCAAATCTAATTTTTGGCAGCAACTGTCAGTTACGCGGTTTTGCAGAACGACCATACACGGTTTTGTACTTTCAACGACGATATGTACTTAAAGCAATCTTAACTAAAGGAATACTTTTGCCTAAAATGCAACAACAAAACACGTGGGAAAAAAATTTGTCTGCGCGCGGCACACTACGGAAACGAAACTTCCGAATCCGACCATATACTTCTAAAATCCGGAATGATTTATGGCTTTTGCCTTTAAATTTTAATTTGAAAACTTTTTCCGGAAAATAAATGTTTATTGTATTTTTTTTATTATCAAGTTTAATAACGCCAAAAAATCAAAATACAAGCTAAACAATGGGTCAAACAAAGAAAACTGTTTAGCTTTTCTCTCTGACATCAGGATTCTTTAAGGACTTTGAAATTTCAAACTCTCTGAATTTATAAGCTTAAAAAAATAAAAATAACTGAAAGGGCATTTTCAATACATATTCGTCCTTGTGACCCAATAAATATCTCTACAGAATTGTTTCTTTCTTTTGGTACCCATTATTATTATTCTCCATTGCACTGAATTGTTTAAATAATTTTTGTAATTAATCATATCTTTGAAATTTGATAATCCTTTAACAAGGAAGTTTTTGGGTTTTCGTTGCACGATGTAATTAAAGTTAAATTGTTCATATTTTTCATTATGAAAACAAGCTTTTCTGCATTATAGGACAACAACCTTTTTCCATTTTCAACATAAATGATACTCGATGCACTGAACACTCTTCCTGAGTTCGTGGAAGAAGGTGGTGCGCAGGGATATTCGGTCCCAGTTTAAAGAAATTTTGAATTCTTTTTCTCCATTCTAATGCCAGTATGTGTGCACAATTGCATTAAGGTGGCTCACACCAAAAACAGTAATAATTATTTTTCTAAGTTCTGTACCTTAAAAAATTATTTCGCTCAACATGCCGGAACTGGACCACACTTAAAGTTTGAAATGTAATTTTAAAGATTTCATAAAAAAGGCGGTGAAACTTGTTTAAAATCCCACTGAAAATTGCTACATATGAAATTTTCGCTGTCGATCACAAAAAAATAATTGTGGCAAAATTTCAGCCCTCTATCTCCATTTTTCACTTAGCGCTCGCAAAAATAAGAATTTTTAATTAAACATTTTTTTTCTCCTCCTTTTTTAAAATTAAAAATAATAAATGAAAACAAACAACCTTGTAGCCCATTCAGTTCTAGTATAGTAAGTAGGTACCAAGGCATCTAGTACCGGGATTCGGGATCCCGAAACCTGGGAATCCCGAGCCATATTGAGTCCCGAAATCCCGGGATCAAGCCCTCTGGATCTCGGGATAGAATTTAATTTACTACCAAATTAAAATAAAACGACATGCAGACATTGTAATGGCATACAAGAATTATAAAATGCAACCCTACAAATAATCAAATAATATATTGCAATTCTAACACTACTATTATTCTATGTTATATTATATATAACATATATATGAGGCATTATTTTTCATATCGGACACCAATATACTTGTTAATTGTTTTTTGTATATTTTTTATTTAATAATTTTTTCGCTAATAACAAACGTCTCGGATTTTCAGCAAACTTTTCGATTTCTTCCCCCTGAATCATCTCGCGGTTTTCGATAACGAGTTTCCGACGGACGCTCATGAGGTATAGTCTAGAAGGCCTTTCTTCTTCTGTTGTGCTTCTGAGGCAGTTTTCTACTCCTCGAACTGTACTAAACGATCGCTCCACAGTCGCGGTTGTGCATGGAAAAAATGGAAATGCACTTTTTTATCGCTGGTAGAAATTCATTTTCTTCTTTAAATAGATCTACAACCTCAACTGTTAACATTTTTAACCGACTTCCAAAACAGGAGGAGGTTATCAGTTCGTCGGAATCTTTTTTTTTTTTT
>NW_023458564.1:27798006-27860118 GCF_013731165.1 Rhagoletis pomonella
CTCTGAGGTGGTCCCATACTAATCTGGTTAAGATCCGATCAGTGGATCATGAGATATATATATATATATATTTTTTTTTATATGAGAGTTGAAGTCGGTTTTTTTTTTGCTAAAAATTACTTGTTCTATTTCTGTTTTCCCAAGTGCAACCGTCTTACTCCGTGGCAACTCTGCATATCGCACTTCTTTTTCTTTTCTTTCTCCTCTACTTCTTTCATTTCCTTTTCGTCTCTAGCATATAATTCTATCGTGAATGTTAACATTTTATTTTCAATTATCTGCGTACAGATGCTCGCCATCTGAATTGTATTTAATTCTCTAAGAATAAATCGGTGAAAAACTTGCGTTAAACAACATCCTTCAAATCTTCGGTCAAGTTCTTTTTCTTCCATAAATTTTACCAAAGAATGAGTTCGCTTCCCATACCTAGATCATAGATCTGTTGAAAATGTGTCGCGTTCTTTTGTACCTTTTCACTGGAACATTTATTCGAATACAGTGAAAAAGCTGGAGTATTTTCATTGGAAAAGCGTAGTTGTAAAGAGGTCGTTAGTGAATCCAGATAAAGTTTTACTATAGACCGTCGCCAGTACTCATTTTCATTGACCGATGGTTGTTACTTCCGTTTTTTTGTTTACCTTCCAAACGTGGTAGAGAAATTTCTACTCCTAGATCGGCTGTAATAATACGAGATTTGTTAATCAACTCTGTAGTGACTTCCTCTGCATTCTTGGGATCATTCTTCACCACCTCCAAAATATTTTCAATATGAAGAGGTATATTGTCTTCATTTGCCAAATGTTTGCTGTAGGTTCCAGCAACGTTGAATATTTAGCAATTGTCATTAAAGCAATGATGAACATCGGCCTTGTTATAGCAGCATACAATTGATACGCAGACTTTCTTGTGGAAAAGTTTCCCCGAATTGACTACTCTTCTGAAAATTTCCTGATAGCCTTATATATTTTCGACCATCTAGTTTCACACAATCTCGATATATTAGCAGCATAATTCTTACGTGTCGTTGATTCGCGAAAAAAATTTTATCAAATATTTTAGAGTAGAAATAGTATTTCTTATTTCTGGAACTCCGTTTAAGTCATTCACAACAAGATTTAACGGAAGAGGAAAGGTTTTTCTCGTTGGGGTTTTCTATCCTGTTCATCACAGAATCTTAAGAGAATCTCAAATGGGTGTTTCATTCAACTCTGTACCAATTCAATGCTTCGATTAATAGTTGCAATTAATCGCTAGTAATTAACCGATTAATCAGTCGTTTCGATTAAAATCGAAAATTAATAAAAACCATTTAAATAAGTTATAAAAATTTACTGTTTTATTTAAGGATACATTTCTTGTTAAATTGCACTATGAATTCAGTGCACAAACAATCAAGAAAACTAAAAACGAAGGGAAACAATAAATAAAAAGGTGTCAAGTAGTATACCATACGTTATACACCCCGTGTCAAAATTATTAGTGCACCACAAGAATTTTTTTTGTTATTTAATTTTATTTCTTTTTTAAATACAGCCTTATTCTTTAGAAAAAAAACCGTATAAATATAAATATATCAAACTTTGTGCAATATTAATAAAATTCTACGAAAAATTTGAGCTTTTTATTTAGATTTATACGAAAGATTTTCAGTATTCAGTTTGTAGCCCATTACATTTTTGTATAAAAAATTGCTAGATTGAAGTATAACTTACCGTTGATTTTTGGCAGTTGTTTTACCGGTGTTGCTTAATTTCTTCCATATAAAAAAGCGCATTTGGAAAATAAAATGAAAATATATGTATATGTGCGTTGGGATTTTTTAGTTGCTACTTGGGTTAAACTCGGGTTGCAAAAATATCGTTAAAAAAATGGCAGAATACGAGAATGTAAAAAATCTCCCAACTATTAAAATTATACATATGCATGCAATATTATTGAGTGTTAAGAGAGCCAATTTTGTTGCGTAATTTTGGTTCATTGTGTGAGTAAATTATGTATAAAAAAAATTTAAAAATGTAAATGTATGTAAAATTTTTATAGCTTTCCCCCCTGCCCTTACCTGGCTAGGCCCTTGTATGTACATAACGTATACTTAACTAGTTAATCGGCAAATTTATCTACTATCGAAACAGATGTGCAAAGCAGAACTCCTAAGAAAGTATTATTATTATTATGGGCCATATGCACCGCAACCTCTAAAGTGGTATATTGTGCGTGGGCCCCCGCCCCATATGGGAAGGCTTTCAATATAGCCTAGCACCTCCAAGGGCGTTTTGTTCCAAATTTCAAATGGATTAAGGGTAGCACCATCAAAGTGAGCTAGTCTGCGCCTAGCGAGAGCATCACATTCACAGAGTATGTGTTCTGGCGTTTCTTCGTCCAGCTCAAAGAAGCGACAGACGTTTGTTCCCTAGAAAGTAAGTAATATAGCATTTATTTAAGTAACTGTCTTTTGATTTATTAAAAATTATTAATACTACGATTTTGTTATTTAACAGTCTTTTCCACACGAAAAATTTACTTATTCTTTTCAAATAAACCGGCCTACAGAGCGCTGACTCTTTAATAATTTTTTTCGTAGAATCAGATATGGCCCTCAACTTTTCCAATAGCCTAAAATTTTGCGACATTTTAAGTATCAAAAACTTTAATTTTGACATATTTCGAAATGCTATATTTTAAATAAGAAAAAGCAGGGTCCTAAAATAACCATTAAATACCAAGGTTTTTGTCGTGGCCATCGATAGTTTCGATAGTCGATAGTCACAGCCATCGATAGTATCGATACTATCGAAAATGTCGACACTATCGATAGTTTTGATTAAAACAGTCCGAAAATTAAAAATAACAACTTTTTTTGAAAATGAGATCAGAATTGCTAAAATATGACAATATTTTTCTTTTAAGGAATTAAAGTTTATCAACGATTTTTACATAGTTCCTCGAACTGGGTTACGGTTTGCAATAAGCATTGGTTTTTATTTAGATAGATATGTAAATATTTCCGACTTTGAATCTGCATTAAAATATTAATAATTCAGTTTCATATTTTTTATTCAGAAAGAGCTTGAAACATATAATTAAGGTTTTCTCGTAACTATGACATTCAATTTAGTCGGCTATTGCTTATGGGCACAGAACAATGTATGGTATGAATATGACAGATGCACATTACTCCCAACAAAAACAATCACTTATTTTCACTTTTACGACTTTCATGTTTTGTTCAATTCATGTTCGTTCGTGATCTGAACGGGGTTTCAACTTGTAACAAAAGCGTTTTAATGGGGCAAATTTATATTGCTACATTTTTGCCAGTAAATGGCTTAAGGAATTTATAAATGTAATCTTAAAAGTTCGGAATTAAAGTTGTGGTTCTTTATTTTTATCTTAAAGGTTATTACATTTTTATTGCAATTCAATATAATCTCGTAAGAACGCTGCCAGGAAAATGTGAAGAACTCAGCCATATCTAATCTTTCATTTCCGGTATATTTAGGGTCTCCAACAAACTATGGCAAATGGGTAGTATTAATGCTGTTAGTCAAAACCTGGAAGAATTTTATAAATTCGATAAGTGGACTATAAACATAATTCTTGTCTTAAGGGCTCTTTATATATAGCGAAAAAAATTTTCATAGAACATTTTGAGCCTTTAGCTTTCACCATGATACGTTTTGTTGACTTTAATTTTGAAGACTTCCACATCGTCGCTTGGCGCGCAATATCTCTTAACCGCAATACCACATATAAGATAGTCTGAAAATTTCAGAAAATGGCAATTTTGCGCGCAACTTTTGAATGGCTTTCTAACTGAACTTACCAAATATGAGCTTCTGCTATAATTATTCACCAATACAGTATGGAGTAGGCAACCACGGGGTAATCAAAACTAATAATTTTCTGTGTCACATCATACGTGGTATTGCATCTGGCGGATACGAGGTATTACGCGTCAAGCAACGCCATGCATAGGTTCAATAAAGGTGCCAACTGGCATATCCTACATGTAAAATGTTAAGCAGGTGTTGCCGAAGACGAACAAACCGTACGATTAAATGTCATTGCTCTATAGGTATGCCTTTATCTAAATTTTGGATAGAACTTTTTCAAATATATGTCTTCAGGAATTTATACTTAAATTAATTGAGCAATTTGTTCGCGAAAAAATTAACCCTTTAACTACTCTCATATTGCGTCTTTTTGAACCTTTTTCAAAGAAGTTGATAAAAAAAAAATCTAAAAATGTGTTGGTTTTGCTTGGGGTCATCGGCGAATGCTGTGACTGAGTGGTTGGGTAGGCATACTACCCCTCCAAAGGCCCTGGCTTCGATCCATGGTCCCGGCATCTGAATTCGAAAAACTTGTTTCTAACAGCGGTCGCGCTTCGGCAGGAAATGACAGACCTCCGAGTGTACTTCTGCCTGGAATTTCGACTAAACCGTACAACCAGGAACCGAAAATAATCGTTATGATGATTTGTATTTTAAAACTATTTTTGCAAAATCGAAATTTTTTAATTGTATGTTTACGATGTTTTTGATCGTTATTTAATGATTTTTATTTTTCGATCAAAAATATTTTTGCCCGATTATTTTTAATCATTATTTTCAGATTTCATGTTTTAGATTATAAAAAATTTAAATGGGTTCTCAAAACAAACAATGGGTACACATAAAATTTTTTGTTTCGATAACTCCCATTAAAATTATCCGGTTATTATTTTTAAAGACCATTTTAACACTTTAATGGCCTTTTTTAATTAACTTTTCTTCATGCTCACCGCATAACTGCATTACGTTTTTTAGATGACTTCAAAAAATAAAAGCAAAGCCGAAACTAAAGCGATAAAGAATTAAGTATTTATATTTTTCACTTTTTTCAAATAATTTAAGAAATTCTTTTTTTGGCAAAATTCTTGAAAAATCTTCGTTTCCAGTATCCTTGTTGCGTATGGCTCTTCAAGTTATTTTTCCGCAAAAAAAAATTAGCCAAATTACAGCGATAAGAAAGCAAAATCTTAAAAAAATATTAAGCGTCTGCAAATCATTAAAATTTCTAGAAAATATACACTCATATCGAAAATTATCGTATGTGCCGGAAACCAAGTTTTGCTGGGGAGCACTTTTCTTCTACTTTTCAAAGTTTTTTTTATGTTTTTTAGTAAAAAACGTCGTACGAAATATTTTTGTATGGCACTTACGATAATTCCGCCGACAAGAGAAAAATCCATTGTAACATACGATAAAATATGTAGTCAGTTTTTGGCGTAACTATGTAAAGTATTACGAGGTAATACAAACTTGCATAAAAAGTAAATTTCGAAAAAATTTCGCAAATCGTTCGTGCGAGATATATATGACCATAGATCATAAGCAATAACCGCCTAAGTCGGCTTAAGAAAGAATTAATTTATATATGCTATCGTTTTCTGCAACTACTGTTTTATGTGCATGTGAAACTCCCATCTCGTTGGCTAGGCAATTTAAAAAGTTATAAATGAAAATATTTTGGTTTCCCCATAAGGTTAACATTACAATCCAAATCTTTAAAGCGTTTTTTCTCGAATTCAGGTTTTTCGATTTAAGCGATTATTGCTTATGACCACAGATATATACATATGCTGATAGGCCTGAACTGAAAATTTATTTTTTTTTCGAAATCGAAATTTTAAATTTTTAGGTAACTTAAACTAAAATGTATCGTCCTTAGAGATTTAGAATTTTAAAGCCGATCGTATGGCATTATTCAAAAGAATTGTATAGGTTCACGTTTAAGTTTCTCACTTCACAGTTAAAAATTGGAAATTGTCATTTAGGGCCTTCTACCTTTCAAAATCGGCATGAGTTTATGTATCTAGAAAATACTTGTAAGAATATATGTATGTATATGTATGTACAAGTAGAAGTACATAATATTGATGTGTAGTAAAAATATTAACTAGTATTCCAACGGTAGTAAATAAGATCAAAGATATTTTGTAATTTTTAATTTAAAAATTTCGTTTATTTCGCACTTATAATTTTTTTTACAATACAATTTTTACAATTACACGTATTCCCATTAAATAGTTTTTAGTTCTTTGTCTTACAACTTTTTACAACTAGTGTGGCTTTGCTTCGATCATCTTTAACTACAGTGTTTTGTAATTTTCTTTTAATGTGTATACTACATACATACGACTGTACGTTTGTATACCTCCTACTATGTGTTTTATTATGTGTATGTATTTGTTGACTTCTTTTACTATCATTTCCGAATTTCGCACTTCCTATCGCTACTTAGCTATTTAAGTATGTACAAACAAATAAATGAAAATACCTCACAAATAATATTCTTTTTAAGTAATCAGACCTACCTTAATTTTTTATTTTTTTTTCACTTTCTTTTACGTCGTTAGAATAAAAAATCTTTTTTTTTTTCAGAATTAAAATTATTTTTACTTATATTTAGTGACTTAATTATTTACACAGAAAGCGCCACGCCTGTATTATATTGTATTGTATGTATTTAAAACGCTGCTTTGACATTAAATCTTACTGTATTGATGATTGTACATTGGGAGTGTGTGTATGTATGAGTATGACATTTAGCACTGTAGATGGAATAATTGGTATTGATTCTGTTAAATAGAAAATTGAAAATATTGCAACTTGAGTTTTTTAGTGTGTGTTTATTTCACTCAGTTCATTTATGCTAATATTTGCGTTTTATTAAAATTGTCCGCCGTATTTAGTGAGCATTTGTATTTATTTATTGACGAATTTTTGATTATCTAGTATTATCTGGATATGTAGACCAAAAGTTTAGAGAGCTAAATTTATATAAGGGGAACAAAAAATTAAAAAAGCTTTATACAACTAATAGTGAGACTTAGAATTGTCGCGCAAAGGGTTATATTGGCAATATTCTTCTTTGATTCATAAAAAAACAGATATTGATTCCTTGCTTTCTTTTATGTATGGACTCGTATTTTGCATAAGCCCAAATAGAAATTCAAATACCTATATATGATAAGGTTATAATTGCTTATGGTCGCCTAATTACCAATTACATTTTTGAGCGAGCAGAAGGACATATCTTCGCCTGAATAAAAGATTGTCATAACAGCCATTTTTACAATTTTTTGTTATATATGCATTTATATATTTTAAACTAAGATCTTTCGATTTGTTATTGACTAAAATTTTATGGGCAATTTAGTTCAAATGGAGTTAATAAAGCCGCCATACTAAACTTATTAAGATCTTTCAAATGGCGCTATCCACTTTTTGATATCGCCTTTAGTTTCCGAGATATTGAGCAAAAAGTATCGTTAATTTAGTATAAATTTGCATCACATTTTATCGTATGTCATAAAAAGTGGCTGCAAAATTATTGACAAAGGTAGCATACGGCAAAATTTTACTAAAGAAAATTCTTCATAAACTCAAAAATAATTAACAATAAACAATTAAAGCTGGTGAACCCACATGCCGTTAAAACGCTCAAAATTTTTATTCAAAAACCTATATACTATTCCAAATGTTAGTCAGACTTATAAGCGATCCGAGTGCCATATTTCATCTTAATCCGTGCAGCCGTTAGTGAAGAGAGGTCTCGCATAGTGGCGGTTTTTAATATCATCAAATCCGATATAAAAGTTCTCACTTCAAAAAATAAAATCTTATCGCACATCGACCCCTCATATTTAAATTAGAAACAACGGTGCAAATCTAATGACCTTGACACTCATATTTTAATATTTCATAAAACTTGCGTATAAGCTAACTAAATACGACTATTCGAAATCCTTTTCGAAAGTATTTTCAAACTAAAATCTTCTTCTTTCTTTCGTCTAATACCCAAACTGTGATCCATATTGCAATTACGTAATTGCCTTAATTTAAGTTGAGTTGGACTTTTTAAACAGGTGGCAACCATCTTAAATATATTTGAAAAATAAAAATTTTCAAACCAATTTCCATTGATTAATAGTTCCTCAAACTTATTAAATAATTTTATTGACACTTTTTAAAAATGTAGCAACCATCTTCAAACATTCTGAATGTTCAAACTAAAGTTTTTTCTACATTCTTTAGCTTGACACCCGTATTTTCATATTTCAAATAGTTTTCGTGTAAGTTAATTAAATTCGACTTTTTAAACAAGTGGCAACCCTCTTCAGAAGTAGTTGCAAGCTAAAACATTGTTAAATAACCTTCTTCTGACATTGTTACACACTAACTGATGAACGATCAGTGCGGATCTGATGGCATTGATTATTAAATAAGTCAGTTTAATTGTTTAAAACGTGGCAACTCTTTTCGAAAAAGTAAAACCTTATTGCACATCTACAGCTCGAGCCATTTAATTTGACACCTCATGAAAATCGAACGAACAGTGCAGATCTGATGACCTGGACAAAAAATGCCTTCGCGTATTATATACTTATATAGATAAAAAAAGAATTTCGTTAACTAATAACATTCTACGAGATCTTGGAGGAAATCTGTAGTCGCGTTTATGATAAATTTCCTTTTACACTTCCATCGCGATTTCGCAAAACCTGTCGAAAGTAACATATGCCAATCTTGTATCCAGGCGTATATATATATACATACTATGTATGTATGTAGGTAGTGCACTGTTTAAGCCAGTTACTTAACCAAAGCTACATAATCGTGAATATACTGGTAAATGTACTTACATTAATTTATTGCTGTGCTTGCGGCAAGTTGACACAATGTACATACATACATACGTTTTTTAATGTCTAATATTTTAAAAGAAAAGAAAGCCATGGATGCCAACACAAATGTTGGAAAATATGGCAATATATACGTACATAGCAATTGGATTATCCGCCATGAACGGTGTTCGAAAATTGCTTGTGAAAAAGTAAAGTCAGAATTTTAATGCCGCCACCGCCTAGGATTGTTCCATACCGAAAAAAATATACCCCTATTTTTTTTATGATATCAAAAAATATTTAGAGGTCGCTCGAAGTTTTCCATGTATTTTATATGGGCAAAAAACAACTTTTCGTAGAAATGGTGTAGAATTCTTGGAAATCAATATTTTTCGATCGGAAAACTCTGCTTCTCTTAAGGAGACTCCCAATAATAATACGCAATTGTTTTTTTAACCATTTTTTCGAAGTAACTATATTTTATAGGTCCGCCCAAAACACACAGAAAGTGCAATGGGGGAGCAATAAAAAATCTTTGGTATTAAAAAATGGTTAAATAAACAATTGAATTTTGATACTGGAAGTCTCCTAAAGAGAACCACAGTTTTCCGAACGAAAAATATTTAATTTCAAGAAGTCTACACCATTTCTACGAAATGCTATTTTTCCCCCATATAAAATATATGGACAACTTTGAGCGCTTTGAGCGACTTCTAAATATTTTTTTATTTCAAAATAAAAAATAGGAGTATATTTTTTTCCGATATTGAACAACCCTAGGGGTGGCGGCATTAAAATTCCGACTTCACTGTTTTTGGACCACTCTTATATATATACATATTAACAGCACAATGGGCGGTACGTAGCCTGTATGCTGCTTTCTACACGCTCTGTCTTATGTTTTAGTTCCGACAAGAAAAAATATATACACAGCAAGTTATGTCAATTTTTGATTGGTAACAAATTCTTAAACTAAAATGATTAAAAGATTTAACTTTTCTTCGCTAGTGCAGTCACTTTGTTTGGGCATTCTACCAAACATTTTACGCCGCCTGATAGCGCTAACGTTACGACTACGGATACCGCACTGGACCACTTGCTTGGGCTTACTTGAGACCTGTTTGAAACCGGAACCTGCGAGAAGCAGAAACTTGTATTAGCCATATTTTTGCGGTCCCTTGTTTCATAATTTTGTCCAAAAACAAGTTCCGCCGATATAAAATTTCTCCTCAGAAACTGTTTTTTGCATAACACTTTTATATTATTATATCGTCGTTTAAAGTACAAACCCGCGTATCGTATTTCTTCAAAACCTCGTAACTGACATTTGTGCCAAAAAATATATTTGCTCACCGGAAGGTCCGGGCATGAAACGCTTATCCATACATACTAAATTATAATAAAAGAAAGAACCGTTTTGCAATAAGATAGGTTTTACTCTCTCCTATAAAATTTGGGCAACCTCACATACGAGGCTTTGCATTTTCTTGATATGCGGTTTTATACTTTAATCGATGATATAATATTTTTTTTAAACTTTGATATACTGAAAACTCTTAATTTTAAATATTGGACTACGGCAACTAAATATATTTTGTCCTTATGTTCAACCGGTCTAAACCGGATTTCTGATGCGTTGCAATTCCGGCTCTAACAGGCTGTAGTCTACACATTACAAAGGCTACGCGTTAGGTTGAGTTTGTTATACAGCGAAATTGCGGCGATCAAATACATGAAATTACTTATCGCTTCTTGACGCGCAATACTTTACTTAAAAATTCAACAAAGCGATTTTTGCTGTTCAAGCCGTAAACATATTGATGGAGGATGGTTCCGTGCGCAGAAATGGAAAGCTTTTGACTGCCATTCAGCTGGGAGTGGACAGGAGTGATTCTTGTGTGTACGGTTCAAATTGCAGCTCACAATGGCCGGATATTTATATCCAGTCCACGTATCCTCTGAGTGAGAAGGCGTAAAAGTTCGCATGCGCTGGACTAGGGTCCCGCCACGTCAAAACCAATCCCAATGAAAAACAAAAAGCAGCCTCGGATTAGACCCCCTTTTTCCGATGACGATTACGGCAACCGTATTAAGGACTATGATTTGAGGGTATGCACCTGGAATATCCGGACCCTTAATAGGGAAGGTGCTGGCTTATGCCCTCGGGAAGACTAAGGCTGACATCACCACCATCCAAGAAATGCGACGTCTACTATAGTTGCCACGTAAAGGAGCCCAAATTCGGTGTGGGATTTGTGTGTCGGAGAGAGAGAAAAGAGAGGCCGAAATACGTGAGTACGAAGAGCTTGAAATCCTGTCCGACAGGAAAAACGCCCGAAAATTTTATTAGGGCGTTAGGCGACTAATTGAGGATTTTAAGACCAGGAGGAACTCCTGTAAGAAAAACAATGGTGACCTAGAGAGTGATGTCTAGAACGTGTTTAAATTATGGAGAGAACACTTTTCCACCCAGTTGAATGACAGCAGCACTGAAAATAGTGGAGACGGGCTCGGGTTCGTCGACGACGCTGGAATCGATATCCCACCGCCTTACTATTACGGCGGCGTGGAGCTGATAAGGGGCATGCATCAGCTCTTATGCAGAATTTGGTCAGATGAGCGCATGCCCGATGACTGGAATTTGAGTGTGCTCTGCCCAATCCACGCGAAAGGCGACCCCGCCTTTAAACTGATGTTGGAGAAAATAATACGGACCGCAGAACTGAACTGCTCAGGCACAATACTTTGCAAGAGCGTACAATTGCTGGCGTATGCCGACGACATCGATATTATCGGTAAAAACAAGGGCTACGTCTGTTCTGCCTTCTCGGGATTAGATGGAGAAGCAAGGCCAATGAGTCTGGTGGTGAACGCGGACAAAACGAAGTATCTCTTTACTTTGTTTATTTGGGAACCAGCATTAACACCAATAATAATGTCAGCCTTGATATCCAACGGAGAATCACTCTTGCCAAAAAGTGCTACTTTGGACTGAGTAGGCGATTGAGAAGTAAAATCCTCTCTCGTCGCACAAAGATCACACTCTATAAGTCACTCATCATGCCTGTGCTGGTGTATGGCGCGGAGGCATGTACAATGAAAACACATTATGAAGCGGCTCTTGGAGTTTTCTTGAGAAAGATTCTGCGAAGGATGGCGATGGCGATGAGATGTATGCGCTTTACAACGATGTACAATGGACAGAAACGCTCCTGCTCTGAAAGTATTTGAAGCGGGCCGCGATGCTGTTAACAGCGGAAGAGGAACGCCTCCTCTGCGTTGGAAAGACCAGGTGGAGAAGGACTTGGCACAGAAGAAATTGACTGGCGTGCTGTTTTGGACTCGTCCCAAATCGCTTCGGCGCTTACAGCGGCAATGAAGAAGAATAAAAAGAAGACATTGACATTATAAACATTTTTTCACATTGAGATCTTGGCGGCGAAATGGTATAGAAAAAGGAAGGTTGGTCTACCGGTGAACGAGGATAAGACAAAGTACCTTCTGGTGACACATAACACGTCACGTCAGTCTTGACAATTATGAAAAAAATTATAACTTTGAAGTAGTGAACGACTTTGTTTACCTAGTATCCAGCAAAAACATCACCAATTATGTCAGCTTGTAAATAAAGCGAAGAATAACTTTCGCTACTTTTGGTTCGATAGGCAATTGAAAAGCAGAGCCCTTTCTCGACGAACAAAAGATATGTTTTACAAAACTCTCATCATGTCCGCTCTTTTATATGGCGCAGAAACCTAAACGAGGTCGAACAAAGATGACAAGCACCGACCAAGTTTAGCTCATAAAAATACAACGATTGCGTTGGCTTGGATTTGTTGCACGCCTGGATGACGAGGCTCCGGTGAAAAGATATTTCGACTCGACAACCGTGGATGAACAACGAAAGCAAAGGCCTCCACGAAAATCTGCAAAGAAGAGAGGCAGTGGCGAAATTTTTGGCCCCGGCCCAAACCGACAAATAAGAAGAGAAGAAGGAAGAAAAAGAATATTTACTCCTTTAGATGTAAAGTACTGTTTTGGGTCAATTATTGAATCCATAGTGGATTCAATTTTCTGAAATCTGCGAAAATACTGCCTCAAACTTAAAATGTAAATTTGTGAAGTGACATTATTGAATCCGTCCGTGATACGTTTTCGTAGCGATTTTCTACGACATGTTAGTGATGTCGGAATACACTGAAACAAAAATCCATCTCTGGATCAAAGAAAAACTTTCCTTACTTTAAGGTCGCAAATTCTTCCGAATGAGTAAAAAATTCTCCCGAATGAGTAATTTTTGTTTGGAATGTGTAAAAACGTACACGAAAATATGGAACTGTGCATATAATCTATCATTTTGAAGAAATGCTGGGCATGAAAAGAGGATAAAACTTCTTTAGTGCTATTTCGTTCCCATTTTTCTTCATTTTGATTGCTGTTTTTCTTCAATTACGAAAATTTTTTTTGAGAGTAGAGTTTAAAATTTAGTAATCTTTAAAATGGTAAACAATAATGATAATGGTACATATCGTCCCGTTTCTGCCTTAACCTCGTATCTGCAATAGAGGTATTTTAGAGAGTGTAAGAAAAAATGCTTAATTTCTTCCCCTAGGATACAATAAACGCATTTTTTACTTAATATTTCTGGTTCCACTAACAGTAGTGAGCACCCTCATTAAGTCTTTGTTCTATTTACAAACAGTGCGACGCTTACAAAGCTGTTATAAGTGGTAATATTAGTTTTCCAAAAAATTTTAGATATGTGGTTAAGGCAGAAACGGGACTATTTGTTTTTGTTAAAGTTTTAAACTTGTTACATTTTGTTTATTTATTTATTTATTATATAAAATTGCAATTCATTATATTGGGATGCTGAACGCCAGTTAATGAATGCATGTTTGTCTATACAAAATCTAAATACAATTGATATTATAAACAAGTTAAACAATGCCATGAATTAACAAATAAGGGCTATTCTCGCAGTCTTGCAAAGCCCTTGCACGGTGCACGGTTTGCAAAGCTGACCCATAGGAAAACCGGTTTTTACCATGCAATCCGTGCACCGTGCAAGGGCTTTGCAAGACTTTGAGAATACCCCTATTGTACTTTCTAAGGCCGGCATTCATTTCATAGGAAATTTTTCCGGCCGTAAATTTTTCCTATTGATAAATATTGATGTTTATTGTTCGGGAAAAAGTACTGCGATCCCCAAGATCAAACGGGTGCGTATGATTAGCGTAATGAAATTTATGTGTTTTTAAAGTTGATTTTGGATGTTATAAGGTTAATAAAATTTAATTTACGTAGTCTATCTGCGTTTTTATTATGTTACCTCATTATAAAAAGCTGAAATTAAATAAACAATCATTAAAATTAGGCAGTCCATTTTAATTGTTTGAAATTAACTTACAGATATACTCGTACCCGGTGTCAACGTCCGCGTAATTATTTTCACGCCATAGGCGCCGGGTTAAATTTTAACTGTATCTATACTTTGCGCCATTTGATCGAAATTTCAAAATGTGACATTTGAGTCTGGCAACAATATTTTCGAGTTCACCCAGATTCAGTGATTGGAAATTTTTCATATTAGTAACGAACATTCGGATTCGTAACGAACATTCGGATTCGTAGATTTTCTACAAAGCATTCAAAAATCGACTCGATTAATATGTTAAAATGCCACAATAACGCAATAAAAATATTGAAAGTAAATTATTTTCTTAATTTATTTCACTCTGTTTGTTCACCTTGTTTTATCTTCATAAAATTTTAGTCAAGCTAATCGCTTTCACAAAAAGATAGAAAAACCACGGCCGTTTTTGTTAAGCAACTGTTGCGCATTGCAGTTGATACCTCGACCGGTCTCATTACATTTCCCACTGATTTCTGCTAGTTGGCGGAATCGAAGCATTCGATTAGGGATGCAAATTTCGAGGAATAACATCGATACATTGATAATTCCAACGCAAAAATTATTACTATTATTAGTATTATTATCATTATTATTATTAAATCCTAGTTAATTTTAAGAAGACTTTAGTAATTTTGAATCCCAACCAGTGCAGTCTATTGAAATGCAGTTGGAGAAATACTTACATATCGCATACCGTCTTCAAAAGAGTCACAACTCAAAATTTGGCATTTTTGAAATTATGCGCTAAAAATATACACAGACCTTTTATTTGCCTTTCAGCAAAAGCTGGAGCAAATTTTTGTTATAATTTGTTAAAAAAAAACCTAAGCTTAAGTCGTCCTTGCCCATATGATTAACATGTGCTACGAAATAGTTTTTCGCATTTTCTGACGAACGTATTATTTTGAGTTGTGACTCTTTTGAAGACGGTGTGCGATATGTATCTTCCTATATTTTTATGTCCGCGCTCATTAGAAAATAAATTCGTAAGGGTGGTGGGCCTAAATTTCAGGCCTGGGTTTATTGCTAGTTAAAAGCTCGAATAAATATCATTTTCCGTCACTATGGAATTATATGTATGTCGCAGACGGTTGGTCGGCCTTATTTGATAATTTGTTAACATTCCCAATCTTTCAGCCTAGCCACCATCATGTTTCGTAGCATCAACCAACCTCGAATGTGGAATGAAACGAAATGGGGCTGCGAATTCCGTTTTTTATTCAAACGCGCATAGCAAAAACAAATAACTAGTAGTAACTTGATTTTGTTGTTCTTTCTATTTTAAAATTCTTGAAAGAACAACCTTTTAAGCACTTCTGCACGTTTTTTTCTATATTGTTTCTAGCAGCCATAAAGTAAAATTTTATTACAATAAGGTAGCAAAAATTGTGAAAAAATAGTTACACAAAACCTTAATTTTTTCTACTTAACACAAAACAAGTTACTTGTTTTTGTCGTGTCACAAGAGTAATATTGTCGATTTTAATATGTTAGAAAAAAATGAATTCATGATCACTTATAAAATCTTCTAATGAAATCAATATCGCTAGCTTAGAGTAAAAAAGTTGCTAAGTCCCATTTTAAAAAATTTATAGGAGAGGAAAAAACTTCTTGTAGCCATTTTCTTCAAGTATTTCGCAAAACTTTAAATACAACATTCTGCCTGTTTAAAGCAAAGAAAAACTCTATACGAATCAGAAGGACTCCATCTTTAATAAACGATTACGTACTATTTTAGCCTTATCGGATTTTCGGTGCTTTTTGTAAACTTACCAAATTTTCCTTTCATTTAATATAAACGAGAATAAACAATACATTTTAAATTTCACTAGCCTCCTGTATCAAAATATGAGTTTTCATAAAAAGTGGACTTAGCAACTTTTCACTCTAAGCTAGCGATATTTATTATATAGGTGGCACAAAGTTCACTGAAATGCCAATTCCACTTTTTTCCAAAATTTAGTTTTTGATGCAGAATGATAGATAGTGCGAGACTACATCGATTTTTCGTCTCTCCTGAACAATTTCAAAAAATTAACTTGGCACCTTTTCACCTTTAGGTAACGCGATATGTACAATATACTTCTAGAATCTAGAGTAAAGTATAAACATTTCATGAGTATCTTCTAAATTTATACTTAGAAACGTTAAGTTTGGTGCCAGCACCTCTTTTGGCATGAGGAAAAATTTTGGAAGGTGCCCCGAACCCTACCTTGGAAAAATTGGCTTGGACCACTCTAATGTACATATGTAGATATGTATATAAAAATCAAATGTTTAAAATAATCGAATTCGAAATTAGAATAAATGTAAGTAGATATGGGCGCATGCAAATTTTAAAAAGAGATTTTGCGAATGTATTTCTTTTTTCAAAGGCAACAAACTTTGTGAATATAAACTTAAAATTCAAATTTTCTATTTTCTCGGCACAATCAGCTATGGTCAAATTTACGTTTTTCGATTTATTGCTAATATCACTGGGACTTTTTTATAAAGTTTTATATATATTCCATAGAGAGCGAAAAAATCCACATTTTCGTTTCCCCTTTTCTGACAAGTGAGTTAGATGCAAATTCTTTTAGATTACGAAAATTTCTGTAATTCTTTGTGATATCAGACAAAAATCACTTAATATCAATATATTTTTCGGTCGTGGGTCGTAACAACATCAACAGTGGTCGCCCTCGCCCCTCGGCAGGCAATGGCGAATCTCCGAGTGTATTTTTGCCATGAAAAAGCGAATCATAAAATCAGTTTGCCATTCGGAGGCGGCGTAAAATTGGAGAAGAAGCTCGGCCAAAGACTTAGCAAAAGAGTGTAAACGCAACAATATTTGTATTGTTATTATTGGTTATTCAAAAAAAAAAATTTTCATGTATAGCCGAACTCGCACGAGGTTTTAAAACGTCAAAATAAATCTGCATCTTATTTAAAAAAAAAAAAGCCAGTTGAAACTGACTTAGGTACTAACTGTTTGTTTTAACGTTATGACACCGGTATTTTTTAATACGCAACTCTGTCATTAAAATATTTTTCAATTAAAGCCACTTGAAAATCAGAGATAAGGATCTTTCAAAGCTCTTTGTGTACAAGCATTCGTCATCTATTTTAACTAAGTTTTCGGGCTACTTCTTATGAAAATTCATATTTATTTTATTAATATTAATATCTTTTAAAAATATGAAGAAACACTTAAAACTGTATCAATTTTTTTCCAAAAAGTTAAGCATCATAAAAAATATACGTGTCTACTTATTTTCTTAAGATGTTTCTATATGTATGTTTTTCTCTACACGTGGTTTGGTTACAGTTACTAAATCTTGTGTCGAGCGAAATATATTTAGATTACTCTTTTCTGAGTGCACTTACGGGATGTAGAATTCTTAACCCTTTCAGTACAAAAAATCAACCGTTTAAGCTAAAAATCTTAAAATTTGTATACCGGCTAATTTTTGGTCATTGATTTCAAAAATTTTATAAAACCGTTAGGTTTACCGTTATTGAGCGTCCAATATATTGGACGGAAGTTTTCTAGGTTTGCGAAATTAGAAATTATTTTGATTTTTTTTTTCTTGCGGGAAATATATTTCAAAACAAACAATAATTTTTATAATTTACAGAAGATTCAATAAAATTTTAGCAACAAAAGCTCTGATTTTCTAAAAAAAAAGAACTTTTAGCGCGAAAAAGCGTGTCCAATATATTGGACACTTCTACTGAAAGGGTTAAAATAAGGCGCCCATAATAAAAAGGCCGTGGCGATATGGGTAGATGCTAATACGAATATGTATGAAGATTGCAGTGAAGTGTTAGTGAAACAAAATTTAAGAAAACACCCACCACTCAAATCTGTTTCCGAAAAACGAAAAAAAGTAAACGCTTCATTATTTTTTACGAATTTGTTTAAAATAAACTTTATTTTACGACTTCATATACTATACTTATTTACACACGGCTTTTTCGAGCTTAGAAGCAAATTAATTTAATTTAATTATGTCTAATTCACAATTAACAATATTGACTTCCCACTTAAAATAGTTTTCTCTTTTTGTGTAAACAGATCAAACGAATTTAGATCTATAAAATAATATGACTAAGTTTTACTTAATATTTTACACTTAAACACAATAATTTAGTTGTATGTAAAAAAAAGCAAGCACAAAAGGAATTTTCCATTTCATTTATCACAAATAAATTTGTTGTTCTCCTTTTAGTACAGTGTGATATTTTGCAAAAACTAAGGGGAGAAATTAAGCTTAAGAAAATTTTTAACATTTGTTGCAATTAAAAATTTATTAAATTAAGATTTTTTTAGTAATGTTTACATTAGCACTGGATTTTAAAAGAAAAATAATTTGTAATTTATGTAAATAATATTGGATTAAGTAATTTTTTTTTTAGAATTTTGATTCTTCATTTGTGATAAGCGAAGACATTTCTAATTTCGCTCAAACTTTTGGTCTACATTTTGTTTTGTATCCTAGTGTTTACATACAGGTTTGAAAACAATGAGTTGCTATTGCCAGTTTTCTGTTGTTGTGTAGGTGTGTGTGTGTGTGTAGCTTGAGTCTCTACACCCGAAAAGTGCCGAAAAGCGCTGTCTAAACAAACTGAAACGTACATACTAACTAAACTTGGATTTGTTTCAGCAATTTTATCAATATCTATGTATGTAAAATATTGAATATCTACATATAAATAATTTACCTTCGGCTTAGGTATGTATGAATATGAGTGCGCGTTGTTCGGGCACTTAGCCCTTCACAAAACATGTGACCGTCACCGTTACAAAATATTTTGTTTGTTTTTAATATTTGCTGTGCACTTTTCGTCACTTTTTGGTGCATTGTTGATGGCGCTATTTAGTTGTTTGCAATTAGGTGGCTTTCGACGTTGTTTCAGCGCAATTTATGAAATTAAACTGAATTATTTGGTATTTTTAAATGTTTTTTTACAGTGTGAAGTTATGTTTTTAATTAAGAATGTCTTGATGTTGTTGTTGTTGTTGGTTTTGTTCTATGCGATTACCCACCGTTGCGCTCGTTTTGCAAAAATTTACAATTAACATTTACATTCATTAAACTATAAATTATTGCATGCATTTTTTAACATTTAATTCAGATGCTTACAATTTTTTGCCATTTTTCACATTTGCTTATCCTAAATGCAAAACTCTATTTTATTTTAATTTGTTTTTCTTAAAAACATCACTTAGTTTCTTGTTTGATTTTAATTGCATTAATATTTGCAAGTTTTAGAAACTTTCGAGTTTGTTTTTTTTTTGTTTTTTGCGTTTTATTTTTTGCTTCGATTATACATTTAATTCAAGATGTTGTTGTTGTTTTTGTTGTCTACAAGGAGAGCTTAAGTAGATCGTTATTTAGTACTTCCATACATCAACTGTGTAAAATTCTTTCTATTAAAGACTACTGCTACTTTTTATTCGGTTGTTACTTCATTTTTTTATTTACTTCATTTACTTAATAATTTTAAGTTAACACAGATTAATGCACTGGTATAGCTCTGGCAAATGGCGTACAACCGTCCACATACTTATTAACAAGTCTATTTAACTGGCCCACTGCCCTCTGAGCGATTCGTTTGCTCCCGTTTGGCGTTTGATTCTATGACTCGATCGTTGGGTCATATGGTCCTTTTTCAATAACAAATTCAGACCTTAACTGCACGCGTGGTGAGACCGCTCTTCTGCCTTACCGCTGTCATTTGGTTTCCCTATACGCCGCAACGTTTCAAAGCGCAGCGCCTAGTTCCTGGCTGATTTTCATCTTACGCGCTTCGCTTAAGACGACTCATACCCGAACCAGGCGGCCGACGCTGCCGCTGCGGCGGACGTGTGCTATTCACCGCTTCCGCCGAAGGAGTTGAAGTGCCTTACGCTTGGTGCCGCGGCACCGAATTGTAAACTCCATTCGAAGAGCCGGCGGGCATGTAGCTGTTGTTGTTGCTGCTGATGGTGATGCTGTTGCTGGTGATGATGATGATGCTGGTGTAGCGAATGCGGGTTTAGGTTGAGGTGATGCATGCCCGCCGCACTGCCCACACCCAGCACGGAGGACGCGGAGGAGGGCGATGAGGATGGCGCTTGCAAGGCGCCGCTACTGCTGCCTGCGCCGGGTGATGTTTGCGGCTGTTGCAGATGTTGGTGATGGGCGGCGGGATGTTGCAGCGCTGGGTGCTGCTGATCGCTGGTGTGAAAGAGGTGCGGATGGTGCGCGGGATTGAGGTGCGGGTGTTGATGTGGATGGTGGTGCTGGTAGCGCATCGGATCGATGTACATAGCGGCGGCTGCAGCGGCCGCTATCGATGACGCTTGCTGTTGCTGCTGTTGTTTCACCTGAGCCAAGTGATCACTATCGTTGTTATTGTTGTTGTTATTATTATTCGTACTGTTGTTGTTATTGTTATTATTGTTATTCGCAGCCAGGCCCGCACCGATGGGCGATTGCGGCGACAGCACATTGGTCGTCATCGTCGCCGAGGAGCCCGCAGACGACGACGGCGTATTTGGCGTATGTTGGCTATGTGGCTGGTGCTGTTGCTGCTGGTGTTGTTGCTGTTGTTGCTGCTGATGCAGCGATGCAGGAGTGGACGCAGCTGCAGCTGAGTTCGACTCCTGGATTTCTGATTGCTAGTGAGCCGCTAACTGATGCCCCCCCGCGGACTGCATGTTTTGTGGGCTAAGCATGGGCGGGCTATGGCTGTGACTGTGCGTGCCCATCGGACTGCCGTGCATATCGTGATGCGGATGGTAGCCGGCGTGCGGATGCATGTGACCCGGTGGCATGCCGTCCATCATATCGCCGCCCATTGTGTTCGGCGGAGTCATGCGCTTCTCCTTCTGCCGTCGGTTGCAGAACCACACCCGCACAACCTCCTTCTCTAGCTGCAGCGAGTCCGCTAGCGAAGTGATCTCTTGGGCTGATGGCTTCGGCTGCTTATGGAAATGTTGCTCAAGCGCGCCCTTTACACTCACCTCAATGCTGGTACGTTTCTTGCGCTTGCGTCCCTGCGCCGCGATCTTGTCGATGCTGGTCGGCGAGCCGGTTGTAGAGTCAGCCTCTTCGAGCCATTTTTGTAGAAGTGGCTTCAATTTGCACATGTTCTTGAAACTTAACTGTAGAGCCTCGAAGCGGCAAATTGTCGTCTGAGAGAAGACGTTGCCATACAGGGTGCCAAGCGCTAGACCGACGTCCGCTTGTGTAAAGCCGAGCTTAATGCGGCGCTGTTTGAACTGCTTAGCAAACGCCTCTAAGTCATCTGAAGTGGGCGTGTCTTCTTCACCGCCCGACACGTCGCGATCGCCTTGCAGGTGGTGATGTATGTGCAGCTGTGGCGACTCGCCGCGTAAGGCATGGTGGAGCGGTGCCACACCTTGGTGATGCGCTGCATGCGCTGGATGGTGCAACATACCGTTCATTGCATGGTGGTATTGCAACGGTGAACCGCCCGTCGGTGCGTAGTGGGCGGGAGCATGAACCGGTGCGTGCCATGTATGAGGGGATGCCATGCCTTGCTGAACCCGCGACTGCTGTGACAAATGTGACATTTCCTGCTTCACCGCATCTGCGGGATGATGATGTGTATGGTGTGTCATGGACGCCCAGGGATCGGAAGGATGTAAAGCGGTCCAGGGATTCGAGCCTAAGCCGCCTGTGGGTGTAATCGAACTAAGCCCTGTCGTAGAAAGACCCATCCCGCCGGCACCGCCACCCGCTCCGGACGCGCCGCCTACGACTGCATTCGGGCTGGGAGATGATGGAAGCTGATGGTGGGCAGCAGCGGCGGCGGCATGATGATGATGATGCTGCATGTACTTCATTTCGCCTGCATCGGCGGCAGACCGAGGCGATGAGGTGTGATAGCCACCGCCGCCCAGCGCCATGTCTAGGTCACCGCTGGACGGTGTCATATACGAGGTGGCGGCCATCCCCACCGCTCTAGGGCTATTCAAGCCCTCCACGCTGGCGGGGTAGGGCTCCAAGTTGGGGCTCAGTTTAACGACCTTGAAAACCGATCTATCGAAAGGAAGACCAGTGTCCCTATGCTCATTCCACTCGAACCGTGAGGCAACCGTCTTGAAGTCTTTTCGTTCAACGTACACAGGCGAGAATTCGATGACGACGATTTGTAGGGAGCAGCTCGCGACGGCTGCTCGACGCAGTGGGGGAAGTTAAAATCTGTTTAGGCACCGAAACGTGAACTGCTGTCAAGCAAAGCTTTACAGCTGCTATGCAACAAGTTGTGCGTTGCTGGAAGTTTGTTATGCCGACGGCTAATACACTGTGAACGAACCGTTGAATTGAAGGAGAAAATTGGCTTGGAAAATCGTGGCTGACTAGTAAGCGGGTGCTGGCTGTTAATTTTAATGTGAGCACTGGCAACACTGTTTTTAGCTTTTTACGGCGTTCTCACTCTCGTACACAATTTTATTTTAAATTTAGTTTTTGGTAATGCTATTAAAAAAAATTTAATAAAACTCGATTTATGTACGCTCTCCAGTCATTTAATGCACACATATTTATTATTTAATTTAAATTTTTTTTATCAGCTCAACTTGCTTTTAATTTTTTAGATATACTTTTTTCCTTAAGACCCAAACCAAAACGCAGCAAATTTTTTTGGCCGAGAGCACTGAGCGCACTTGCAGGTTTTTGTTACTCAGTTTGCGCGGTGGGCACTTTATCAAAAACACCGTTGTTTATCGCGAACGCGGCGACAACAAAATTAGTAAATTTTAACGCTTTTCGCCTTATCATATAAGATAAGATCAGCATACGCTTGCACACTTCTAAGATCAACTAACTTGCTTGATTAGCCAATTAGTTGACTGTGGTCCGCACAACAATCACTTTTTGATTTTCTTATTACAGTTTGTACGCACCAGACACGCAGAGACTCAGAAATTTTTACGTGTAAACTCATAGAGCTATCGAAGTCAACTAACGTCATGCATCGGCGGCCGAAGGCATCGGAGAGCAGCGTGCGGCAGCACAAAGCTACCACACATATGCGCTCATCTTACACAACACTCACACACATGGCACGCAGCGCACAGGAAATACATAATAGTGGTAACACGAAGAACGAGCGGCACAACGCCGACAACTGCGAAGCCAAGCAGCGCCGGCTCAGCCACGGGCTACGGCAACGATGAAGGCGACGGCAGTCAGCAAACCACCAGCGAAGCAAGCAGTGGCTGGTGCTCCGGCCAGCAACCAAACAAGCGAACGTAGCGCACGGAACACAGGCGCAACGAGCGAGTGAGCGCACGAAGCTCAAACAGAGACACAACGTAGAAGTGGTAGTGTTATCAGTGGTGGCAGCATAAGCAGTGGTTTATAGGTGTAGATAGCTACAACAAAAGCAGGCGTACTCACCTATGCCACGGTTTTGTTGTGCGAATGAGAGCGCGATAAAATGGCCGCCGAAAACAGCAGCAGCGAGAAGAGCACGATTATATCTTTGCTCTCGCCTAAGGGCACTGGATGGCACAGTAATAAATACTACAGAATGGCAGGCAGGGAAATGGCAACACCAACAACAACAAGTGGCATGTGTGCGACTCATGCAGAGAGCGTGCGACTATATTACTGTTATTCCAAGAGTCCATGAAACTACAAGGAGCGAATGAAAGAAAGCGATATACGATTTTTCATTTAAGCCGCATTGTTATTGGAAAGTAATACGCTACATTAGCAAAAACTACTCCTACTATTTACTTCTCGCACTTCTTTTGTGCTTGATGCCCGTTCGCAAGACACTTGAGAGTTTTCGCCACTTCATAGCCCAACGAAGAGAAACCGCAGCAGCAGCCGCAAATGCCAACGACAATGGAAGAGTATTTGCGCTTCACGCTCATTCACCATTTTCACCGCCTCGTTAGACTGCGATGGCAGACATTGGAGCGGCAGCACCAACCAAGCAAAATATTCGCTTGAAAGGCTTAGCTACTTAAAATTCCAACGGAACGCCTACCACATACTATTACTGACACTGTTTGCCATTGTCTAGTGCGCGCTTTTCTCTGTTTCACGGTCTTTTGGTAAGCAAGTGAGAGCGCGCAGCAACAGCGCTTCGCTTCTACCAGCCTTTAGACAAGATGCCGGCTTGCCGGGAATCTCCTATTACTACTTTTTTAAGCACAGTTGTGCCTTTTGTAGCAGCATGCAACCGCTAAAAGCGAATCCATACTGCTGCTGTTGCTGCACTATTTTATTCCAGAAATTCCATAGCCGGGAACAAATGCAAACGACATTTCCGGCCAGCAAGTATGCGAGCCATCGCATCCAGGTGGACGAGACGCTGGAACAATCAGTCCTTTTGTATACTCCGAACATTCGGTGTCTGCCCAAGATACGCGTTGCCCTTAACCGCAACAGTTGTACAGATATGTAGCTGCAGCGCGGTTTTACTTGCGCGGCTTATGAACTTTGTACGTCCTTCAGTGGCGCTATCAGCAGCACTCTATGCTGGAAAGTGCAACAGAATGGACAACGCTTTTAAATGCAAAAGTGGCGCAGAGAAAAATTTACGGTGATTTAGGAAGCAGTGATTTGCTTGCAACAAAAAGTGTGTGTGGCTTCTTAATCATTCGCTTGCGCTCCAGGCTTCAGGTTTCTTACCGGGAGTAGGAGCGGGTTGCGGCAGGCGCAGCGTCAACCATTCGCCTATGCTATCGCGGTGGTTAGCTGGTATGTGGGTGAGTGGGTGGCGGCAAGTGCAACTCACTGGCAACCAGCGCTCTTCGACATGCTGTATGTATGAAGCTTACCCACATACTTTTTTTTGTCGACGCTTTGTGCGTAACTAGCACAAAGCCTTTTACTTCTGTATGGCGTTTGTTGCTGGTGACAATCATAGCGGTAAATATATCGGCACTAATTTCAGGGATTTAACATGCTGTTGGCGGTGTTGTTCGTGTCAGTGAAATTATTATCGCTCGTTAACTAAAAGACGGGCATAAGTCAAAATCGAAATTTTTGAGCTAATGATGCAGAATTACTCGTTATATTATACTTCATATTGTGCACAAATTTCGTACTTAAATCTTGTGTAGTTTTCCCGTGAGAAGAAAGAAGCAACTCTATTTTAGTTTGGGAGTAAATTGAATACTTTACATGCGTCTACTGATAAATATCGTTTTTTGTTTTGAGTTTCGACAGTCTTTTAGTTAATGATACATATGTACCTACATAGGTATCTTCTATTAATGAAAAGTGAATTTGAAAGCGCTAAGTCACGTACAACGCTACTACAACTGTAGAATTTTCCAACATTATTTTCATATCCTTACCCATTTCAGCTTCATTCAGCCTGCAAACTGACTTCAAAACATACAAATTTGTTGCTTCTGTATGTGTGTATATGCATACATACCTATGTAATACGTGCTACACAGCTACATACGAAGACATAAGCACATAAGCATACTTTAAATTCATGTTTTTTTCCTCCGAAAGCTCGTCAATTTCAAAGCACATCCAATGTCAGTAGCGACAGGTGCATTGGTGGTAAAAAAAAATTGTGCCAACTGTCTAAATTTGCATGCAAATGGCAACCTAAAATGGGCGCACACAAGAGTGGTGGCAAGACGTGGGAGGCGGTGCCCGAGACATACAGACAAATAAACTGCCTCGTAGCAGACAGTTGGGTAGACAGACAGCTGATCGTTGCATCAAACGTTGGGGATTTCTGTCACTTCTATTTACCATGACTACCATGATGTTGGATATTAAATATACATATGTACATACGTACTAATAGATATATGTATGCATATTGAAATGTACACATTAATGTACATGCATATATAGATACATATTTACCCACAAATTTAGTGGCTCGGAATGGCCAACATTTACTTTTGCCTTAGTCATCTAACCTCGAGAATTCTTGCAGCTACTTCTATAGTTTGCATAGTAAGGCTTATCTCGAGCTAAGCGGTTTTTGAATCGATGCTTTAGTAGCATATATCACACGTATGTAATCTTAAGATCGGTTAAGCGATTGTTACAAATTTTAATTTTAATTTGAAGTGAATGAAATCTTGAGTCGATGAAAGTCTGATTCATATCAACTTGCAAATATTTATATATATATGTACATTAGGGCGGAGTACTTTTTCGGAACAAAATTTTCGACGAAATTGTATAGCAAATTCAAACTCTACGATTAGTTCTAAGCAAAAATGGCGAACAAACTATTTACCAAAAATTACGTTTGACGCTCCCAATTTTCAAAAGAAAAAGCATTATATTGTGACTTTTTTGGTCGAAATGTATCAAGCATAACGAACTTGTGAAGTAGTTTCTTAAATATGAAGAAAACGGAACATTTTTTAAATGGAAAATTACGGTGATTTCGTTTCTTCCAAAAAAAAAAATGTGTTTGATGTTACACTCACCCCTGTAAAAGGGCATTATTTTGACTTCTTGTCTTTGTATAGCTCACGCATTTCATAATATTGTCGTTTTAAACACCGATCTGATTTTTAGGGCAACCATCTCCCCGGACGAAGCTTCACAGGGCAGAGAATATGCTTTTTTTGCCTTACAAGAGTGTGACATTTTAAGAAATGAACACAAAATTTGTTTCCCCCTTTACCTTTAATTTAAAATCGAACCGGAAAAGAAAAAGGGACATTCAAAAGGCAACATTTTTTGGTAGAAACGAAATCACCATTATTAATTACGATCAAAAAAAAACTATATACACTGACTTTTCGTTTATAAATTGGGAGGATCAAACGTCATTTTTAGTTTATAGTTTGTACACTTTTTTGGAAATTAAATCACTCCGCCACAAAGAACATGTACAAGTATCTATATATTTACATACAAATTTATCTGAATGCATGCATATCGTCATTTAAAGTACAAAACCGCGTATCGTGGTTCTGCAAAACCTCGTTACTGACATTTGCGCCAAAAAAGATATTTGCTCACCGGAAGCTCCTGGCATCAAGACCTTATACATTCACACTAAAATATCGATACTTAGTCATTAGAAGAAGAGATAATTGGGGATAAATGAGAGATTCGTTATTAAATAAGACAAACTTTACTCTCACCTATAAAATTTTGGCAACCTCACACACGAGGCTTTGCATTTTCTTGACACGCGGTTTTGTACTTTAAACGACGATATGCAAAGTTAGCATTGTTGTAATAGCTTTTAGAATTTTGCATTCTTTACACACCTTGCATTGAAGTGGCACGCGCTGGTGTTGACAATTGGCTTAGCTTAACAATCGGAGCTAAGGAACGAGTATTTAGCTTCAAAATAGCGTTATGCTTTTTTGCATGTATGCTTCTGCTACCTGCTATTCAAATGTTTATTATTTATTTAGTTCAACATTTGTAACCGGGATGTATTGAACATGTTCCCAGTCCATATATATCAAACAAAATTTACAAAAAAAAAGGATATTAGCTAAAATTTGCTATCGAAAAAGCTTACTGGCCTGCAAACACTCGGCGCAGACTTTTGTGGGCAGACTAGCTTAAGGAAATATGTTCGACGGAGAGTGGGTCGAAAATTTTTATATGGGGCTGCTTATCCTTCTATGGTGGAGTACCCATACATAATGTAAATAACATAATAGACCGAAACGGTTATGCGAATAATTTGAAAACATAATGATCAGTGTTGCCGTTTTAGCCCTTTGGTGGCTAGAATTGGCTACATAAATGTAAAATTGCCACCAGCCCTTTGGGAAAGTTATTCGTCCTTGACATGAAACAAATTTTGTATGATTTTCATTAATTTCATTTATGTAATGGCGTTATCTTTTCTCGAAATAGTGTTCCATTTATTCGGCCCTGTGCCAGGGCTGTTCTTTTCTCAACATGTTGCTTTCTGGCCCGACAAAATTACATAATTTTCTGCCCTTGTTAATTCATAAGGGGGTGAGTGTTGCCCAGCAGATTTTGATACATAAATAAATTTTTACGTTGTAATGAAAGTGAGTTGTATACACTGAGAAAAGAGTTTAGTTACGTCAACTAAATATGTTTTTCTCAACACATGATTTGTTTATAGTTACATTATTTGTTTATAGTTACCCAATCATGTGTTGAGAGGAATATATTTGGCTGACTTTTTTCTGAGTGTAGTTTTATTAAACTTAATAAAATAAATTTCGAACAAGTTAGTGGAGTCATGAATTTTCAAGTTAGCATTTTGTTTGTACTTTTCTCGTACGCAAAACGCAACCTTTTTAGAAGGCGCAGGAGAACATTTAATGTTACCATATATTGAGGGAACATTTTAAATGTGTAAAGAATATGGTATACGATTTTTATATATTTTTTCCGTTAACTATTATTATTATTTTTTATTTTTGTGTGTTACTCAATGCACACATATAAACTAGAATGTGTTGTAACACACTTACATATGTATATATAAGTAAAAAACTAAAATTAGCTAAATTTTTTAGCTACATGGAATTCTTTGTAGCTAGTTTTGCCCTTTTTTTAAGATGATTTTAGCTACCACTAAAAATGTTTCCCGCCAACACTGGTAATGATAGCGTACAGACTTTAAGAACTGCGAAAAATAATTGAGGTATAATTTTTAAATGTATTCAGAGTGATCATAGCCATTGCTCTTTTGTAGTTAGTTACCTTTGATACCTATATATACCTCGATATAGTATCTGAATAGAAATAAAAAATACTGTAAAATTTATTTGAGGAATTTTGTAGATAAAAATTTCGTTTAAATATATGGGCAAATTACCGGAACCATGCGATTCAACTCTAAAAAAAACGCAAATTTTTAAATTCAACGCACACAAATAAATTATGCATAAAATTGTTTGAAATCCATTGAGGGAACATTAAATTCTTGTGTGATTCATTCTTCTCAAATGCTTAAAGAGTTATAAGTAAAAAACGATAATTTTTTAAAACTCAATGCTAGCGTGGTTTTTGTCCGATTTCAAAAATTTTCAAAACAGTATTTTAGAAGGTCAGGCGCAATGTGTATGTTAAATTTGGTACAGATTGGTGAAGTGGTTTTCGAGATACAAGCATTTGACAAAAGTGGTCGGGCCGCGCCCAGTTTTCAACCAAATTTACGAAAAACTAATTTTCGCTTAAATCCATTGAAAATATCATTTTGGAGTAAATATTTAAAAATTCGTTAACCGTACTGCCCAAAGATCTGAAAATCCTTACATAATAATACAAATTCATACAAATTCGTGGCCGTATTTTAGATAAAAATTATTTTATGTATTTAGCATTTTCAACGAACTTTATGAAGAATGTTATCTAACGATCACGCTTAATGCCAACTTGTTATGTTCTAGTCTGCCAGTGTGCCATCAAAAACACGAAATTTTGAATCCATTCACGCAAAGACTTATTCAGACAATATTTTTTATATTTTCAGTATTTTCAAAGGCAGCTGTAAAAGGTCTTATTTTTTTCTTTAATGTGTAATTATGTAATATGTATATAAACCAATAACAACAATTTAGTAATTGCTGAAAGTTCAAAATGGAAAAGAACTTAAAATATTACATTTTTGATAATTACGAGTAACCGGTTTCAAATTGTTACAGTTTATTTCCATCGGGGAGCACATATTTTTCTCAATGCCTAATGCATTTTCCAATATTACATTTAATATTTGCCATGATTTTTGAAAGTCTCCTATTTACGCTGAAAAAGTTATACTCAAAAAACTTACAAAAGGTAGCCAAAGTGACACGTCATATAGTTATTTTGATTACTTTGATTGCTTATAAAAATTAAAATGACATTATTAGATAGTAATTAAATAACCTTTTATTCAGCAAAAAAAATTTCAACTGTTGGTAGTAGAGGTTTGAACTTTAAAGATATATATATAGATTAATAAACATATACGCTAGCGTGATGTTGCAAAAAACAGGAGTGGATTTTTACTTGGGTTACAAAATTGCAAAACTCTGCGAATTGGGTAAGACTATTTGTATAAAATTTTTTGTAATAATATATTAAATATTTAAGGTTAATATTCCAAGTTTTTAAATGTAGAAATCTTTTCTGCTTTTCGTTTAATCATTTGAACTCTCTGACGTGACGTTACCTGACGTTACGTTACTAAAATTTCCATTGAAAAGGTATTGTTTTTGAACGAATTTTTAACGCCAAGAAGACATGCATTTTATGTCGAATATACTTTTTATTTTGACATCAGCGCCCCTAGCGGTTCCATTTTTTGCAAATTCATCGTCTACTACGTTTGAACTAAAACGCCAGATTAGAAACAAATCAGAGCATAAATACGGCCAGTATATTTTATAAAAAGAAGCCAAATTATAGACTTTCCGCTGCGAAACAGCCATATGTAAGAATTCGAAATTATGAAAAAAAAATAAAAATTAAATAAAGGCATACATATTGGACCACCAAAAACGCATATTTGGTGGAACTGATTAAATCGAAAAAAAAATTTAAAACACCCGCTCCGAAAAAAATGTCTGCGTTCGCTCCTGCACAGCATTCAATTGTACATATTTCAAATTTGTCACTTCACCCAGCAGGTTGGCTCAACTAAATAAACAATGATATTTGCATTGATTGTAGGGCATTTGTCTTAATTTAATCGAAAATGTGCAGTTGATGTTAAGAATTTTTTTTTTTTATAAACTGTGAAAATGTTCGCCAGTTCGTTGCTTTCTATGGCTTTCACTTCGCACGATTTTGCAGTTTGCCCAGACGGCTGATCTAAATTTTGGCACTAAAAACGACAAAAAGTATTCAAAAGAAACAAATGAGTATTTGCAAGCTTTTCTATGTGAGAAAAATTATAAAAAATTGCAAGACTGTTTGAAGATTTTTGCAAAACAAAAGGTAACAGATACATACATATGTAGGTCATAAATACTATGTTTGCACACTCATTATGCTAAAGTTGCTGTAGTTTGTTCTTTTATAATCGACCATTTTTACTATTTTGCGTTTTTTAAGTTCGTCTCACTTCGCTAATGTATGTATGTGCATATAACAAATTCCAATGATTTGAAAAGTGGCCATTCAACAGCGTCGCACCGTTTCAATTGTTTGAACGTTAAGCATAAAAATGGCTTCATTTGGATAGGGGCACACCAATCCAATTATTATAAATACCTGCATACAGATTTTAAATATATATGTACATAAATATATACATATGTAGATACTCGTATATGTAAGGAGTAATGTGACGAGAATTTTAGCGAATTATTTAATGGTGTATTCGTTTCTATCGAAAAATGTTACCTTCTCATTGTCCTCTGAGCACAAACACTAACAACCGGGCAATGAAAAGGCAAAATTGTTTGTAGAAACGAAAACGCTATAAGCTTTTAAGTAGTAAACAATATCACGGCAGACGATTTATTTTTGTTGCTTTTGGCCTTAGGCCAATTAGCATGCATACATATTTACATAAATACTTAGGTGTGCATATGGTATAAATGTATGTATGTTTGTATGCACATCCGTGAAGAAGAAGAACCCCACATAAGCAACGCTATTTCGGTATAGCAGTATGCACTTACCCCGGCTAAAACGCCCCCTACCTCTTTTGACCGCTTCTTAGGTTGGTTTAAATCCATTTTAATACGTATAGCGTGGGCAAATATCTCCTGCCAGGGTCAAAAGAAAAATATCTGTTCCGTTTTTTCCTTCACACCTGTGTAGGTCGAGCAGTACGGCGATCATTATCATGCCCCGAAAGAAATTTTTTTATCTCCTTCAGCTCCTCCAGCCATTTTTCAAACCAGCTTGTATGCCCATCTCCCCTTCCTTTATTCGTACAATTGTGTCGCACAGATTTATTATTGCCGATGGCTTTCTTCTACTGCGATCTACATCTGAGATTGATATTTTCACCAACGTATGTATGTATGTATGTGAGAGTACTTTGTCGTATATTTTGCGAAATCTGGATAAAAAGTTGGTAATTTCAAAGCGTAAGGTTTTATACGCATTGCTTCGGGTCAAATCGGAGAAGCGTAATGTGAAACAAAAAGTTCCGCCGTTTTTGAGCATAATTCTAAACTTTAACACCCCACGCAAATGTATGTATGCACGTTCAAGGTGGGTGCACCATCTCTGTATCGCTTAGGTTTACCAGATTTAATTTTTCGCCCTGGGATTCAGGGGCTTCCGATCGAATATCTGTGCTAAGGGTTTGCCACTAAAATCTCAGGGTTTGGGAAAAATTTTCAGTTTTTATACATTTGTTTTTTTTTCATAGACCAATTTCATTTTTACTCCAAAGAAACTTACTTTCCGCTAGCTTAGAATGAAAAGTTGCTAAGTCCATTTTTTGTGAAAACCCATATTTTCGCTATCGAACGCTCCTCGTTGGAAGTTTAGCTTTGCATTAAATATACAGAATGTTGTATTAGAAACCTTGCAAAATACTTGAAGAAAATGATTATAAGAAGTTTGTTTACATCTGCTGTAACATTCGAGAAAATGGACTTAGCAACTATTCACTCTAAGCTAGCGATATGTACATACACACCTACATATATACCGTTATCTTAATTAACAAAGGTCCTAGCAAACAGTTTTTTCGAAACTGCGTTTATCATAAATTTTGGTAGGACATACTAAAATATACCGTCTCTAAAAAATTGTAACGTGTTGGTATCAAAAACAGTGTAGTTATGCCACTTTTTAAAAACCCCTATCTGCAGTTTTTGATTTGACTAATTTTTATAAAGGTTTTTGCTGCTTCTGTGAAAGAAAAAATTTGCTGGTTAGGGCCTTTGTGAATTAAGGTAAGGATATGTATTTTATCAAATTATTTTTACCGTAATCTCTGTTTATCTAGAAAAGGTACTTTTGAGCCTGTAACGTTGAAAATTTTGCTAAAATTTACAATTTTATTTTTACTATTGAGATAAAAATTAGACATAATGAATTTTACTATATTCACACTATTTTTTTAGTATATCCTGAATGTTCTCACATAGGCTGCAAGAAAAAATGTCCAAAATAAGGGTAAAGAATTTTTTGTTGAGTTAAAGTTTTGTTGAAAAGATAATTATGTATTTAACGTGCAGCAGCAATGGAAATCATTATGCATTTTGGTAATTATTTATATGTTACAAATTATTATTTTTTTTCAAAGTTTTCCTTGGGCAATCCAGCACCAGGCGTTGGAAAGCTCATACCACTCATGCCACCATAGTGCCCGTTGATAAAACCAGCCCACCTGTAGTTGTGTTGTTCAGTGAAAATAGATCTAAGCCATTGCTCGTTTGAAGATGGTTTACTTGCCGGCATTTTGAGCAGAATTGATTGACTAAATAAAGATTTGTTCCTATCCTTGTCAGCCCATTCGCAATGCTGTTTCCCGGGATAGGAATATTTCTTTCCCCAAAAATCCAGACTACATTCTTCGAAGAGTTGTATAATCTATCTACATAGATATAGTATCTAGAATTTTAGTGCCAAAATTCAGCTTATCTTCAGATTTTTGCCCAGCATCATTTCAGCAAGACTAGTTTTTACCGCAAGAAGAAGCGAGAGATCTTCATGAGCTTTGGTGGGGTGAAAGGCAAGGCACCCTTTCCATTTGGATTTTGGACGTGTTTTTGTCTAGCCTCTTCTGTGAGCCCGAAGAAAGTGATGGCCCTTAGGTCAGCTATTTATAGCTGATGCGCTATGTGTATCTATAAGGCCACTCTTCAGCTCTTACAACACAATATAGAGGGTGTCCTAGAGCACCCGTCCACCCCCTCTAAAATGTAGGAAATTTTTTTTATTGAATAACGCAAAAATAGCACCTACTAAATCGGGGTTGCTCTATCTTTTCTGATTTCGACCGGAAGTGGGTTAAACTGAACGGAAGTCTATTTACTTCTCCCTGAGAGTCTATATTGAATTACGTACTCACTAATCTAAGAAAAACACAGATCTACATATCTAGCCACTGACGTGTGCCCATCTCGAAGGTAATTAAACATATAGTATGCTCATCTGCTTTTCCTAAGAAATGTTTATTTTTAATTATAAGGTCAGTTTCCACATACATATTTGGTATCGTTGGGTATTTCGTTTGATATTCTTCTAACCACAGAAACCCAAAGAAATCATCAGAACTGGTGCTAGCTTTCATTGTCATGCAAAATTGTTGACACGCTCTCAGCGCACAATGAATCCAAATAAAAAGGCTGAGAGTCCTCTAATTAATGCATAGATTTATTAAAGAAATTAAAAAAAGAAATGTTAACTTACTCAAAATGCATATTTATACGAGTGTACCAACCACAAAGCAATGAAAATATATCGTTATTCATAGGTTCCGTTGTATGAACAAAAAAAATATTTAAATAATTTTGTTGTTTTTCTTGCAGACCAAATATGTGGCCACCAAAGGCTATCAAAGGATTTCAGCAGCAGCCAAGGAGGGCGCTAAACATATGTAAATTTGGCAGCACAGCACTTGGCAATGACCTACAAAAATTATTTATTCAAAGATTTATTTTTTGGTTGCCATGTGTGTGGGTATGCTTACAATTATGTTTGTTTGTATGTTTCGTCGATTATGTTAATTTACAGAGAAACAGACAGACAGATAACCAGCCAGAAATCCTGTTTTCCATCGCCACACTGCGCTGGTAAGTGATTTTATGCTAAATGCGCACGCGTCACACTCTAAAAAAATATGATAATAATGCAAATAAACGGACTAGAGAGCGCGCAAACGAATACATACATATATACGAACTCGTAAAAGGCAAGGAAGGACTTGTTGCATAATTATGCGCGTCACTTCGAAAGCCACGAAACGCTGGTGCTACTAAAAAATTTATGAATGAAAAATGCAGAGAAGGCCGCAGTGTAGTTTTACGCTACTAAACTCCTGCCGCTTTGGCTCAATCATATGGACAGCGACCAATAGTGTTGGCATATCGGCAGCGACGGTGCGCCGCAGCGGCAACATCAACGCTGCATGGTGGTACGAGTGGCACCGGAGACGCGGCTGCTGCAGCATGGTGATGATAATGAGCAAGATTAGCATTTCGCAGCTTTTTCGTGAACCGTTTTAACCGCACCAAAGTAAGCAGGGGCACGCCAAGCCAAGCCAAACCAAACCAAAACCTCAGCTTCTACCGTAATTATTATTAGCATAATTTTTTGTGTTCATCTCCGGGTGCACATTTCACTTATTGTTTATTTTGTAGTAGGTATTTTTTGTATATAGGTAGTACGAGTAATTATGTGTGGTGCAGCGGCGTCGGTCATTTCACAGCTTTTCATTGAGCACGTCGATAAAAGACGAAAAGAGTCCATCCACTGCAGCGTTCGCTGGCTATCAGTGTTGCCAGAACTTTTTGGGCCGACCGGCTAATTTGGTCAAAAAATAGGCTAAAATGTTTCAACTAAAATTCACATGTTTTATTTAAATATATCACAAGTAAAAAGACTGGTAAATTCATTAAATAAATCACAAAAACAGAGACTGGTAAGTTCATACAAATTTCTGTTTACTAAATGAAACTGTCGTTATACGTAGCTAAGCTTTAAATCAGAAGTAATTTTTGTTTTACTCAAATACAAAACAGATGTTAATTACAAAGTTATGACGTTTTTTCTATTGAAAAATTTTGCCTTCTTAGCCCCTTTTGCAGAACAGCAGGTTATCCATATAACTTGAAGTTTGCCGGTTAAATTGATAAATTGGCTTCCACAATCAATGGTTAGGAGTAAAATTAGAGTCAAATCGTTAAATATTTAGCCCAGAAATTTTCGAATATAAACTTGCTAACTCTACGTATGTCAATTTTGTCTGTAACAGGAATAAAAAATTTAAATTTCAAAAATCTTTAATTTAAAAAAAATGTTTTTAAAAATTTTGTATTTTAATTCAAATAACAAATGTAAAAAAAAACGTCAAAAAAGAGAGAGTGGTGCCTACTTATTTAGAAATCCCTCGGGTTCTTAACACTGGGCCAGTTTTCAAACTTACAAGACATTATCTGGTTTAGTAATATAAAAATTTAACTCTGATCTACTTAATGTAAGCAATTTTCGAAGGTTAACTTGCTAACTCTACATATGTAAATTTTATCTGTAACAGGAATAAAAAAAAATTTAAATGTCAAAAATCTTTAATTAAAAAAAAATATTTTTAAAAATGTTATATTTAAATCCAAATAATAAATGTAGAAAAAGAGAGAGTGACGCCTACTTATGTATGTATTTAGAAATCCCTCGGGTTACTTAAGACTGGGCCAGTTTTCTATGCTGCAAGACATTTTCTGGTTTAAGAATGTAAAAATTTAACTCTGATCTACTTAACTCTCTATTTATATATTTAGCTTTGGATTTTCTGCAAGTGGGCCTTATATTGTAAGATTTGCACTAGGTTACTTTTTGTCCTGCAAAATGGCTATATTAGTAGAGACTATTGCACTTTAAATTATTTTATTATTATTATTTATATTTTGAGAAATGAGCACGTAGAGCTGTGAAAGGGCTAAGGGAAAAGGGCAAGGAGAAAAGAAATCGCCATTCACTTATGTATATCGAAAAATCTGGTAACTTTTTAAGTTATTAACAATTAACGTATTCAATTTTATTTTGATGTCCATATATTCGAAAAGTTTCCGTTTTTAATGATCTGCTTACGCTCTGAAAATGCCTGATACAATTATTCGCAGATATCGTCATACCAGTGAGTTTTGCTTTGAATCGAAAATCGAGATTTTTTATTCTCATTAGGTATTTTCTAAGTATTGTGAATAACACTTCACACTTACATTGAAGACTTTCTTAATATAACAAAAATTTTGTGAGGAAAATCCCCTTTCTTCTTTGGAAAAAGTACAGTGATCGAAGTATAAAGTGAGACGTGAAATTTTCGCAAGTTTTGGCTATTTTTCTTTAGTGTATTTAATGTTTATTTGTCATTATGAAAATATAGCTGATTACTTAACAAACATCATATAAATCCAAACTTCAGACTCTGTGCAAGAATTATGAAAATTCTGCAAAATTTGTCCAAAATGTGTAACTTTTTAATCAGCATCTTTAGTAAAATTATAGTATGCAGTTTTATAGAACATTAAATTTTAGTATAATATGGTGCGAATTTGATGGTGTTCCGCTTTTTTTCATATAGAAATATTAATGAACGAATGAATGAATTAAAAAAAACCCCCAAAAATCAACGGCAAGTGCTAGGTACTTTAAAATTGTACTTTATTATACTAAAACTTTGAATTTTTAAATATGCTGATTAAAAGTAAAAAATTTTGGTGAAATTTCGGATTAGGAAAAACTGTCTTTCAATTTTATATAGCACAGTCCGACATGAACATTTTTTCCGAGATAAGGATAACCATTCTTATTAGATTTGAGACGCTAAATTTGTAAAAATGCGAACTTATACATTTGAATTTTAAGAGAACAAGGCCTATAGCAAAATCTGCTAAAAACGACTAATTTTTTTTTTATTTGCGAAGCAGCTAACAAATCGGCTGCCGGCTAAATCGAATTCTCTCCGGCTGTTTGCTATCGCAACCGGCTAAATCTAACCGAAAAAGGGCTAAATTGGCAACACTGCTCGCTACACTTGACTTCATTTGGCTTGACGGCAGCGCTAAATTTTATAAACGTCTTCATAAATTTTTTATTACTTTGCAAATATTTGTCTTTATGTGCATTTGCTACAATTTAAATAAAACATTTGTATTCATATTTTTTCTGCATAACTTGCTTTTTTGCGTTTATAGGTTATGCATATGTTAAGAATCTAAATGTCTGCTATTTATTGCCATTATTGTACGATTATATTTTTTTGGAGTTTTGCCTTTGTTTGCGTTGAAATATTTCTACAAAGAGTTAATTAATATTTTTAAATTAAAAAGGTGGGCAAGCGGCTGCCGTTACTGTAGATACACGCTTACTGTATGTACATATTTGCATATATCAATGGAAGCTCATAGAGTGCTATAGGAATTTTTTTTATTTTCTCAATTTATTTTTTAAGTAAATAGTTACTCTAAGTATCAAATGTTGTTCAAAAAAAATAATAATAAATACAGGCGAAACCCATTATTCCAACGGTGAGGCTTGGTGGAGTTTCGGTGATTGTATTTGGCTGTATTTCGGCGAATGGAGCGAGCTCAGGTTGTGGACACAAATATGGATCGGTTTGTTTATCTAGACATTAGATATTATGTTCAATTTGAAAAATTTAGTTTAATAGGAGAACGATCCTAAGCATGCATCCCCAATTGTTGAGGAGAGGCGTTTTTTTTTTTGAACAAAACACAAAACCACGCGTGCAGAAATCAGCACTCAGACTGCACTGCCGTCCATGGTATTATTTTCGTGTTCCCTTTTAATCTGTTTAAATCTAAGCGATTTATGAATAAATCTGAGTAGATTGTGGGATTTAAAAAGCTAAGATTTTCGTTTTCAACTCACCGTTGACAAAAGCCTTATACCTAATCATTGCAAAGACGGAACCTCAAGCACAAAAAGTGTTCCACCGTCACATGCTCTTCAAGGCAGGAAGAGTAAATGGGGTTGTCATGTATGCCTATCACAGTCAGGGGTTAACTACACGAGAAATGATCAGTCAACAGCCCCACAAATTGCCTTCTGTAGTCCCATCCGCTCAATGACAGCAAATACCCAAGAAGATGATCTGTGATTGAGGACAACTCGAGTTTTGCCCACCTGCAGTCCATCGAAACCTTCCAGTAATTTCTGAGCGAAATATTTACCGAGTTTCTGATGGTGGCTGCGATGGTCGACGGTAGGAGTGCTATAACTGGTTGCGAACCAAGGAATACCTGGTCAAAGCCCTCTCCGGGCAAATGGCCTGCTGCCTAATTAACAGGTACTCCCGAGTGACCTGACATCCAGAGTAAAATAAGTTCGTTATGTTTACTCGTTAGGAAGTGCTTAGACGGCTGGACAATGCCTTGCGTGCAGCTAGGTTGTCACTACAGACACGTAAACTTTTACTTATCCAGATATGGCGTTTTGAATCGAATTCCGAAATTGGACGTTCTTGAAAAATCTTCTGAGATAGGGCGTTTTGTAACCGGCTGCCGAGAAAGGTCGATCTTCTGTTCAACCGTCGATATATGCAAAGTTAAAACACGAAGGGATTTTTTGTTCAGAAAACCAGAAATGCATCGTTCGTTCGATTCTCAAAAATGGGGTGTCCAATTAAAGAGCTTAGACTGTAGATGTGCAAACCAGTTTTATTTTTACGAAACGAGTTGCCACCTTTTAAGCAATTAAACTCAAATTATTCAACAATCAATACCATCAGATCCACAGCGTTAGCTCGGCTTGT
This sequence comes from Rhagoletis pomonella, assembly GCF_013731165.1. NCBI lineage: Eukaryota > Metazoa > Arthropoda > Insecta > Diptera > Tephritidae > Rhagoletis > Rhagoletis pomonella. Next base: position 27,837,429 of record NW_023458564.1, read on the forward strand.
AGATGTGCAGTACGAGTTTACCTTTTCCAAAAAAGTTGCCACTTTTTAAAAAATTAAGTTCAAAGTATTTAAAAAGGTACATCAATTATGTATTACAAAACGAGTATCAATCGAAATGATTTTTAAAAGCTTTTTTTCTTAACTTAATTTTAGGAGGGTTGCCACCTGTTTAAAACATTAAATTAAATTTGTATTAAGGGAATCAGGTAATAGAAATATGTATGAACATACGGGCGCCAGGCGAAAAGAGTGTATTATGCATTTGCGACCTTCTTAAACTCTTTTCGCCACATGTTTAAAAAATTATATTCAACCTAATTCATCAGTTAATTTTAATATGTATTAAAATTTCCAACGAAAGGATATTCGTGAAAGTTTTAGCTCGAAACTACTTTTGAAGAGGGTTGCCACTTGCTCAAATGGTCGAATTTATGCGCAAGTTATTTTTAATATTATAATACTGATGGCGAGCGAAGAAATGTTAAGAAATCCTTAGTTTGAACACTAAAAATTTTCTCGACGTGTTTGAAGAGAGTTTCCACCAGTTTAAATAATCAAATTATTTGAAAATCAAATGAATAATTATTTTTTCTTAACTTTATTTAGAGAGTTGCCACATACTTTAAATACCAAATTCAACTTAACGTTAATTAAAATATTCAACAATCCTTTTATTGAGCTTGAGGCCGTTTTTAAATGAAAAAGATAGGAACAAAACCGTTGCTCTTTATTGTAGTCAACTCGATGAAGGAGTCTGATGAGGAGATGTGGTGATCTCCGAAGTAGCAAATATAGATTATTGTGGTTTTTTTTTCATAACATTTTTCATTTAACTGTTATTAACAAAAAGCAAAAAACCGTTAGTTCAAATACGCTTCACAATGTCAGACGAAGGAAATTTTAGAAGGTTTTAGCTTGCAAATACTTTTGAAGAATTAGAATTTTTTATCCGTATAGGGTGATTTGAAATTTGCTGATATTAGAAACCGACACTATGCCAGACCTCTCTTCACTTAGAAGCTGCTGCATTGATTTAGATGAAATGAGGCACTCGGATCGCTTATAGCCCTGACCAATATTTGGAATAGATTGTAAATTTGGTTTATACTACAACAGAAATCTTAAAAATAAAACTTCTAAACTTTGTGCACAACTCAGGAGCCAGGTTTCAGTAAACACCAATGATTTGAAGTTAAAGTCATGGGCTGTAAGTGTAACCTTGGTAGCTTTGTGTTCAAACCTCTCTCATATTGGTAGTAAATGCTAATGGCTATTTATTAATTCTTTGATGCCGATGAGGGAGGCGGAATCTGAGCCATATTTTGCCTTTGCGGTCTAGATCTAAATTCAATGAATGAAAACACCGATTGGCCAAAAAGATGTACTATGTACTCTATCAAAGCAGTCTTCGAACATATCTATTTTGAAAGAAGAAATGGTTCTTTCACAGGAGAATCTGAACTTACGACGATGGAGCTCGTTTTCTCTCAGCCTGGAAGTTAAATACCCCTTCAAATCATCGACAGTGGTATATTTTGAAAACTTATATACAAAAACCGATTTTTTGGAAGAAACAACGATTAATTCCTTCAGGACGGGGTTAATGTAATCGGAGACGGCTTTAGATGTGGTAGGAGCAACGACTAGTTCTTTCGGGACTATGTTGACGCAATCGGAGACGGCCTAAAATGTAGTTTGGGTTGAGATGTAGCTGTTTAATATGAGTTTAGTGAGATTCCGGTAGAAGAAGGAGGTGGTTGGGGAGATTGAATCCGTTGAGGAATAGGCGTGTTTAAACTTATGAGATCTTTGTTCTGCGGATGATCAAGGTTCACGGTGATGAGATTCGAAACAATCTCTCCCAACAACAACAACCTCTCCTACGTCTTTTAGGACCTTTTCCAGGAGAAGGAGAGGAGGAAGTAACTAAGAATTTAAATTCCTTGCATTTATCCTCATACTTCTTGAACTGCTCGTTGAAAAATTTAGCTCTTAACCTATCTCAGAAAATCCATTTCTAGCGGTTCTGAAGATCCACAACATTGATTTTACACTTTGGACATGTCCAGCGAATTCCTAACAATAATTTACAAATTAATTAGTTGTTTGATGTCCATGGAAAAGCTTTTAATGATCTAGAATCGCTTAAAGGGATAAAAGTATATTAAAAAGTGAGAAACTAAAATTTTCACTTCCACGTATCATAGAAAGAGAATTGGTCTCAGCTCTAAAAGCATTTTATATGGAAATGTAAAAAATATGCATTGGAGGCGACGACACATACATATGTATTTAAATAATTCTATATAGTATATACATAAGAATAAATCTCGCTTGAGTTAAAATTTTTACAGCAACCGTGAATGAAGCTATAACCCTGTGCACAAGTGCGTTCGAATATTAAAAAAAAACAAGAGAGCGAGTTGATATAAACGTGGTAAAATATCAAAAAAAAAATCAAAGCACAAGCAAAATATTCAAAAAATTTCAAAGGCATTGCCTTCGACTTGTTCTAATTGCGTCGCGCTTTTTCTTAAAATGTCATAAATAATACCAACGAAACAGCTATGAGGTATAGCAGAAAGCAACTCTGTACAAGAATAAGAACAATTTAAACACGTTTGACAACAACGACAGGGATATGAATGTAGTAAACTAGAAAATGTACTCGTCAAAGGCTACTTCACGTTTCTCAATTCTATACTACATAGTAAATAAATAGATAGCGAACGCCGAGCGCAACCAGTTGTCGAGCAACATAAAAACGTATGAACATTTTAATTTCTGCTTTCAGGCAATGTCCCTTAGTTCGTAATTTGCCTGATGTGTGGAAATAAAACGCCAAAGACCTTACGCAAAAATACTCAAATAATGCGAAAATCCAAACATTTGCGCGCCAAAAAAAAAACTGAACGATTCATACATATTTAGTAAGTAGAAGACAACTCGACAGACACATGTGCAACGCATCCTTTTTGTCACTTCACCCCTTTTTCTTGAAGACGCCTAACGGCAGCAAACAGACACTCATCAGCAGGCTTTTTGATATTCATTTAAGCCGCCCAACGGTCGTTGTGACAGCACCTAAAGGCAAATTAGGCGATAAAGAAGAGCAGCAGCGACACACCCTTAAGATGTTGAGAAGGAGCGTTAAACAAGCGCAAAACGCGAGGCGCTTATACAAATATATGCACATACATATGTATGTGATTTTGCATTTTTACAAAATTTAAATTTGCAAAACGTTCGTTACTTTTACTTTCACCCAACGACCGGCAGTAATGAATAAATACACATACATACATATGTACATACGTAGATGTAGCTATGTACATATGTATGTAATTATATGCCCGCTGTATGTGTAATCCTTTCACTTTCCAACTCCTTGCCTGCCCTTTACCACGAACTGAATAAAAGCGAAGGCAGTCAGCGCGTTAACAATTGCAATATGCAAATTAGTTGCGCCTTTTTGCAATATTTCTTTATTTTTGTTGTTTTGCAAAATGACGCGCCGTAAAAAAACGAAATAAATTGAAAAATGAGTCGGCATTACTATGCATCAGAACTTGAGCGCCATGGAAGGATATGAAATTTGGCAACTTTGCGCAGCCTTAACTGATTACATAAATACACAAATATGTGTGCATGTGTTTACGCACTCACTAACACATATGTACATAGTACGTACCCAAAGTATTTTCTATTATACCAATGATGGGTTAAAAGCGATGTTGTGCGCCTCATTTGGTCGACTGCGTGCGAGGGGTCGCTCAATTGGTTGTCGATGGCATCACAAAATATGCAAATTAGAATGTTTTTGCGGCAATTTATCTCTTTGCATTGTAGGTACCTTATGTAAGCTCGTAGATGCGCATGCGCAGATGGCATCAAATTCGTTCTAAGTGCATGTGACGCGCGCGCAGGAATCGGTAATCAATAATCGCCAAGCGCGTAAAATGGCGAAAATAAGGAAGTTTCCAGGTGCGCCAATGGAAATCATATCGATACAGGCAAACAATCAGATAATTAAATTTGCAGGATTTGAAGGGTAGAGATACCTAAATATGAACATATGAATGTCGAATACTAAAGAAAACTGAATTATATCGAGCCCTAACCGCCAAATAGATGTAAGCAAAATTTTTTTTTTAATTTTCTTTCTGTATCAAAATGAAAATTTTCAGAAAATTGTTTCTTTTGGCGGTTAGGGCTCGATATATTTAATTTTAGTTTTGTAATGCTCATATTTCAGTGGTAGAACAGATTTTCATTCATTTCTAATTTCCCTTTTCAAAAACTTTACACGATAAATAGATATAGCTGGTGGATTCGACAATTCTTGGTTGACCCTGATTATTTTGGGGTTTCAAAAACAAGCCTTCTTTCTATGAGGTTTACTTTAGCTTATTTTGTATGTGTAACAACAACAAAAACAACAACAAATCATTGTCGATTTCACCCAAGGCAGCTCCTAAAGTCGAAGGAAGAAGACTATACCTTATTTGAGCATTTGGCCATCAAGCATAATATCGAGCCCCCTTGAGAGGGATCTTGTCTTGGAGTAACCCGGGGAGGTTCAACAAGCAAGTGCCAACCCACGCACACATTATACATTCCATTGACCGGGAAGCCAAATTTTGTTTTTAATTGTGACTCAACTTGCAGCTTTGATTGCTGCCTAGCTGTTACTAAAGATAAACACCACTTTACCCTTTAAATGAGTTCGAATTTCGTTTATAGCATACATTGTAGCTGAGACTTTGGCCTGGAAAACACTATGTACAGCAGTCTGGTAGCCAAAATGAACGGCTCAGGTTAGGGTAGCAAGAGAAGACACCCCTTCAACTCTATCGTTCATTTTCGAACCATCTGTGAAAATGACTATACTACCGGGTGGGGTATAGTAGTTTTCTACACATTCCATTAGGATTTTCATCACGAAGTTTCTATCCGGAACCAGAGTTTTAACACAACGGTCTGTGTAACCCGGAAGAAACCTTTATTTTTCTAGAATACAGGAGTAACACTGCAATCCCAACTCCCATTTCCCTGTCTCTCTTAACCGAACTGCAGCAAAGATGTCATCTACTGACTCACTAGATCTAGTGATTTAGGATCCAAAAAACATTTAAAGCATAATTTGGCCTTGCCCGGATTTCTCCGCCGATCCAGATCATACTAATCCTTTGTAGTTTGCTGAGTCGATTAGGATTAGAGGCCTTGAGGCCGACTGTTAACGAAAAATGTTTGTGGATAACAACAATAATTGACAAAGGTACAAGTAATGGCAGCTATTTCGGAGATTACCACCCACTGCGTTAAGTTCGCCATATAAACTGTACTGTACTATACTGTAAACTACAACAAAGGGCCACCACTATGTTGTTGCAATTTGAACTTGATCATGTTGTTGTTGTTTCTTAGTTAAAACCAATTTTTGATAATTTTAACTTATTATAATAAGACTATTTTTCAGTCATTACCCTCCATAAAAATGGTCATTAAGCTGTTTTTCTCTTCAATTTCGACAGCCCTCCCAATTATCTTACCGTATATTTTCGGTAGTTTTTTTTACAGTCTGACTTTTTTATCAAAACAAAAAAAAACATTTATTTGTTTATACTAGAAAGTAAGTTCATTTTGGACGGACTCTGTTGTAGGGCTTCTCAAAAGGCCCTTTTAGACCTAATTCTGCCTTTATTCGGGACCTGAATGGGAGTAGCCATTTATCATATATGTATGTAGGTCTTTTGTGCACGTATTCACTGGAAAATTGGAATAAATACATTTTGATCGTAAATATAACTTCTTCAACTTTCCATGGACAAATTTTAAATCCTACAAAACAATCATGTAAAAAGAGTTCTAGCTTGCGTTTTTTGAAGTTAAGTCAGCAATATGAAATTCTTTGTATAATCACGAATGGGTACCACGCACCTCCATTTATTCAGGTAAGTTGAGGTCAAATATACATATGTACATATATACATACAATAATATAGCAAAGAAAATCAAATTTATTCGCTGAAAGAACATTTGCATATTGGCAGTAGAAAGAGGTCAGGTAGGTGAACAAAGTAAATACTTCCGTTTCCTTATACGCAATGCACAAACATATAAACCTTACTCCATACAAACAAAAAACATAGAAAACCAATGCATTTCGCTGACACTGAAAATGCTACTTCCTGGGGTGCGTAGTCTTGGTAACCTAAAGGACATAAAAAATAACATTGGTAAGTATGTATATAGTTGTGTATGTATGTGTATGTGCTGGTAAGTAACCAAATTCACAAAACCCAGAAAGAAACAAAACAAATTAATTAAATTAATGTACAATATCAAAAGTTAAATGTGCCGCCAAGTTAAAAAAAAAAACTATAAAAAATAGGCGAATAAAAACATGAACTTTGTTCTGTTACATCGCACGCTCACGATTGTTTACATTGAAATTGCATGAAATCGCTTTTGACAGCGTTTCTCAAACGTTCTTTTTGGTGGAAGCGTTTGTTCTCAACTTCTCTTCTAGTTGGTCATCTAAGTTTTTTCAACAGATATTTCCCGAAACGGTTTCAGCCAATCAGTCTCAATTATGGGGTTTAGAATGATTTATTAAAAAAAAAAAAAAATAAAACATTTTTTACTTATAAACAATTTAAGGTAACAGTTTTTTATCGATAATCAAAAATTTTTATGAAGCAGTATACTTACTATATAAGTATGTATGCATATATACTAAGATAATATCATTCATTAACTAAATCTCTTTGGTTTCTTCGTTTCAGTCAGATGATATTTGACAGCAAAATGTCAAAGATTTGCATCCTTCTTGATTCACCTTGTATAATTGCAATGCTCGAACTTTACGAGTGGAAAGCTTTCGGAAGACCCACAATTTTAAGTATTAAGCGAGTATTACCGATTATTTAAAGACTTGTTTTATAAATTACGTAATTGCCAAAGAGTTATACAAATGCTGAAAAAATTTTTATAAAACACGCACACATACGAGATTTACAAAGTTCTGGGAACTTGGCTATAATTTTTATTATTTTGTGAATTTCGACAATATTGCAATGTAGACTTTCAACATAATCTCCATTTTACTGAACACATTTATCCCGATATACTAATTTGTTTAAGCCGTCCTAAAGAACTTTTTTAGTGTCTCCTTAATCCACCTAATTATGACACATCTAACGTCAGTTAAACTTTCAAATCGAACTTCCGAAAGGGTTTTTTTCAAATCTGGGAGCATATGATAATCCAGCCAGGATCCGGGGAATAAGGTGGTGCGGAAGCAATTCCCATCGTAAATCGTTCAAAACATCCTTCATTTTTTCTGCGGTGTGTGATGTCCTGCATTATCCTGTTTCTAGGCCATTTTTTGACAAGTGCCTGTCGAAGTGGTCCGCTGAATAATTTCTGATGTGATCACACCTTCTTTCCACAAAAAGAGATTTCGCTGCGTATTTATACTTAAATTTAAACAAGAAATAAAATTTTTTCTGTACAAATGTCCAACATTTGACGGTGGAATCGCCCTAAATATAATTTCTAAAAATTTAATTGTATATTAACTTCATTTGTCCATTATTATTTTTTTAACATAATAAGATTGAATATACGGAATTTTCGCCCAAAATAATTTGAATCCAGAAATTTAATTCTACATCATTTTGTTCTTACATAATTCTTGAATACAGAATTTTGGCCTGAAATACGTTTAGTTGCGAAGATTTTTTTTACATATTTTTCCAGAGTTTTAGCTTTTATTTAGCGTTACGTGGAATTATTTGTGTGTCGATTGAAGCTACTTTGAAGTAGAGATGACAGATCGAAATAAAAAAATCGATTTTTGAATCGATTCCAATCGAACTAAAAATAATCGATGCAAGAAGAAATCGACAAAAAATAAATCTAGGGAATCGATCAATTCATATATTTTACTAAAAGAAACAAAACACAATGATCTGAACAACGCCGAAATTACAAACATTTATTGTAATTAATTGTTAAAACTTACATTGTTCATAACGGTTTCAATATCTACATTTATCCAAAAGCTAGCAGGTAGCTAACCATCCGTAAATATTTACAAAAAACTGTAAGATCAGAATTTTCTATTTTAAGCCAAACATTAAGCCAAATTTCAAAAATTCATAAGCCTACTTAAAGAAACGGTAAGATTTTCTCAATATTTTGTTTTTATTTTTTTAACACAAGAGAAAAAAATTATCTTTAAAACTAAGCGGCATTTTAAAATTTTTTAGTTTATACATACACTAGCCCAATAAAGCTTATGTAAACAGATTTTTTTTGCAATACGGACCATTTTTGATTTTTTTGTTGTTTTTGCTAACTCTGAATGCCATTAGGCCATTGAATTTTAGTTTAATAAAGTGCAATATTGATTTCTGGTAATTTTTTCCACTGAAGATGTGGCTCATTTCCTCCATAGCTGGAAATTGTTTTTTATATGGAAGAAAATGTGTTTGAGCGTCAAGAGAAAAAAAATATTTAAGCTTGTGCATAAATTCAATAGGTTACTCAAATTTGTTTAAAGAAGGTAATTAGGGTGTGCAAAATTTTAACGAAAATATCAACAAAGTTTGAAACTCCAATTTTTGGAGTTTTTATTGTAGTATTATTACCAATAATTTTATATTGAGTTTCCCTGATGAGTCCTGCAGTCGGTTATTGAATTCTTTGGGCTTTGCTTTCTCAAGTTGGAAAGGTGGGAGTGCCAAGCCTGCATTTTTTGTACTAGCCTCTAATTCAACTTTCATAAAAACAAAACTTCCCGCATGTCTTATAATGGCAAGGCTATTCGAAGATCTTCACAAAAAAAAACTTCTGAAGAGAAGGTATTATTGGAAAAGCCCTTCCTAAAAGCATTTATATATGTAAAAGCGTCCCTCATTCAGCCAACTGGAAAAATGCATTCTTTGTGTACACACGTATGAAGATTCTTAAAAAAAATTTTATTTTTTCGTATCAAAATGATTTTTTTTCAGCCTATCTTTTCTTATGCCGAACAATATTCTTCAAGAATCGTAAGGACTGCGAGGCCAAGTATGGAAATTATAGACAAGAGACTTAAACATGTCATAAAAAAATAAACCTACTGTTATGTGCGTAACATTGACATGTATGTAAATACGTATCGCGATCGAAGAACTATTGACTTTGCACTATGTGACACTGAAACCCTTCATCTGCTAATAAAAAAACTGGAATTTATCAAAGTTGTTCACATTGTATTAGATACTGGAAAAGCCCCTAAACCATTTGAATTTGTCTCACTTAATTTCTCATTGAGTTATGCCTATGGTACGCAGTTTAGGAAGCGCTGGAATATAGGCAAACAACAACAGCGTTCACGCATTGTAAAACGAAAGTGCATTTATTGTCTGCTCGAAAACTATCAACACCAACGAGTTCACAGCGTGGTTTAAAGGCTTACAGATGCTAAAAGCACCGAAAAATGAATACAAACGCAAAAAGCGCAAGAAAAAATGTCAGCCAGCGAGTTAAGTTGCTGGAGTTCGAATTCGAAAGGGGTGCATATCATTAGTCCTTAACACGGTGGCATGCAACTTAGCGCTGTTCACTTTGTTGTTTACCTAAGTATATATGCATATATCTGTACACATACACTTACATAGGTAGTACACGGCGGAGGTAGACATGAAGCGTAGACATGAAACGTAGACACATTTTTCTGTTTTTTGTTTAAGTTTTTTATTAAATTTTTTTTCTTACGCTATTTAACCTATTTTCCCACTCCCTGAAGGCAATTAAGTCTATAAGGTCGCAATGTCACAGTGACATCAAAGTCTATTTAACCCATTCGATTCGTTTTTGCTCCCTTACTGTTTTCAATTTATTTATTTTCTTTATATGCTTGTTTTCATTGAAATTTATTTACTCGGAATAAAATTGGTAGTAACAGCAACAACAACAACCACAAGTATGCGTGGGTCACGCACAAATCAACTTGGAAATACATAGCGTCAAGCGCCCAATATGCAAAGCGGATGTAGAAAGCATACAACTCCTTGTTGACACCGAACTCAAAGTCGTCTCCAACGCACCTACAATAAGCATTAAAAAATACGTACGCCACGCATAGTAGCTACCGCACAGGAAGCACTCAAATGTGCGTTAAAGCAACTTCACTCCTAAACATTTCTCAAGCTATAATTCTTGGAGCACACAAAAGCATTTTGTTAGTGCAACATTTTGTTTTTATGTTATTTTTTTTTCTAGTCCCAATCGCGGTGATTTTATCTTTATTGCTGCAAAGGGTATCATGCCGGAAGCGGATAGATGTACGTATATATGTATCTATTGCATGCGTTTCCGACCAACTCGACTTACATATGTATTCTTCTATATGAATTTACCTACATACATACATATGTATTTATATGCATAAGTTTTGTATAGGTGGTAGTAGTTATACTCAACAAGGACATGCGTATTATTGGCTCAAGCTATTTCTGTGGTGACTTTCGTAGTTTGGACGCAAACCCATTTAAGAGAGGTACTATGTATGGTGAGTTGCTGTAAGCCTAATTTAAGAGTTTGTAAAGGAGGAAGGACGTGTACATACATTAGCACAAGGATATTTGTAAGTATATTTATATGTACAAAAACCAACCACTTCTCTTCATCGTGAATACAGAAAGGAAATACTTATTTTAAGAGTATCTGAAAATTGGAAATTTGCCTAATGGTCAGTGTCGTCAGAAATGTATATCGCAAGCATTCTTCAAAAAACTATTAATGCAAAATTTGTGATTTTCGATTTTATGCACTAAAAATGTTCAACGACGTTCCAGAAAAAAGCGCATGTAACATATTTTTTTTCATGGAAAAGAATTTAAAGTAAAACCTCTCTGGTCTATATGATTAAAATGCGCTTAGCAATAGGCTTTTGCGTTGTGGAAAAGTTTCCACTATTATTTTCTTATGTACTTAGATATGCATATATGTATTTAGCTCGATTCCAATTTAGTTTTTTGTTATAATAAAAATTGTTCTATATTTATTTTAAATCATTTTTCTGATTTTTAAGGAGGCAGTCCTGGGCCATGCTCAACTGATTTAAATTTTATTCTAAACAACAATACTTTTCTCGCAAAAAAAAAAAACAAAAATAAATATTTATGTACTCACCAAGGAATTCCACCCAACTGCGCGTGGTTATTATTCCATTTTGTCTATTATTACTTGCAAAAAAGCGTTCTTGTATCAAGAGTACCCCGCATCTGGAGTTTTATTAAGAAATTTCAACCTGTTACGTATTTTTAATAGAGGTAACAATTTTATTGCACATTGGGTAAGTTCACTTAGGGCCGTTTTCTGAAGTAACCTTTAACTTTAAAGCTCACTTTATATTCAAAGGTTGGATTAAAAATAAAGCTATGTCCAAAATTAAGCATTTCTTTTCTATTTAAAACCGATAATAAAATGCTTTACTTCAGATAAAATTATAAATTGAGCTTTAAAGTTACAGGCTACTTGAGAAAACGTCCCTTAACCGTTAAGAATAATTTTAAAGTTGGGCGAGGGCCTAAAAATCTTGATAATTATTTATTCTACATAGCTTTAGCTTTATTCAAATAAAAAATATATTTCTTGGAAAATTTGAGATATGGAGTTCAGTTCCGGATTGGGTCATTTCCAAACAAAGTGCTATTTTTCTGTCCCTCTTTTTAAATACCCAAATAATAAGCCACCAACGAAGCTGTTTTTTATTATTTTAAGCTGTTTTGTTTTCTTTTGAGAACAGTATTTCATTTTACCTACTCCATATAAAAATATTTGTCCCCGCTCAGGTTATTCGATAACCAACATTAAAAAAGTTAAAACAAAGAAACAATGAAAAAACGTTAACTGATTGTGAATGACTACCATAACTTTTATTGTTTTATTCTATTTTTACTAAAAAAAAATTTCAGCATAAGCGTGGCTTTCTATTATAATTATGTCCCTCCGAATTTTCCTGAATGTCCCTTTTTTAAATTTGGCCAGATATTAACATTAGTCGTTTTGCTTGCCTAAGTGCATTGCAGTTATGAAGCGCAAGAAGTTATTGATCGAATGACATAAGAAATGTCTTATTAGAGGCAATTATTTTGCGTGTTTAAGTGAATTTATCATTGCACCATGGTAAGTAAGTCTAAATATTTTCGGGATGTCCCCCAGTTTTGTATGCAAAAACACTTAAAATAAGATAATTACCAATGTATGTTTATTGCTTAAGGTGTTTCAATGATTTCCTTTGATTTTATGTTTTCGTTAAATAATATTCTTAGAAAAAAGCACAAATGTGAAATACTTCCAGAAGGTCACTTTTAGGTGAATACTTATTTTTTATTTAAATAGCTTATTTCTCCAAAAGTGTTCAAAAGCCATACATGGGAAATTGTTGCCGAAGAAAGATTTAACAAAAAGCCTGCCCCCTAAGAAAAAACTCACGTTAATGCCATGAAGAAGGTGCAAAAAGTGATATGCAAATTTTTAAAAAGCATACATTTAACGTTAAAAATCAGTTCAATGCTTATCGGTTATTATGGCTGACCTCCAAAACGTCAATTGCATTGCTTACGTACAAAGTTTAATGTTCCATAACGCCGAACTACAATTGGTTGACAATGTATACTTTTCCAAAACGCATCCGAAAAGTTATCGAAACGCATCGCTAGAGTAATCAGCGCATCATTAACAAAGTTGGTGCGTCATTTATTTTTTTTTTTGGTTACCACTGGTGTTTTAAAAATGGCAAATTCCGAAATGGTGATCATTGTTTTATTAGATATTCAAAATGTGCAATGTATATGGTTGCAATGTTTCCCAACTCTGCATTTACAAACAGTTTAACTACCGCAGCAGAACAGTATCCAAACATTGTATTGGTACGTTTTAGAAGTCAGCCTATATTTTTTTCTAACACTTTCTAAACCTATTTATTACTTTAGCTTACTTTTATAGAAGTGACATTCTGGAAAATATTTTCCAAAAACGCAAAAATAATTTTAAAAAATTCTAATTTTTGAAGAGCCTGAAAGTAGTTTAGTGAACAATTTCAGAGGATAAATTTATCAATCATAAAATAAATATAAAAATATGACTGCCATGTTCACTTTCTTTGGAAATGACCCATATATCTGTGGTCATAAGCAATAGCTGCCTTAATCGAAAATACTGAACGCTTTAAACTTTTGGATTGTAATGTTATCCTTATGGGGAAACAAAAATATTTTCGCCTATAACTTTTAAGTAGTCTAGCTGACGAGACGGGGATTTCACATACGCATGGAATAGTCGTTGAAGAATACAATAGCATATACAACTCCATTTTTTCGACTTAAGCGGTTAATGCTTGTGACCACAGATATAAAGTTTTATTGTTGTGGGATGGCCATATTTGTGTTGTGGGGGATTTGAAACATGGTTAAATTTTTTCGCACGAAAAAGATCCATTCCAAAACTAACATGACCAATGACAAGGAAATAAAAAGAAATAATGAAACAAAAATGATCGAGTTATTTGCAAAGGGAAACACCTACCACAGGTCTGAGTGGCTTTTCTTAAACATTACAAACATATGTTGCCGATATAGCTGCTAACACTTCACATCCTACTTTAAAAGGTGTAAGGGTTGAAAACTTCAGAATAGTCCAGGGCCGCTTATTATTAAATTGACTAGAGTTAAAGTTTTGAATTTGTGGTCTTTCCGATGCTAGTAACCTTGTTGTCGCTCCACGCTATACTAGATGCATTTTTTTTTTTTGCAACCGAGCTACAAAAGAACACTCGCTTAAATGACGAAATACATGCAAAGCAACAACAAAAACTCGGCTATTTATTCGAGTTCAGCCAGGTTGTTAAACAATCCGCGATCTGAAGGGTAGTGTTATTAAGTGAAAAACTGCTCTATTGTGAATTGTTAATGACAATTGTAAAGGGAAATTTTTGTTTCCTTATATACATGATTTATATTTTAAATAAGTATATATATTAAGCAAATACCCCGCATAATTACTCATTTAAATTGGTTTTTGTACTAAATCCCTTTAAACTAATCACATGTTTTTTTCCAGCTACCAACAGGGTTGCTTAAGTAGCGAAAAGGAAATTTTACCCGAGTTGAGTGTTCTTTTGTCGCTCGATTACAAAAAATTCACCTACTGTCTAAGCGTTCGTTTTTGTTAAGCAAGACTATCTGCATTGTTGTTCCACACGTTTGCTCCATGTTGATAATTCTCCAATTCTCTCTTGGAACGGTTATGCGATTGCCGCTGGGTCCAATGTTGTGACTGGTAGCCAAGCTCTTAGATATTTTGCGCTTCAGCAACTTTCGATTTTAGCCTTGTCTTGTCCGTACCCCTGTACATCCTGGGTTGTCCTGCGTCACTTTTAGCACTAATTTTGCTAATACGGGTTGAGTCAACATCCCGAAACTATTTTGACGTAGAATACGTCTTACGTTTCGATATGGAGGCTATGCTCAAATGTTGTAGTTGTAATTTTAAGAGCTATACGAAAACGCTTATTGCACGAGAACTAATAAAGCCATTTGAAAGAAAGGTGTGGGGTTTCAAAGATAAAATTCCAAACCTATCGACAGATTCATTCTTGTAAGTAACCAATAGGGGTTCTTTCGTAGAAACGACGGTAAACATTGGCTTATTTTTGGGTCAATTTCGAGCCTTTAAAGTGCTCTAGCAACTTGTGATTTGCAGGTTAAACTTTCATTTTCGGGATATGGGTTCTTTGGAGCAATAGAAATATTATCGTGTATAAATTTTATATAAGTTCAACAAATATTGAGCATTTTAATGCAAAAAATTATTGAAAAAATTAGTAAATTTTTTTATTTCCGAAATGCTCGAAAACCGCTCAAATGATTTTGTTTTTATTTTCTTTAATCAAAAGTTCAAGATTTTTACTTTCATTTGGTATATGGGAAGTATTGGTTGATATCTTCCAAGTATGTTTATTTGATTCAAATATATGGGCATAAATAATTTTCCATACAAAATCATTTCGTCTTCGTTTTGCAAACACGTGCATGCGTTGGAAGTGAGGGAAGGAGACAAAAGGTATGTGTGTAGGTATTTCGGCCTATGAATAAGAGATGGCGTAATATTTATAAAAGGCAAAGGTGAAGGGGAATATCGTCGCCTCAGAAAACGGATGACGAATGTGCAAAATCACGATTTTGGGATTTTGATGCAGATTTACTAAGTTGGACATGCTCTTTCGATTTCTGCAATCCATTTTTTTATATCTCCATTAGTTTTTGAGATATTTCGTGCGCATTTTGTCGTATGTTACATAATATTAATGATTGGGTATGCCTTTTGTTGTATGTGCTGAAAATGCGTCACATGCGACAAATTCCCATACAAACGTACCTTTTTTTAATCATAAAACGTTTGTCGTATGTGGCACATACGACAAGTTCCCATACAAATGTAATCTTTTTTTAATCATAAAACATTTGTCGTATGTATCGCAAAACTTTGAACTTACGACAATTGGATGGTCCTCTACTATAACGATGCAATTAAAATTGAAAATTAAACTAAGTAACTAATTTTAAAATTTAAAATTTTTAAATTTTAGCTTGCACTGAGTCTCCAATGAAATGAAAGAGATAAAAATGTACAAAAGACTGAATTTAAGTATTGTTTTTTGTTTTTATATAAAGAAAACGTATGTTCGTAACATATTTACAGCATAAGAGATGTACAGATTTTTTTTATTAAATACATGATTATGTTTTTGTTATGTTTTTTCTAATAAGTAATCATTATTTAATAAATATGTCTGTTTTTTTCATCAAATTATACCATCGTCGTTGAAATAGATACTTTACTATTGTCGTATGTTCTGTGGACAAAACAAAGTGGTGAGTAAACGCTACTTACGACAAATGTATACGGAATGAAAAGTAAATTTTCTCATTAACGTTAAGAGATATTAAATGTAAAAATATGGGAAATCAAAACTAATAACACCAACTACGTCTGCTTCAAAAGTTACAAAAATCTACCGTACAGTTTCGGATTAATTCAACCTTAAACTTCAAAGTCAATTTTCTCAAAACCGTGTTTTGTAACATTCGACATCCGTTTTCTGAGACGACGATATGTAGATGAAGAATATGATAAACATAAAAGTTCAAACCAAGATAAATATAAAGAAAAATATGAGGCTGAGGATACCGATAAAAGTAAAGATGAAGATAGAGAAGAAAAATTAAAATAAAGGTAATTATAGAGAAAAGGATATAGACATAGACTCAATCTGGGGCCTATTTCGAGATTTTAGAGATTTTCGGAATTCTCGGGAATTATAGATATTTTAGCGGTTTTGTTATTGATATTTTTTATCGATTTTGTTATCGAAATTTGTAACGATATTGTTATTGATTTGGCTATCGTTATTTTCGGAACTTATCGATATAATGAACGATATTTTTTATCGATTTTGTTATCGATATTTTAATCGATTTTGTTATCAGTTTTGTAATAGATTTTTTATCGATTTTCTATCGATTTTGTTATGGATATTTTTATCGAATTTGTTATCGATTTGGCTATCGATTTTATTATCGCTTTAGTTATCGATATTTTTTTAGTGTGTGCTTTCGTTTTTGACTTGGATGTGCCCTTAACTATACCACGTATTCTACGTTTAAATTTAGCGGCTGTGTCTCCGATACAGCCTGCAGACCAAGACGAAGGCGCTGGAATGTTCCTTTTTATTTGTTTTCCGCTTGGGTCTGTTATGACCTGCATTCGAAAGTAAAATATTGCCTACAATAAGACGGGTTTCATTAGAAAAATGAAACGTCTGCTTGAGTAACTGTCGTTTTCTTAAAAAACATCCTAACGAATCATTATTTAAGATATGTTCGCCCCTAAATCTTTTGCTTATGGTGATTTCGTTTCTACCAAAAATGTCGCCTTTTGATTGCCCCTTTGTCTTTCCGTGTTCGATTCTAAATTAAAGGCAAAGGGTAAGAAAATTTTGCGTTCGTTTCTTAAAATGTCACACTCCTGTAAGGCAAAAAAGGCGCATTCTCTGCCCTGTGAAGCTTTGTCAGGGGAGATGGTTGCCCTGAAAATCAGATGGTTGTCAAAAACGACAATATTATGAATGCGTGAGGCAGGAAAGGAAAAGAAGGCAAAAACATGCCCTTTTCCAGGGTTGAGTATAACAACAAACACGTTTTGCACAGAGGAAGGACAACATTTTTTGGAAGAAACGAAATCACAATTAGTTTCACACAGAATACAAAAAATATAAAATAATTTTTTTTATTTTTTTTTTTTTTCAAAATAGTTTGTACCTCCAACAAATTTACTTTGTTAATGGGTGAAAGTTACAGAACGCAGACTATAAAATGACCAGCTTGTTCTCGTTGCGACATAAAACATAACAAAAACCAAAAGTTATACCAATTGACAGGTGCATCGGTGCAGAAGCTTTTCCCATAAGTTCACATTCAGGGCACAAACATATCAAGTTTTAAATAAGGAATACAAATTATTTACTACAGATTAATGTCTTCGATTTCTAAATCTCGAAATCTTTAAATAATCATTTCTCAACTTATGGAGGAACTACATGCTTCGAATCTATGCGCTAAACTAAATATGTGGCTCGAAATCAACACAACTGTTAACATCAAATCAATGGCAGCGAATTACCAAACTTAATTAAATCGATTTCCCTCTTAGCCTCCACCGCGGCGCTTCTTACAAGTATTAGTCTCCTGCTGCTGTCGCCAACGTTTCCACTTCAACAAGTGATTGGGTTAGGCGCTGATGCTTTTTTTTTTTAAGCAGACAGGCAGACTCGTTCGCTCGCCAGTGACGCTTCAATTCACCAAAACACCAAACAGTCACACGCAAAGCAACATTTTATTTTATTTCACATTTAATGGCACAAACTATTATGAAAAAAAAACAACACGAAATTATAATTAAACAGGCTCCAAATCAGATACACTTTTTATTGACTGCCGTTTTTTGTTTTCTATTTTACGATATTTCTATTTCATGACTTTATGGTCTTCCTTGTGTCTTCCCGCCAGTGTGTGCAGCTCGCCAATGTGGTAATTATGGCCGCTGCCCGCTGTGGCCATGGCGTGGCCCAGCGCTAAGCTGATGTTATTAGTTGCGCTATAGCCAAGACAAAGCTTTAGATGAGTTTAACTAATTTTCAATGTCCGAATTATCGTATTTGATTTTTTTCCTTTCCTTTTTAATGCTTTGTCGATGTTTCTCTTCACTGAATTTAAGCCATAAAATATCACATTATGATAAGAGTTGACAACTATGGCCAAATGGAACAGTGGACATGTGTAGAGTAAAAATTTTTATAATTTTATTAAGTAAGTTCATATTTTTAAGGTATTTTAATTAGTTTTCAATTTTAATATAAAGAAGGCGTACCCCGATAAATAACAAGGTTGAAGATTTTGCATTTGGGTTGCTAGATTATCGTATGAAAAGTCCAACGTAAATTTTCGCTAAGCCTTAGCGCTTAAATTTTAGCTGATGATAATCAGTGAAAATATACGACTATTGACGAATCAATTTCCTCTTTCCTGAAATTGAAGCCAGCATTTTGCAACTTTTTGCAATCCTTCTATTTTCGATGACATTTTTGTGCCACTTTATAATATACAAGAGGCGAAGTATTATCTATGAGTAATTCAGGACAAAAGACTCAATTGGAACTCACATCTCTCGAATGTTACCAACAAGGGTAAAGCGTTTTGAGCCTGCCAGAGACTCCATTGTAAAACATTGGAAATATAACCCAAATTAAAGTTCGATTTTTCAGTACGGTCGTGAAACCCGTTGTTGCATAGGCGGCAATGACTTGGTGGTACTACCGAAGTTATCCTTCTACAAACCCTACAAGGTCAGAATTGCTTAAAGAGACTACTGTGAAGCGTTCATATCTATGATAGGCAAAGAGTCCTAAGTATGCTACAGATAGGAGGGACGACGGCTATACTAGGGCAGGCGTACTTGGACCTAGATTCCAGGAAAGTCTACCAATGGGCTCATACCCAACCATATTCCAGATGGAATTCTTCGCAATCGAAGTCTAGGTTCGAGAATGTCTTCGTCAAGTAGTTAGACAGCATGAGAATAAAAAGAGAAGTTACTTTTAGTTTTGTTCAATTTGGAAAGAAGCTCTGAGAGCATTGTGAGACCAACGATGTTTTAGGCGAGGATAATTATGTCGGGGCTTAATCTCTGTTTCACTTCAGGATTGGGTATCATCGTTTTGCTGCGAAGCCCATTGTAACGATCCTCTAAACCTAATCTAACCTAGCCATCGCAGTGATTTTTATTTATTTTAGTTAGCCTAGAAAATATTTAGGGCAGGATATAGTTACAAAATATCCCACTGTCTACATATTTTAGTTAGTTAGTAGAAAGGAAAGACAAAAAAGCTATAAAAAAACGAATCAATAAAGCTTCATATGAAGCATTTAAAGTTACATATTTTTGTTGGGAAACATAATGACAGCAGTCTGCGTTGTTAGCTCGTTAGCTGATTATAAGCTAGACTCATCGATAAATAAATCCACTGACATTACGGGCCGTTATGTTATTTTATAAAAAGCTTTAACCAGCATTCCAGCTAACTACATACATAGACCAATAAAGAAATTAAGAAAAAGCCAAATTCAAAGCTATGACAACGTCGCGCATGGGTCCCAAAAATTTCACTCGTCCCTTTTTATTTAACAGCTAGAGCACTCTTCTACGCCATTATCTGAGTTGAGCACCTGTTGTCCAATGTCTGTCTGCACGCAACAATTGTTAGCCGGGCGCTGCATTCGATTCTTATCAGATCGAGCGGACATGTTGACCAAAACTTTCAATGCGCAAAATGACTGCGTCGATTGACGAAATTCCTTTTTTTTATATTGGCTTTCTCAAATTTCATTTACGTGCATATGTATGTAAATATACTTTTTGTAACCCTAAATTTTGAGCCCAATTTACGTACTAATCACGCATTTAAAAAGCCAAGTTGAAAAGATTTGTCAAAGATAAATATATAGTTATGTAGGTGATATGCGTTTCACGTTTCAATCGACGCAGCAAATCTGTCGTTTCCACTTGCCTGTCACCTTTTTTTTGTATGTAGATGTACATGTATTGTTGGTAATAAATGTATATGAATACTACTTTTACATATAGATTTTTTCGTCTGCTAAAATAATTAATTTAAAGAAAATAATATACTACTCAAGGCCGCACCTCTCCAGCTACAAACTATGCACATAAATACTACTTGCTTATGAATGTAAAATTCCTGTATCTTCGACAACTTTACAGTGGCCTTGGCTTTTGCCAGCGTCGCGACCAGCTATGCTGTGCATACGAAATTCTTTCAAATCGTAATTTATTACCAAAAACCATTCAAATTAAATTTCACCGATTTTTAAATATCTGCGATTATGTATGAAGAAGTAAAAAAAAGTCACGTAGCTAAAGCAAATTCTAACTTTTCAATGAAATAAAAATCAATTCTGGGCGAGCGCTTTTGTACTGCGCTTAAAGATAGCTTAAGTATTAACCTTAACTTAAGACAATGTATGGCACCTTACTTTAGTTTTATGGTACAGTGTAAGACTATATTTACATATCTAAATATTGCCTATTTACATTATAATAAACAACCTTGAAATGTAAAACAGTTTCATTCGATTTTGGATAATGTGCGCAAAAATTTCTTATAAGTAAAAAAAACTAGTGTAGTAATACTTTTAATTTTAAAGTACATACATATATATACGAGCAAATATCACGAGTTGTTACATTTTTCGACAACAACTTGTTTTTGGTCGAAAATGGTGGCACACTTACTTTAGACAGTGCATTATATTTAGTTTTGCATAAAGAACAAGATTTCCTTGCGAAATTGTATCTAAATTAAAACTTGAAAAAGATATACAGAAAAAAGTCAAAATAACAACTCGTGCTCATATACCCATAGTTGTATATGTAACACGTTTACTAGCATGCCTTAACTTAAAAGTCATATTATTTAACAGTAATTAACAATTTTAGAATGAATTTCGAGTGTGGATTAAAATTGTACAATTAGAACTTTTGTTTCGCAAATCGACGTCATGCTATAATCAACCAATGTTTTTCATTTGGTGCCGCAGTGGTTTTATTATTCCAGATTGGTTCATTTTAGCATAGAGAACTGTTAACGTTTAATGGTAGCATTTTGAAGGATCTTAAACTTTTAAAATGACAAAAAAACGTTATATTTCAAAAATTAAAAAATAGCTGCGACAGATATTCTGCATGCGGCCATTTTTTTTATAATTTGGTGGCACAGTTTTTAAACTTCACAGATATGTGGTATTTGATGCCAGCTTTCTTTGCCTCTAATATGGACATTGTATCTGAAAACTTTACAAAGTTATTAAAAAACACAATTATGATTTTTTCGAGTGACAATGGAAAAAACTAGTACTTTCGGTACTTTCTCGCCTAAATAAATGTTTTAAGGCTAAAACTGTTCAAGTTGATTTATATTTTATTGAACTCGTTTCTGGAAATCCACTGATTAAAACAAACGTAAGAAGAACGCTTTAGCGTTTTTTTTTCTTACGAGAGAAGGGGTGACAGTAAAAAAACCGCCATTTGAATTAACTTGGCACTAGGAAATAACTAAGTGGCTGAAGTTCTTTAGAATACATAGTTATTACAAACTTTAATCCACTAAACAAACTTAGCGTCCATTGGAATAAAAAATTGCTTTCTTCACAGTAGGTACAAAATGGTAATAACAACAAATTAAGTTTGAACTAAAATAAATATCAATTGCGAATTGAGATTTTCAGCGATTGTCTGGTGGCTTACGGTTGTGGCTTCAGGTTTAAATTCATGTGAAACGCCTACAATGCTAGGTTTATTTTCAAATAAAAGCTTCAAATACCCAACGAACATATGCATCACAGATGAATATCGCTTCAGTTGTAGTAGGACAATGTTGAAAATAATTCTGCAGCACATTACAGTGTCACAACAATAACCAGCGAAACATCCAGAATGGTACCTAATGACTTTAACGACTTCGCTTACAT
The DNA here is from genome assembly GCF_013731165.1 of Rhagoletis pomonella. Classification (NCBI taxonomy): domain Eukaryota; kingdom Metazoa; phylum Arthropoda; class Insecta; order Diptera; family Tephritidae; genus Rhagoletis; species Rhagoletis pomonella. The sequence goes on from NW_023458564.1 coordinate 27,859,592, forward strand.
TAGCTCCTGATATATTGATATATCCGCAAGTTGTATGCATGTGCCCTGTTAGTTTTTTGAGCCTAATATTCGTGCGGTCTGGGCATTCACATAGCCCGATTGTAAGTTCTATTATGTTAGTTAGTTAGTTAGTTCTTGGAGATAGTTCTTAAAAAAATAGTCCCTAACCCAGTGTAACCAAGATACATTCGGCTTCCTTAATGAATCCTAAAAGCGTCTTGGTAGGCGAAAGAGTTCCACCATTGAAGCTTTAAAGTGGATTTATCTTTGTCTGGCCAAAGGCGAACAGTGATATAGACCATCAAAAATTACCCTGATGTCATTTATGTCTGTCTATGGCCCTCACCATAGTACCTACTTCGTTCAGAGTGTACCCACCCAGTAATTATGGCTCTCGGAGTGGACCATCTGGCGCCTTTCAAATTCTTTTCAAGGTTTAATTTTGCGCAGTTTAAAATTGCGACTATTTCAGCCTGAGACACTGTGGGCCTATTGGAATCGGAAGTTTGGTGCTAGGTCCGAAAATA
>NW_023458564.1:27860128-27902791 GCF_013731165.1 Rhagoletis pomonella
ACTGTGGGCCTATTGGAATCGGAAGTTTGGTGCTAGGTCCGAAAATATCTGCACCTGCTCTGTCCTCCACCCTTGAACCGTCTGTGAACCAGAGTACATATCTGAGATCAAGTGCAAGGAGACAATATACGACATCTTCGTGATCGGGGATTATCACTTAGAACTTTCTGCTAAAGCATAGTGTCATGGAATCAGACAACGACCAACCCCCCCCCCCCCCCCCCCCCCCCCCCCCTGGAAATATGCATAAAAATTTGTCATCATTTAGTTTAAGATAATAATAGTAACAAATATTTTAAGATCTCAAATATTTAACATCTCGTTTCAGAGATAGTAGTCGAGAGATCTAGGTTTAATTTAAGACAGGACGGTTCTATCACCTTTTGTTTCTTTACTAAAGCTTCTATAATATTGCCAAACACCGAGATTTTTCGACAGTTTGACCTCGTTTTTTCCAAATCTGGAGCTGATGGAAACTTTATGTTTACGGATTCGTAATCACCACAAAAAAATTCTATCAAAAACAGCTTTAACATTTGCGGTACCAAATTTTTTTGTTTATATTTAGGTTGGCCTTCGTTATCCATAAAAAAAAGAGCAAAAATTCAGATTTCCGTTATCTCTCCAGAAACTCTTCCTTATGTGGACTATAACCCCATTGTTTAGTTATAGCTTTGCAAAATAATTGAACGAATATCATCAATCATGCGTGTGTAGTAGCCTGCGCCTTATTTTGCAACCTTGTCCTACAAAGCAAGACTCCGTCCAGAAAGGTTCATTTGGTCATAAAAACGTGACCTGTGGAAAATTTTTAAAATCGGATAACGGAAATAAGTGCCTCAAAGGCCCTGAAGTTCAGCTAATTTAAATTTTTTGCTCCCGATGTCAAAAATAGCTACAGTAGTTTTAAACCTACCCATCTTTAAAAGTTATTGAGTTTTTTTGGGAAAAACCCGTGAGGCCTTTTGAAAAATTCAACATGGCGTCTCAAATATGGCATCTAAACTAACCGTAAACTAAATTTTGCTTTAAGAATTTTGTGCCACCGGAGAACCCAACACTGAAAGCGAAAAGTTCCTTACAACTTTGGCATTTGAATATGCTAAGAATTTTTAGCAGAAATCTGGAAAAAATGGCGAAAACCGTGAAAATTAAAAATTTTTCGTACATTTTGCTAATTATTTACAATAAAAAATGTTTTTTTTTATAAATTTTGTATAAAATGTGGGAAATTAAATTCTCTACAAATTTGCATACTACCGGTTTTTATGCAAAATGCAAAATAAGCTTGCAAATCGCAAAAACCCAAAAAAAAAAACCTAAAATTCAAGACAGGGAAATGTGCCGGTATGAAATTTAGGGGCGAGACTGTGGATCTATAATATACGTGTCAAATAGAAGTAAACTGCATCAAAAGTTCGCTACTACAATTTTTTTTCGTACCAATTTGATCTAAATTTACTTGGCTAAAATTTAACTTCTGATTACCTAGAAAATAGTAATTTTACGTGGAAAAACCTCAATAACTTTAAAAGTTTGGGAGGTTTAAAAATAGGTTAGCCATATGTGACATCGGGGGATAAAACTACATCAAGTGAAATTAAAATATATTAAATTTCCCACTGACTTATAGGCAATTTTGACCACTATGTGAAAAATTGCATGAAAATGCTGAACTCTAGGGTCTTTCGAGGCGCGTCTTTTCGTTATCCGATTTTCAAAATTTTCCACAGGTCACGTTTTTATGACCATATGAACCTTTCTGGGCGGAGTCTTGCTTTGCAGCTTAACAAAAAATTTTCTCCATACAACTTAGGCGCAAGCTAATGTCCAGGCATGGGCAGAGAACTAGCAAACAATGGGCTAGCTTTTCTCAATATTCATCGCAGTCAGGATGTTGATGTTGACTCAGTATTAAAAGAATTTTTATCTATACCTCGGTGAATTGGATGTGCCTTTTCTTTGAGTTTTGCTAAATTATATCCATAATTAAACACAATATGGTAAATACTCTAAATAAAACAGTGATATTCTTGGTTGTTACGAATGACTTTACATAAACCCCCCTTCACCACAAAGAGAAATCTTGCGGCCGGCCCTGGTACGGGTAGGCATGTATATAATTAGTAAATAAGTAATGGTATTCCCTTAAACTTGAGAAGCCCCGAAAAACTGCAAAAGTCTTGAAACTTTGACTGAACTGTTATATATAGTTTATATGAAAAATATTTTCAACCTTTCCAATTTTGCATGTTTCAATATGTATGTGACATATCAAATTCCTTTAACGTAAATAACAAATCTTGACCACTGTTTTTTTTTTAGAGAAATCTGAAATTAAACCAAATACTAAGTGTATTTGTTGTGCTTATTGGGTATACTCGTATACATTTTTCTAAGAAAACAAATCGTTATATTGTATTTTTATTGGCACCCTTCGGCAGTGGGTGGGCGCCATGTATGGCTGAGGTCATGAACAAGTGTCAAGCATACGCAAGCCTAGAGTGCCTGGCGCAGAAGGCGTGTAAGATAAATAATATTGTAGCCGACTATTCGTATGGACTTGTAGTGTACGCTTCAACTCAATACGATTTGCTATGGGCACATTTGCCATGTGTTCTCCGCGTATTTTTATACTTTGATGTCATTTATATTAAAAGTGGGCGTAGTTGTCGATAAATTGATGTGTTCAATGGGTAGATAGTTTGACTAGCTAAAATTCTTGCATTGAAAGGAGTGGATTCCAATGTTTAAGAAAGCACTTTGACTTTACTTTTATGAACAAACGCACATTCGGCTGTTCTACTAGTATGAATGATGCAGCATACGAAAGACTTAAGGCGCGAACTTGCGCTTGCTCTTGCTCTGCTTGTAGTTAGTTTATATACTGCAGCGTATTTCCAAATGCGTATTTTTTGAATGTACACTAGTGAGCTAACAAAAATTGTTAAATGTCGTTTTGTCACGTAAATGAAATACTGAAAATGACAAAGAATCCTAAAAAAAGCCTTGAAGAGACTAATTGAAATGTTTATTTTTCCCAAATTACACCCATCAACTAACTGCGCCCGTTTGTCAAATTGCCTGATTTGCACGTGAAAAATTTCAATACCGCCTCATTGTTTGGTTGCACGTACGCTGCCTTTACCGTTTTGAATATTATATCTTTTTATTTTATTACCTGCACGCTTACATAGCAAAACTACTTCCATTGATATTGTTGTTCCTTTTGTGTGTGTTTTTTTTTTCATAAATATATTATCTGTAGTTATTTTACGCTCCGTATTGCCGTTCGTGAGTAGATTTTCTAATTGCACAACTAATCGCCACCAAACGCTGCTATCGCCAGCGCTACAATCACTTTAACGCCGTTGGACAACTGTAAGCCAAAAAAAAAAAACATTTTCAAGTGCGTACTGGTTCTTCTTCGGCTGGCACAAAATTCAACTGTAGCAGCTCATAAAGAGGCTCAATGACAGAAATGAGCCTGTGTATTCCCTATACCGAAAGTTGCATTTGTTTCGATCGGTTATTCCAATACTAATACAAAGATTTGTATGATGTATACGTCCTCTAAATAAAAAGGATAATCCCATTTAAAATTAAAGGTCTTGGCCTTTAGATGAGGAGCAGGGTTTTATTTTTTTAAAGAACGTTGCTACCTGTTAAACTATTAGGTTTAAATTACTTAATAAGTTAAATGAATCACATATTACAATATCGGTAGCAATCGAAATGGGTTTTAAAATGGTTTTTCTGTGGGTTGCCAACTGTTTAAAAATTCAAATTCTTGCCTAAATTCATTCTACCTAGAAGGTAAGGGTTGCCTCAACCAATCCATTACTGAAAGTCCATCAAGCAAGGCACCAACCGCTAAGTCCTCTTTCGAGAAGGACTGCCTTATGTCTACACAACCAACAGGAAATGCATCGCTTACCTATAGGGTCCGTCTGATCTCTCGAATTTTCTAACTTTCCACTTATCAGGGGCATACTGCAACCCAAAAATTTCTGGAGATTCACTGGCATTCATTTATGCCATCGACAACGGTTGGTATAGATTATTCTTGATTTTTAAAGAAATGTAATGCCTATAAAACTTGGAAAATAAGCTCTGGATTTCTTTACTAACTTCTTGAGAAAACAGCCGAAGATTTCTCGTATCTTATTGTTAATTCAATAAGACATATCCTTTACATTAGAAAACTGAAGTTAGACTCGTTCAACGAATTTTTTTAAGTGTTTTCATTTAAATCCGAAGTCCATTTTCTACCAGAATATAAAGAATTACTGGTATCTATGCACATATATCAAAATTTAAGCATACAATTTTAACTGTTGGAAAAGCTCATCTATCTGAAATTACATATTGGTTAATCTTGTGTAACGGACGCAACATTCGCACGCATTTAACCAAGCTTAAAATGGGGAAAGAAACTAAAGATCCTATGTGTACTGCTTTGTTTTATTATTCACTTTAGAATATTAGTCTTAACATTTTACATAATTTGTGGTATAAGACTTAAGAAACATACCCGGCAAATTTTTTGCAGTCGTTTGATTGCGAAACGCCTGAAGTTTTTCTTCTTGTGCCATGGGACTATATCAACCAAGTCATCCGTCGAGAAAGAGCTATGATTGCATGATGACAACATCGGAGGACCACGCTAATCAGACGCCGATCTTGGAATTCCTCGTCTCTGCATCGTAAAGCTCTTTTACCTGCACCTGTCATAAAGGCATAAACGGTGTGTTTCTCTGGTTAGACCGTCGCCGTTCTCGGTCAAGAATGATGTTTTCTTTCTTAGACATAGCCGACCGCAGGCTTAAATGCGGCAGAGGTAGAGCTGAGGACTTATCTGGCCCATGAACATGGTTGGGTCAGAGGTTAATAAGATACTTTACGCGTTAAAAGCAAACTATTCTTGCCATTTTCGTGTAATTGTTCTTGTATCTCGCGCGTGTTGAGAAGCAGCGAGAGTCGGATTAAGGAAGCCTGTGCAAGGGTTTTTGCACAAGTCAAGGAAAAAGGTTAATTTACGGATGAGAAAAGACATCCATGCTTGGCAGAAAGAATAAATAACAACGAGAAGCACAGTTTCCAAGATACAGCACTTTAAAAAAGGTATGTATGACGTTTTCTTAAAATGTAAGTCCCGTGTCATGTCACCTAGACCTTCAATCCCTTCAACTTTCATCCAAATCCTTAGAGGTCACGCACAGAGGTGGCCGCGATGACATGAAATTCTTCATATTTGAATTGAAATAAGTGACTTACCTTACTTTAACCACCTCCAAGTGAACTCGAACCTGCGATCTCAGAAACAGAAGCGGTGGTCTTCATGCGACGCCACAGCCGACATATGTCAGGAAAGTAATTAAATGCGTTTTAGTTTTGGCTTTGACAATTCCAAGGCAGAAGTCGCTTTATATATGTACATACATACATACGTACAAATATGATACTGCCAAATGTATAAGTTTCTTATAGGCGGTATACACGGTGCTTCTGAATCACGAGTCGGTTGTGATGTGTTTGTGAAAATAAATGTGACTCTGGCATGACTCTGATTGACTCAACTGTATGTAGTCAAAAGGAGAGTCAACACGTACATAAATGACTCACGAGTCAGACGTACCGTGTATGCCTCCTATTATAGGCGGAATACACAGTGCATCTGACTCCCGAGTCGGTTTGGATGTATTTTTGAAAATAAATATGTGTTAGTTACACCGACATGACTCCTGGAATGACTCTGAATGATTCAACTGTGTGTAGTCGAAGGCGAGTCAAAACGTACACAAATGACTCGCGACTCAGACACACCGTCTATGTTGCCTATAAGAAATTTCTGATTTCATTTAAGAAAGTATATTTTCAAATTTATTTCTGCCGTTTGTTTTGTTTGGGTTTTCAACAGTTCAGTTCCTACGCGCCTATTACACGTTCATAGAAAATATATTAAGAAACCTCTGAAATTATGTAGAAAGTATTTCCGTGTTTATTTTCAAACTTAATTCTGCAGTTTTCTTTTCAAAATTTAGCAAATCATTTTCTTAGCATGAGTAAAGTTATTTTCCTAAATTTAGTAAATAAATAAGAAATTATTTTAATATTTGTTTGCACAACAGAAACCCGTTGTCGTATTTTCAGTGAAGTATTTTCCTTAAATTCAGTGAAAACTAAACTAAATTTGAACATTTCATGAATTATTTCGCGACCAAGAAAACATTTATCCAAATTTTATTAAAAAAATTCTCTCCGTGTACGCAATTTTCCATACAAAAAAAAATTGTCGAATATACATACTTTGTAATCAACGCGATTTTTTAAGAGCTTAAAACTTGCACTTTATTATACTAAAATTTATTATCTTACGGCATTCAAATTTTACAGGAGAGCGAGAAAACGGGTTTTCTTTGAAGGCATTGCTTTGAGAGCCGGTATTTTCTCTAGCTAATATTTCACAAATCTGTTGCTTAATTAACGATTTTACGACTTTTATGCATAAATCTCAATGCCTGGAGTTCAGGCTTACCAAATCTCATTTTTGCCACAACGGCGATTTAGGCGGTTTTGCCACTGGCCGATGTGCGGGTTTGCTAAAACATCGACGACATGTATGTCTTTTTCTCAGATCCTGACACTTCATTTTTTTTTTTTGTTTTGTGGCTTTGTTATTGCACCATTTTTTTGTATAAATGTATGTACTTTTGCTGTATAAGCGCGTTAAATATGATGAAATAGAAATAGGTAAATAGTTTTTATTTATTCAAATCTAACTGCCAGCAGAGGAGAACATTTAGGCCAGTGCTAAGGAAATGTCTACAATTGATATTTATTTTACCATAAAAACTCGAAAACCGCAATAACGAAATCAAAGTAATTTTAAATTTTTGATGTGTCTTGAGATAAATATCCTGCACCATACCGGTCGTACTAATTTGTTGTTATTGTTTTTTTTTTTAGGCTTCTGTATGTAAGCAAATACATATGTATGTCTACATATATTGATTGCCCACGTTGTTGGAGCTGTTGTTATCATTATCATTAATGGTGTTTGATTGCTGCTACTGTTAAATGATCACGTTCAATTGTGGCGGTAGCCTCATTAAATTAAGTTTTAGAAAATCCCAGTGAAGTGAAAAATAAAAATAAGTGATATCACGGTGTTGGGACACATTCGAAAAATTGGTTAAAAGTTTAACTGCATAGTAACTTTATACAAAAAGGAAAAAATACCAAAGGTTGCATAAACAATAACAACAATCGAGTAACGCTTGAGATATGGAACCAACTTGAGAAACGGAATGCTACGAAATCGAAACGCGCCACAATGCGGCACCACCAACGGAACTGCAAGCATTCAGCATTTAGCGTCCAGTGAACAGTTGAAATCGATCCTGCTCAGCTATTCTGGGCACGTCTCGCAGTTTATTAAAATAACTTTGGAGCATTGCGCGTCCATCCGCCCGTCTGTCCAACTGTCCGTCCATCGCCACTATATTTGTATGCATGTACGTGTTTGAGCGAATGTGTGTCTGTCCTCGCCGCACTTGTCCGCTTGCCATTGGGCTTAGTTCGGTGCGTCGTTCATTCAACATTTAAGCTGGCGTAAGCACCAGCACTAGCGGCGACAAACTCATTTGGCCATTCCTCATTGCTGTGGCGATTTTTACGACGGCTTGCCGCTGCTGTTGTTGTATGGATGTACATTTTTTTATATTTTATGTTCGCCACAAAAATTAGTTTAATCATAAAAATGGCCAATAGTGCGACCCATGCAATGGTAAAAAAAAAAAACAACATATAAATTCTGTAAAGCCAACAACCACAAAAACAACAAGCAAAGTCAACTAGCTTCAACACCGGCTGAACGACACCAGCCGCATAACCGCACAGCCACGTCCATGAATATGTCCACAAACATTGTATGTTGGCAGGTTGTTGCTATTATTATTATTATTTTATCTGTCGATGTTATTGTTATTGGTTCGGCTGTACACTGCTGCTGCTGCGGCTGCTACCTGTTTTGCGCATTCCACCCGAAACGCGCCACTTTCATAGCACTCGTGGCCACTGCCTTCCGCGTCACCTCCTCCATGACTTTGTCGCAGTCCCAGCGTGATTTTTGTCTGCCAACGCATGCGTCTGCGGCCGCATCACACATCCGTGTGCCGATCATCTAGGTTGGTCCGCCCTGCATTGTAGACATCGCCAAAAGACTTCAATTATAACCTTTTAACAATATCACGTACGATGCCCGCCGCATAAAAAACTTGCTACCCGATTGGCTGAGTGGTTGGCTTACTGCTTGGTTGTTGCGTCTACGATTGCGGTTGGCGATTGAAAAAATATTTTTATGCACAATGTGATCAAAATACTGCATACGCGTGCGTCCAAGCGATGTCTAAATTACTACCTTTAGAGTCTTCATATCGGGGGTGTTAAGTATGGGTGTCAAGTTAGACGATGGCATCGATAATGCAAAGGGGTATATAATTTTCTGTCCGAGGGCGGAATTAGATTACTATTTTCTTAAATTTACATATTTGTATGCGATTTAAGGGCAAATATGATATTGGTGTGCAATTGCAATTTACTATCAATTCGGTGCTATTTAGTTATTCTCGTTTTTCCGTACTGAAACTTTTACTACGGCAATTTTAATTTAAAGACACGTGGTCCTAATTCAGTAAAATTCCGACCTAAGGTATGTGCTTACCTATAGATCGCCAAGGGGAGCTCGATATTTCAGTTCGAACGTTAATTCCGATAGCAGGAAACAAATGCATTAATGCTGACATTAATTTAGCTTTTCCCAACCCAGGACCGCCAGATAAAATAAGTGCACCGACGCGAACAGCGAAAATGAATATCAACTCAAAAATGGCTCAATCAGATGCTGAAGCTAATCGTAGCTTATTACACGCTTTAAGAGGGAGTCGGTAAACAGTCTTTTAAACCTTCCAATGCTACGAGTGATGCAGAGCTAATTACTCCTGAAAATGCATACCGTACACTCGGGGGAAGATAACCGTATTACTTATTTCTAAATCGGGCATGCCTTGACTTCTATCTAAATCCTCAGTTTGTTTATGTCAAAGAAAAGTCAAATAAATCGGCCATATAGGTGTCAAAGTCGATCCGGCACTAAGAAAATTGCCCTGTGTGCCTTCTTAAATATCGAAGACACTTTCGATACTACTGATATGCAATCAGAGCCCTGCGTAAGCACCAAAACTTATGTTTTCTTGCACAGTTTATAATAAGATATAGTCAAAAATAGACTGAAGCATCTTGGTCCGTTCACTGATGGCGGTATTTTGGGAAAGATTCAAAGGTATGAAAAATATGGACCTTATTTAACATCCATTTTCCATCACCATGGAGTTATGCTTTGGCAAAAAGTTTCTAGCAAGTATACCATATCGCGATGACTGGACCCTACCCTTGTATTAGCAGAAACCAGGTTACGCTTTGCTGGGTACTTGGCCACTGTGGAGTCGAAAGTAACGAGATCACCTACGAGTTACCTATTTTGTGGCCGCAGTTCAGTTCATCTCTTTCGAGAGCCATAATTATTCTCAGCGCGGAGTAAATAGTGCGGTGAGGTAAACGTTTGTATTTATATAGGCAGGCTCTTCAGCTATCCTTTCCATAGGAAATCAGGTTGCTCTTTGGTTATCAAACTGTTCACAGCGGATTCCGTTTTCATATGAGCCGAACTGGCGTGACGAAAGGGTCTAAATTTCGGCTCTACTTTACATTCGAGGATACATAAGATGTTACATGCTGGAGTGCCTTTATCCTGCTACAATTAATTATTTAACTTAAGTTAACTTAACTTCGTTCACAGGAGCTAATAATGACAGAATTATATCAGCACATTGAAGGGAAATGAGCTGGATATTTGGTTAAAATTTTACAACACAAACTGAGTAGCCATCTCTACAGCCCGTCCGGAAGTATCAGAAATCGTCTACGTAATCATTAAAGCCACCAGTCATAGATTTTATAAGCCGATCCTTGAACAAGCTCATCCCTAACCCTTCCCTCCGGCAATTCGGCCTGCCGAGAAGCTGACTCAGACGCTATCATAAATCGTGGGAAAAATAGAGGTGAATCAGGCTAAAGTTATTGTTAAATTTAAACAAAATTATAATACAAATAATTAGAAAAAGAACAAGCAAGCAGACGTTGATGGATCAAGGAAAGAATAAACGACTTTCCGGCCTGGAATATCATGCGTTTTGAAAGTAATTTTACTCCCCATTATTTTCTAATAATCCTTCGAGTTTTGTTTATCATTTAAAATGGCTTTGATCGTTTAAATACGCCCACCCGGAGGCGTTTATTTGTATACTCTCGAGTAACTTGTATTCCTTTCCTTTACACTGGCATAACTACATATACAGTGCTATACATATACATATTTATAAAGAGATACATATAATTGAGTGGCGCTGGCATTGAAAGATCACCGTTGAAAGTGTTTGCTTAATGAACATTTGTAATGAAAATATTGCATTGTTGTCTATGCAGTGCAAAATATTTGCAATAACCAGCAATTTTTCGATTGCTCACTTTTGTTACGGTTCGTTATTTTATTCGCATGTTTTTGCGTTTCTTGGTGGGATTCGGATGCAAAAGGGTGGTAAACAATTAAATAAAATGTATAATATTATATTGTGTGTATGCATTTAACGAAAAAAAAAACAAGAAATGCACAAAGCAACAACAATACTAGCAAAAGTAGATGTGGCGTTACAAGCACGCGCGCGGCAACAATAGACCGCCATTGTTACGAGTACCTGCGATGTATTCATTGTATTATTATTATTTAGTAGTTGCTATTTTTGTTGGAATTTAATTGCCATTGCGCATGCAATCCGCAGAACCGCAAAACCATTGAACGTGGAAAATCCAGAGGCAGCGTATGAAAATATAATAAAAAAAAAATTAAAAACTTGTGTACATTTTAAATTTCACACACAAAAAAAGTAATTCGTTGCTCTTGCAATTCGCCGACATAACCACATTTGCCATATTAGCTGCTTTGTATTTGTTTTATTTTTTATTTATTTTCTTTCAACGTACCACGCGGCTGGATGGCGTCATTGCACTGCTCATTTAATTAAGTAACTCCGAACCCATTCACAGCTCCCAGTGCGCCCCTCTGCTGCTGCAGCAGATTATTTACGGCTGTATTACCGCTGAGAAAATTACTTTTGATACGATTATAATTTATTATTGCTACTCATAAATTTATTATTTTTAATTGTACCAACAATGAACTCATATTAATTGGCCACCGATGGAAAGTACTATAGGTCTAACTTACAAGTGAGTGTGAATATGTTTAATTAAAATATTTAAAATAAATATCACACAAAACGCCAACAACTGATAACGAAAATGTGACTGGAAATTTGCGCAAAAATGCACATGCATACTATTTTGTAAGATTTATAAATTTGTTGCTTAGGGGATAACTAGTGAAGTTAATAAAAGTCTTAGTTGACGTTTTGGTTTTTCTTATTTTTTTTTGGAAATTTGATGAGCCTATTTGAGCTAAATTTTTATTTTTTATTTTTTCAGAATAAGTATTAAAATTATTATTTTTTTTTATTTAGAGAAATAATGAATGGAAATTTAGTAAAACCAACAATAATATCGAGCCCTAACCGCAAAAAATACGTAAACGACGTTTTTTCAACATTTTTCTTTTGATGCAGAAATGCTCCTTCCTTCTGGATCAAAAAGAAAATGTTGGAAAAAATTTCGAATATTTTTTTTGCGCTTAGAACTCGATATAATCAAATCTATACAATAACGAAATAATTTTTTATTCTGAGTTGATGGTCAGTTTTTCATTTGGTCGTAGTTAAGTATAGAACAGTTTACATGGAGCGAACTTAGCTCCACTCCGGGTAGGCCACTTGCTTTGTAAGCGGGAGTTCCCGGTTAAAAACCTCGTGCGCTGGGAAAACAAATGATGAGGAGAAGTGAGGATCTCCAAAATAGCAGCTATGATTTATACAATTGTAGGCCATTGTTGTTCATCCATAAATCTTTTTCATTAAAAAGGCTTTCGGGTCAAATGCAATTATTGATTATTCAAATTTATAAAAACAAGGAGTGCCAGCTACTGCCAAAATTTGGCTGCTTTTCTGATATTTTTAAAGGTCTCGAAAATTTGTTCATCTTCCTTTATTACTTAAAAAAAAAAAATAGTCTTCGCTTTCACCATCGTGTTCATTTTAATGGCTGTCTTCGTATTCCTTTTCAGAATATATCCGTATAAGTCTTCGTATTGGTTTTCGTATTCCACGCACTTGTTATCATATTCTTCTTTGTATTCATCTTCGATTTCATTGTGGCATTCGTTTTGGAATTAATATCCGTATTCGCTTTCGTGTTAGTCCTCAGATCCTCCTCATAATCGCATTTTTCTTCGTACTAGTCTTCATATTCCTCTATTCAATTTTTCTCTGTCCCGGCTTCATATTCATTTCGAAATTCGTCTTCGCATTCATGTTGGTATTTCTTTTCTTATTGTTCATATACACCATAGAATTTCTTTTCGTTTTCGTCTCCTTATTCGTCTCCGCATTCATTTTTATATTCGTGTTCGTCTTAGTCGACGTTTACAGCCTTATTCTGTATCACGAACGATTCGTCTGCAGAGGAATGCTTCAAAAATTAGTCCGGCGGCATCATTTTAGCCGGTTGAACGCAACCGAGACCATTGCAACGTAATGTACGAAAAGCAAGACGAAGACGACCGATAGAGTTTAAAATCGCAATCTGAGAGGTTGTCGTCTGCAGACGAATCGTTCGTTTTGCCTATCGTTCGTGATACAGAATAAAGCCCTTAGTTTCACTAATCGTATTTTTCGTTAGCTTATTTTTCGCTTTCGTAACGTACGTGGATACTACCGGGCTGCCTATAACGAACTGAGTAATATGTAATTGCAACAAGGGCACAAGACCCACCGTTATATTCCCGATTACGGATCCGAGCCATGGATGGAAGGAGAAGAAGATAAGAAAAGAAAACTTTTTTTGTAAAATCAAAGTTAGACATTTGTTTGCGTTGTCAATAGCTATGATAAAATACCACTGCTGATTGAAAATAAAATATCACATAATTGAAGTGGCCCGTTTCAGAAATTCTATCTCTCTAGCATTTCCTTTGTGAATGCCCAGGCCTAGCAGTTATAAGTCGTAAAGCACTTCAAAAGCACATATTAACAAAACTATCGGATATATTAAGATCCACTATAAGTGATATCGGCAAATTTGTCTGGGAGTCATGATGAGTTGACCGAGAAATCTAGATATAAATAGAAATTATTCCTTTCTCACGAAAAGTGTATCATAATGGCGCCAAATGCGCGTAAAAGCATAGGCACATGGCAGCGTTGATCCGGATCAATTTATTAATTCGGAATTATCTTGGGTATTAACTGCAGTTAATCCGGATTAAGTCCTGCCGCTAATCCTCCAAATTAAATCGGCATCGGGGATTTGTCGATGAAAACACTGGCCTAAACAACCAGCGTTTGTCTTTTGTGCAAGTAAGTAAGCGAGTTTGGCGTCCGTGATAGGCGTTTGGCAGCTTTTTTAATTTTTTGATTTATATATTTTATGCTATTTATCAACCAACCAACAACCTTTGAAGAAAACTTTATTTTGCACCTCCATTTTTTCATATTTCTCTATCAATAATTCTCCATCACCTCAAATGGATCCAGGCCAAGAGTTGCTCATTTCGCAGATTTTTGTTCTTTCCTATCACTCGTCACTCATTGTTTACTATTAAATATATGTATATATGCTGTTGTGCTCATCACACTTTAACTCTTTAACTAGATTCAGTCGCCAGACATCGCAGCGTCTGGAAACGAATTGAGGCTCACGGCATACTTACCAATAGCACCTATTTCGTAATAAAATAAGGATCAGAGTATATCATTGCTTCAGCGGCTTCATTGATACCAATCATCACCAAAGGGTTTTATAGTGCGAGCATTATTTCGATTTTATGAAGCCCTCACACCGTTAAATTGCTACTTAAATTATGGTCTTTTGATCTACACTGAACTGGTTTAGGCGATTTTTGCACTGTTCAAGTATGTATATGTGCATATTGATTGTATGAACCCTAGGGTGGTAAAAAAAATAAGGTAAAGTCGGATTTTTAATGTTTTATATCGAAAAAATATATATCCCTGTTAATTTATTTCGAAATCAAAAAATACTAAGGACCCCAAAAATTGCAATGGAGCCCATAAAATATCGTTCGTTTTAAAAAATGCTTAAATTAACAATTAGGAATTGTTATAGGAAGTCTCCTGAAGCGAAACCGAGTTTTCCGATCGAAAAATATTGATGTTCAAGAATTGTATACCATTTACACGCAAAATTGTTTTTTTTTTTTATATAAAAGAGATGGACAACTTTGAGCGCCCTCTAAATATTTTTTGATTTCGAAATAAAAAACGAGGACTATATTTTTTGGATATGGAACAATCCTAGGAGGTGAGATCATTAAAATTCCGACTTTACTTTTGCACATGCATTTTTTTTACTACCCTAATAAATATTCATATACATATGCGCTTGCTATCCCTGCTGCAAATATGTAGTATTGTTTCATGGTAAGAGCAAAAGTATCCGGTTTCTAGTTGATCTGTTTTTAATTCTTGTGAGTAATGTCACTGGACTCGGACATATTCGCATACTGCATTAACTTTTCACTATACTTTACACACACATACCAATGCCACACTTTAGGCAGGCTGCAGCCGTTGCAGCGTGCTCTCTTCGATTCACACCGATTTGAAGCTTGTCCCTATTGAGTATGTGAGTGCCTCACATTTGATACTTAGTAATCATTTTGTTTTTGGAGTGCAATTTGAAAGATTATCTTGCGCCAACCAACAATTCTCCCGTTTAATGACTGCATCTATACGACATTCATAAAGGCTTCGGTCGGTAGCTCATCGTAAGTAGCCGCTTTTGACTATTAAACGAATTTTACGAGCAAGCAGGCAATCATTTCTGCATTTTCATTGACGCTACATTCGTATTGGTAAGGCTGTTACGTTGCCTCATTAATATTCATAACTTAACACTTCCTTTTGGGTGCTTATCATCTTTGAAGATCTGAAACTGAAATTCTAAAATTCCTTTATTTCCTTTTTTCGCTCCAACCACTGCAAGTTTTTACACCTTAATGGGTAAACACGTGACTTTCCAATAACTACCTAAGTAAGCAGGTTGCGTGTATGCTAGCAAACATATGTATGTGTGTATGTTTGTAAATATTTAAAAATTCTTATTTACTCTTCATAGCGCACAAATCTTGCAGTAGCATTCCATTAATTTGCGGAAGTAATGCAACTTTCGTGGAAATACGAGTATAGTTGTCAACTTACATGTGTATATTAGACTGCATCCCTCCCCATACAAAAAAAAATCGGTACGGTTCCATTAGAATTATAAAATCTATTATATTTTAAGACGTCCACCAAAATATTTCGGAAAATATTAAGGTTTACGTGAGCTGGACCAATTTGAATGACTTTTTTGGTCAGAAATAAAACAGTGGGAAAATACCTTTCTACTGAGAGTCTAAATCAGAATACTTTTGGCCCAGTTATTCAAGATTTTCATAAATCAATCTTTGAAAAAAAGTAAAAAAAAACAGCAAAAAAGATCTCATTATTACGATTCCGTTGAAAATATTTTCGAATATTTTTATGCAGATTTTTTATGCTTAACCTGTTTTGTCATCTGAGGGGACTTTTTTCAAAAAGTTCTTTAAGAAACTATTTTTATTCATAAAAAACTCCATTTTTTTAGGTATTTTAGAATCGGTCCAGCTCTCTTAAATCGTAATGTTTTTCCAAAATATTTTGGTGCACGTCTTAAATTATAATAGCTTTTGTAATTCCGGCGGAAAAACCGCAATTTTTTTTTGGTGATGCATTATAGTCCACATATATGAAAAATCCTCTTTCGAAAATAAAACACTTTACAATATCAAAAGAACATATGTAAAATACTAATTAAAAGAATATGTAATTAAGCCTATCAGGATCAGTAGTAAAAAAATGCGGACCGAGTTGTGGATTGGACAGGTACATCGAGTTTCAACTTGCCAAGGACGCTATTTACTGTGTGCCAATGCGAAACTTGAAAAAAAACGACTGGCCTTGTTTTAGGGAGGGTGTTGAGAACCAGACCACGACGCCACACTGTGTTCTGTTTTTGGGAAAAAATGGACGCTAGATAAGAGACTTAATAGAAATCCCCATCTGGGCATGTAGAAGACTTTTTCGATATAAAGTGGGGACTGATGATCGTCCACACGATTGCGTCGCATGCATCCGCATTATGGTGAAAGAAAACTTACACATACACATATGTTAATGTTAGGCCGAGCTTCCCCTCCGATTTGTGGCGTACGCCTTGCTATTGTCACACAACGGGGAGGGACCTACAGCTTGACGACGACTTCGAACGGCGATTGTATTTCTATAAAAGGCTGTTTTTCATGGCAGAAATACACTCGGAGGTTTGCTATTGCATGCCGAGGGGCGACCGCTGTTAGAAAAATACTTTTTTTTTATGTTGGGTGGAACAGGGCTTGAATCCGGACCCTGCGGAAGAGTAGCGCGCACTGCTAACCACTACACCACAACGGCCGCCGGCTGTCATACTACGTCCCAATAAATTACAAATAATTTGATACGTAAGCGCTACTTGATCGATAAGAACCTGCTCAACTGCGGTCCTAGAGGCGCTTCTAAGCTGGACTCCTTTCCATATTTTATTCAAGCAACAGCACCCACAAGGGAGCTGCAATTTCGACTATCCAACGACTGCTTCCATATAAAGAAACTTCACGCACGTATTCTAGGAAAGAAAGCAGGTTTATTTACGCAGTTTCTGAGTGCATACTTTGGCATGAAGTTCCAATTGAAAATCGCAGATCGCGAAGATTGCAAACGAACCCATTGTCCTCAGCTACGTACTTTGGTAAATGGACACGGACATGGTTATCTTTTTTGAGATAGCCAATCAGCCAACCAGGCTCTCTCAAACAGGATTATGAAATCCAAAATCCTGGTAGCAAAGAATACAGTAACATTTTGCTGGACCTTTGTCTTTGGCTACCCTTTCAATAAATTGGATGTTGTTCAGTTAAACAGAAATGAGATCAGGCTACCCGGCATGTACCTAATGGGCCAAACCAACTACGATTTCATATTAACCGAATAGATGCTATGGGAGGGTCAGAATGCCGGTTCTGCCTTGAGGGCGAGGAAATTTCCGTAGACATTTTTTGGAACTGTCCAGCCTTGTATAGACAAAGATTGATGTGTTTCAAAGTTGCAATGGTCAAAACCGTTCGAAACAAAGAAATGGACTATCAAGGCTATTTTAGGATGCATTATGAAAGCCGATTGTGCCTTGGGCATACTGAGTTAGGGACAAGCTTTAGAGACACAAAATGCCTTTTAGGTCGTAGTGTCTTTTGTTCCGTGTATTTAACTTATATTATCTTGCCTTGCAGTTGGTAGACTTTTTCTCCAATATGGAATCGTTGTTTGATGGGCTCCCCTTAATGAGGTGGGCAAAATTAAGCTACTTGTCAAAATATAACCGCTCAGAATGACGCCTTAAACTTCTTTCCAAATCTCCTGCCACTATATTTGGTGCCAGAGCAAACATCAACTAATGCTGTGATTCGCGAGAACTCTTGTTGCGCTTCTTGTGAGCAGATATTCCTTAAAAACTCTTGTATTTTGAACAAATTTGTTTTTTTTTTGCTTAAAGACGATTCTAGATAAAAATTTCGATATGAAGGTAACAATCGGGGAGAAGTGGGGGTTGGCTTTCGCATTCCTCCTGGTAGTATTGCGATCTTCACAGACGGCTCGAGACTATATGGGAAAGTAGGCGGAAGGGTTTTCTCGCAAGCCTCTACCTTGGCTGGTTCATTTTAATCACCGGGCTTCTGTTGTATCATCTACGCTGACTTCGGAAACCACAAAATTGGTAAAAATTATTTCTTTTTCAGCAATAGGCAAGCGGCAATTGGAATTGTAAGCTACGTTCCGACTAGCTCAAAAATTATGCTGCACTTTTTTGCGCTCTGCAAGAAATGGCTAAGCAGAAATATTTTTCGGATTCCCGATTACTAAGACATTGAATGAAACTATATGACAGATGAACTTCCAAAGCCGAGCGCGAGCAAGCATATTATTCCATGCGGGTTTTGAAAGAATTTCTCCAAACTCTAACAATGGAAAGGGGCAAACGACTCGGAGTGCCATTTGATAGATGCGTAACTGGGCCTGCACTGCCCAGTAGTAATTTGCGGTACCTTTAGTCAACTTTCTTTTAAGATTCTAAATGCTTCAGCAAGCAAAATAAGACTTCAGGTCATGTTATCATAATGGACCTTCCATTTTAGCATTGAATGTGCCCGCTGCGACAGTCCCACCGACCTCCTACTTACCTTCAAAACTTAGTTTTCAAAATATTTAATTTTATGCATAATATTTTTGACCCAATTTCAATAGTTAATTTCGTATTTTTAGTACGGCTTTTAATGTGCTACAGCTGCACTTAAGCGCTGCAATGCGCATTTCAGCGACGTGACTTTGCTGCAACTGTTCTTTGACCGCACATTTTTTGGGGACAAATTAATCGCACGTTATGTTTTTTTGGCAGCAAATAAAACATGCAACCGATCATGTGCAATTGAGCTTAAGGTACGAATTACAAAAAATAGAATAGGTATCGTCCAAATGGTGCTAACTAATTAATAAATTGTTATTTGAAATAAATATAAACAACGCTTTTGAAACATGTAAAGTGAAAACTCGTGAAAATTTATTTGTATTATTTGCTAATATGCAGTTTTTGCTTTAATTTTAGCATACTTGTTTCACACTTCGTGTCTATACAGTTTTAGGTTGCACTGCCCTTCTTTGCCTTTCATTCGCATTTCTGTGCTTTCTGCGAATTTGTATCAAATCATCACTCCAACGCAGTCGCAACATCGCTTCAACTTACGTGCGCACATTTTCATCCTTTGAACTCCGCCAGCATGTCTTTTGCACGTGCCGACTACTATGATAGCGGCATTTTTGAAAGCGAAATCAAGAACAGTATGTACATACATATGTGTGTGAGCATTGCCAAGTTCGCTGCTTAAGTCTTTTGTTGATTGAGTTCATTGGGTTTTTTTTTTCTTTGAGGATGATGCATCAAAAGTGTGAAACTCGTCAGCTTGGACGTTTAATCGCGCTGAACTTCACTTTTTGCTTCTACTACTGCAAAAACTTAGTGAAGTTAAAACTTATAACACTGATATTTTTAAATAATATTTTGATTCCATTTAATATCAGTGTCTTAAAACATATCACAGTGCGTGATTGGATTGAGGAAATAGTTATTTCTTTTTTTTTTAACAAATATTGCTATTGGTTATACTATTTCTGCATCTGTCTGGACTGAATGATTTCCACAAGTCTCTTTGGGTTCCAGCTTAACACCATTAAAATAGAGCTCTTAAGAGTCTGAAACAAATCGAAGTCGAACAGTGCCACTTTCAAAACTTCCAAGTCATGTTTGTAAATTTTTTCAGAGTTACAAATGGGCCTTGATGGAAGTACAGTGTTCTGGAAAAATATTCTTTGTAAGATTTTTTAATTCTTAGGCGCTGGCGACACACGGTGCACTTTTTTGGGGATGTAAGTGATCAAAAATACGTAAAAACATAAAAAAAATTATGAAATATTTTTAATTGTGATAATGAACTAAATATAAAAAACTCTAAATTTTCTAAATCTGGTTACGTTTTTCTCAGTATACTTTGATTCGAAAGGTATGTGATTTGAAACTTAGATAAATTTAGTCAAAATCCAAAAAACCGTTTTTTTGATGAATATTTTTCAACTTTGCAGACGTAGTAAACGGCAAAACATAATTTATAAATTTTGCCTTTGTTTGAAAGATACATTAATCGTTTATTTAAAGTAAGCTTTTTCTTAACTTTTTGTTAATCTTACTTTATTCATTGTTGTGTTGATAATAAACTAGCTGCGAGAAAATGCGGGTTTTTACATAAAAACAAAAAAAGGCATTAAAATCAAAAAATCTTATAATTTTTGATAAAAAAAAAGGTTTAACTTTGCATTAAAAAAAATTAAACAGGAATCTGTGAGAAGTGAGTCATGAAACAGTGCGCATTAATAACTGCAAGTATATGTACGTTTGAGCAAAATTCTGATTTAATGAAAACGTTGTTGATATCTTCCGATCCTTCTTCGACGCATTGTAAAAAAAAAAATGGGAAAAGTAGCGGCAGATCTAGAAGACCCTGACTTTAATATGAATAAACATGATTTCTAACCAATTTGTGGCTGATATTACTCGGTAAAATTTAAAAAGTTATTAAAAATTGTATCGATAATTTGCATTATGTTAACGATAGCCACATAAATTACATAAGTCTCTTCCAATACAAAAAATATAAAATAATACGTTTTTTGAAAATCTAAAAGAACTGGCATATATATATTAGGGCGGGCCAACTTTTTTTCCACTAAGGGTGTATAGCATAGGAGGATTCTACGTGTAATTCTAGTGGGGTCGAAAAAATCCCCCATACAAATTGAGCCGCCCTAATATATATATTGTTTTATTTTTTAAATTTTGGAGTAACTTTTCAAAGTAAAATTTGAGCATATTTAGATTTTTTGGTATGGCTGTCGATAGACAATTTTCTACTTATCAACACAAAAAAAAACGAGAAGAAAAATTAAAACCCGTTTGAAAGTTACAGCTTTTTTTGCATCCACATGGTGCTAATTTTAAAATGGCCGAAATGGGCGGTATCAGGAAGGTCTTTGAAAATTTTCGAGCGGGACGGGAAAAATCATTCTTCCAAAAATTCATAAAATCAAAAAAGCAAAATAGAATAACCAGAAGATTCCAGACCTTTAGGTATGTCGAGAGTAGTGAAATTGATATTAAATATATAGTCCCGCGACGATCTCTAATTCATGCCGGAAGTGCAAAACGTTCAACGGCGAATAATATCTTAAACTGCTGGACAAATTTGATACTGATATGAAGTAAAAAAAACCTGATAACCAGGCAAGTGTGAACAACCACATTATATTTTGCTGTCTGTTTACTTCAGCAGTTATTTAGCTATCCTTCATGCCACCAAAATTCATTTCTATTATATTTCCCGGCTCTTTTTCAGGTAGTTCAATGCCACGCGATATTATGATCCATTATGTAGCATGAGAAAATAACAAAACGGTTTTTATTATAAAAATAGCTTCTATATGTTTTTACCACGCAGGCATTAGTGTAGTTTTCTGTTGAAAATTTTTAGTACTGGAACAGACGGAAGCTGAATAACTCATTTTGCACATATAATTATTTACTATTTAATATATTATTGTTTAATTATAATCGAATATTAACCTAACATATGGAAAATACTTATAAACCAAAGGCATAATTGCATACTGCAAAACGTTTTACGCTTTTTTCATAGAGCGAAAATGAAAAAACATATTGCATATATAATTCTTTGACCGAGGTATGTTAAGAAATAAAATATATTTTATTCACAATGTCAAAAACTTATCACATTTTTCTCCCTTAAAATTTTTTTAAGGACACTCACGTCCGTTGTGTTGTGGTGTTTAGCACAGCGCGCTCGCATTCCGAAAGGTCTGGGATCGAACCCCGTTTCCGACTAACATCAAAATCAAAAGAAAATAAAAAGTGTTTCTAATAGCGGTCGCCCCTCGCCAAGCAATGACAAACTTCCGAGTGTATTTCTCTTCATAAAAATACAGTCGCCGTTTAATTCGGTGTGAAACTATCCCCTTCGTGTGACAACACCAAGGCGCACGCCACAAAACGGAGGAGAAGCTCAGCCAAACACTCAAATATTGTCTAAGCGTCAATCTATTATTATTATTAATTATCCTTTATGGTGAAAAAAGAAAAAGTCTCGAGTCTTATTCGGCCACGATTTGCCAGTGAAATACAAAACCACTGTCGCTAACTCGGTCAAAATTAAACAGAAATTATGCTAATTATTACCCTATTTGGGAGTCAATTTTGAGACTTTATATACAAAGTAAACGACCAAGGCCTATTCATTCAATCAAGATTGTTCATAGAACTCAAAGCAGCAATTTACAGGCCAAATAAACAGATTTTATTTAAAAAGTTATATCATATTCAATTAAAAAATTTGTACAGATTTTCAAAAAATCAAACGTTTGGAAGCAATTTTTTTGTTTCAAAAACGTTGCCTCTTTTTTATTTACGAAAATGTTCAAAAACCACTCAAATTATTTCAGTTTGGTTTTCCATGTTTGGTTTGTTATGTTTTGTAACCCAAAAATCGAATTATTTCCTTTTGTTAGGTACCTATGTACGAAATACTGATTGATATTCGCTAAGTATATATTTATAAAAATATATTGGAATAATTGATTTTGTATACAAAATCGTTTTCAACCTCCATTTAGCAAAATGAGTACGTACGCGCATGGGTAGTATGGCTATTGATTGTAGATAAGACAAAACTTAAGTGAAAGGCGAAGGACAAGAAAAATACGAAGAGCAAACTGAATATTAGGGCGAATATTAAGACAACCGCGAAAACGTAGACGAAGGTAAATAAAAATACGAAATGGAAGTCGAATAAGACGATTATGACGTCGAACACGAAGGGGAAGACGAAGACCAAGTGCGATTGGGCAGGCGAATATGAAACCTAAGTTTAAGACGAAGGCGAAGGCGAAGACGAAGATGAAGACGAAGATACTAAAATCAAGGTGAAGATGAAGGAGAGTACGATAAGGAAGACGAGTACGAATACAAAATATGTTGATAAAGACGAAATGGAATACGATTACGAAGTCGAGTAGGAAGACAATTACGAAGTCAGATACCATTACTACTAGCATTATCATTCCCTTTCCATTACCATTCCCTTCCCCGATGCTTAGTCGAAACGAACTATAAATAGAAATGAGTAGCAAAATCTATTACTTCCGTAGTATCGTCTAGGCGCACTCCGCCTTTTCGAATATTTAATTGCACTTAAATTGCTTAACTAAATGCATCTTAAGCATGGAACCGGTAGAATCGTCGCTGAAGAGCGCGAAGTTAGTTAGGGAAGTTAGCATATACTCTGATATCCAGATGGCTATCGAAGCCCTAAACGCTGGATCGAGGCGCTCGAAATCGTTAAGTGAATGTGCGACTCATCCGCGTCGGAGCACAGTGGCACAGTGGTATTGCCGGATAATACGTTGCTGATGGCTTGGCAGGGAAAAGCATCCTCTGGGTACCTCTCTGTCCTCCTACGACTCACACTTGGACGATAGGGTCTCATGTAAGCTCAGAGAGCGCTGGGCTAAAACAAAAAAGCAAGCGGAACTCCAAGATCCTTCTGGCCTCGGGTGGACCGGGGGCGGTCAAGCTCCTTATGCTTGCAAAGCCTTGCTATCGGTGGTGACTTTGATAGGCTATTGTATGAGCAAATGCTTCTGAAGTTCTGAAAAATGGTTTATTTTGATAAAAATTTGCAATAAATTTTTTAACCATTTACTTAATCAAGCGCCATTTAGTTTATATCAGGTTTGTTCAATAGCACTTCCAGTAAGTACTAGCAGCGAGAGCGTAAACACAAAATTGGAAGTCAAAATGAGAGGAATAAAAAATTATCAGAAATACACATTGAACGCAAAACCAGTAAAAATCTTGGAAATTCTCTTTCGATAATTAGGTTTTGGCAAGCAATTTTTGATTTGCTTGGATCTACCTTTCATCGCCATATGATTTAAAATCAACTCTGATAATTACAGCAGTTTTGTTGCTGTTTTTCGTACAAACCGTCATTTAACAAGTGTTCTATTGGAGGTCGTTTACAAAAAAAATAGGTCCTATTTTGTTTTTGTAATGATCTATTAAATTCACTCCTCCTCTTTGTGGTGTGCCGCTTGATCTATCCACTCAAATAAGGCGGCTAAAATTTTATGTTGCCTCCGAATGGTGGACGGTTTTTTATAAAAAGTTTTTTTTCAAAGAATAGTTACACTTAGCGGTTTCCCCAACCTGCTGATGTTGACTTAAAAACAAAAGGTATGATCGAAACTTAATGTCGTTCTCATAGTTTTGTTCCCAACAACGCTTCAAAACCAAACCCCAAATGAGTGCAAAACTGGCGAGAACGTTCTCAATGGGAATTGTATAAGAACAAAACCCTGTGAAACGTTCCCAAAGAGAACATAATGCGAACAATACTTTCGGAAAAATTTGTAAGGGAATAAAATGGGAAGAAACGTCTAAGAAACTTTCTCTCGAAGAGCAATTTGGGAACTGGAGTCTCAGGAACATTCTGCCAGAGAAAGAAATGGCAAAAAAACTTTTCTAAACCATTTGCGAAGAAAGTAATCGAGAACAAAATTTTTTCTCCTAGCGTTCCATTAGTTTGAAATTATTGAATATTAAAATTTGTCTGAAAACATCTGAAACATTAGAATGCAAATAGAGTCAACAAAGGACTTAAGACACGGACTTTCCTATCTTGCACAGAAAATGAAAAATTTTTCCATAAATAGACAGTTCACCTTGATGGTAAAAGATCTGGAAGTTTAAATGATCCAGCTTTCCTCTGGCTTAGGGTTAACAATCCTGGTTCCCACTAAAACAATTTTTCATGGCAACACGCAAATGCCCCTCTCATTCTTAACGCAAATTTCTCAAAACTTTTGTTCTCGCTAGCAGATCGTTGACCAGACTTTTGTTTTTATTTGATCTTTCTTGAAAATATTCTCGATACTTTCGTTCTTATTTTGTTCTCATTGGAAACGATCCCAAAAGTTTCGTGCTCAGTCTATTCTTCTTGACAACCTCTCCGCGAGTTTTGTTCGCATTTAGTTCTTTTCGAGAACGTTCCCAACAGTTTTGTTTCCGTTTGACTCTTTTGTGGGAACGTTCTTTACATCACATTTTGTTCTCGTGCAAAACTAAACAAAAATTGGAACGCGTTCTCGGTCCCTGCGTGAAAATAAGTAAATATTTTGGGTGTTGCCCGATGCTTCAAAGTGGTAATGCATACCTATAACCACTCGTCCACGGTGGCCGACTTTGCAATATCTCTCAATTTATCAATCAAAACTAGTTTGAAAAAAGTACGCAATGGAAAATTATTTAAAGCAGCACGCACGTTTGCAATGCAATTGTTCCGCCTCATAGTATAGCCCAAGCATAACCGCCGAGTTAAGTACGGCGACCCACAAATTCCTGTCGGCAAAAAACTAAAATTAAAATTTGTTGCACATCACCGGCCAACATATTGCATACCTATGTACATACAAACATGCATAAGTCGTTATCGTCGAACGGCACTCTTAACTACCAAAAGCATGGCCATCGGCAAAAAGTATCCATCAAGCAATCGCTGCATGAACACTGTTGGTGAACTAAATACTACCGAAACTTCGCTAACGCACTGGGTATTAAAGCTCAAACGGCCATGGCCATTGCTAGTTCTTAGTTGTTGTTGGATCTCGTGTGGTTGGTGCTGCGTTTGTTTTTTTTTTGTGTTAAAATGTACGCGTACGATTTTATTTATCGTCACAATTATTTTATTTATATTATTGTTGCTATGAATGTCGCAGAAATACACCAACAAGGCAATAAAAATGGGAGTAGTAAACAAAAAGCCCAAAACACTTGCTGACTGACTGATGGGCTAGCTGTTTGGCGCATTGCATTGCGCTATTTAAGGTGAATTTGTAGTCAAAATGTGTAAACAGTTTTTTAATTTAATGTGTTTGCTTGGTGCGCTACTGTTTCGACGATGGGAACGAGATGCGGTGATATGATGCGACAATTCAGTGGGGCGCTACGCTGCAGATTGTCAACTGCTTAGCCAAAAAATGCACGTAAATATCAGCAAATAAAATCAAAACAAATGAAGCAGTGAAGAAGACATAATGGCCTAACTATTGAACAACAACAGTAAAAAAAAAAAATTAAAAACAATTGCTTAGCAAACGGCGACGCCTCTGGGAAATACTTTGATGGTTTTATTTCAACTGCTGTACGCAAAGAGAGTGCGCAATCGAAGGTAAGGCAGTAGCAAAATGCGCAGATAAAACGAAAGACTTTAGCAACAAACTTGCTGAAGCGAATTCCTTTATATTCAGCTGATACAAAATGTTTTCAACAAAGAAAGAAAGTTTTCAGTATAAACTTGAGTATCACTACTCCTACGCAACATTTGGCAGCACTTATTTTTCTACACCCATTTTAAAATTATACAAACGAACTTGAACTAAATACCTTCGGAAAATAACTAAAACCTATCTGCGCTACACTTTTGCTAAAACTGCACATTAGTGCGACAACAACTGCCACATTGAAATTAATATCCTATGCCACAGCCGCGACGTCTGGCACTCAACCGGGTGTGGCTGTCACAGTGATTGCCCGTGTGTGTCTATCTGTCTGCCTTCTAGCAAAGGAGGAACAGCAAATTTGCTGAATTGCACACACACGCCGTGGATTTGCTATGAAAGATTTGGCAGAACCATGTAACAATTTCACGCCTGCTGCAGTTGGCAAGCAGGCAAATTAGCTGCGAATCGACTTCAATAGAGCTGTCATTATGGAAAAATGTCACCAAAAGGGCTTGTCGCAGTCAAGTGGTAGGCAAGTCACTGCCAGACTAACAGCCATTCAGCTAGCCAATGTCGATTTGCTTTCTACAGTCGGTTACCTGATTGTCTTTTGTTATGTTTTGTTTTTTTTTTGTAATGTTATAAGTAAATATTTGGCACTCTAGTACCAGCCAAATTGACGATTATTTTTTTTTTCTTTTTTTAACTTGTGAATTAGCAACAATTTTTGAGTGGTTAAGCTTTTGTTTATACGATTTTGTCATTCCGAATAAGTTTCAGTTCCCTTTATATCTTCAGCATTTTTTCTTTTGATATTTTTTGTTACCATCGTATTATTTCCATATCAAGGTGTGGTTATTGCGTTCGTGTCTAGTTGTCGTGCAAACACTCACACTCGCGAATGAAGCCAAAGACAAACCTCATACTAATTTGTGCTGAAATACTTCGCATAAACCGATTAAACATATCGATTCGCAATTTATGTACAAAACAAAAGTTATTTTGTTGTTCGTTTTATCTTTCGATATTTTGTTTAGTAGAAAAAATGTTGGATAGTTCAAAAATGTGTTGAAAGCAATTTAAGTTCAATGAAATAATCCTAAAGTTAATAAAAGTATATGATTAAACAAATATATTAATCAATGTTGTATTAAAAAAATTAGCAAGTGCCTAACCGAGCATCTTCTCCAATTTGTGCTGTGCGTCACAAAATTACACAGATCTTTAGTTTTACACAGCCTTCGACCGAAAAATCTCGTAGATTATAATAAATATAATCTCTTTCATGCCTGCCTAGAATAACCGGAATTAGACAATTATTATTAGATTATAATTATTATCTTTTAAAGAATTACGATTCAAGGATATGCACCTGAAATGTCCAAGCTATTAATTAGGAAGTTTCCTCTGTAACTTTTTCTTTATTTTTCAAATTTGTTAATTTATTTTACATGATACATAGGTCAATACAGGTTCTGTCCAGCGTTCCTCGGTTACTAGAATGGTGTGGTCTCTAACAAACTATACCGTGTCCTTTCACGGAAGGCTTTGGGTGGTCGTAGCTTTCCTTGTCAGTTCGTCAGCTTTGCAATCGCCATCAATATTCCGGTGTACCCCGGCAACCATATGACTAGAATTCTATGTAAATATGTATTTTCTCGTTCAAAAAGCTACTACATTCAGTGGGGGACTTCCCTTTGTCTATGTGTGAGTCGAAAGCTTTCAGGACTGCCTTCAAGCGTTGAACTTTTGAGATATTTTCGGCCACTTGTTGACAAGTGCATGTATGTATATTGGCCATAACTGTACAAATGTTAAAATGCTCCAAAGTTTGAGGTTTATTCGCTTCAATACGGTCATCCTCTCTGCGGGAATTATGCGGCTGATAATCCTCTATTGCAATGAGACATAGTTATTACACTGTAAATGATCAGATGCCTTCAATTTTTTTGGGACCTGAGCTTTGTATGGATGGAAATGTATATGCAAATACCATGTTCTTAAAACAACGCCCAATGGAAACATTTTTTTTCGGCCACACTTAGTTTTAAAATCCTCACTAAGCTTTTCTGGTGCTGTGGCTTTCAGCATTCACGCAGATATAAAAATTATAGTAGACATACATATCTATGTACAGCAGGGTTATGACTAGACTGCAGATGTTTATGCAGAAAACGACGAATATATATTTTCAGGCTTCGTTTTTTGCATAAAGATCCGCAAATTTGGTGTTGGTTTTGTGGTGGAAGATAGAATTTCTGGCCATGTCCAGCAATCTGAGCGTCCCGCCACAATGTGCTTCAAAGCAAGTTTCTTCAACATCTCGGTAATTTTCATGTAGGACCGGGCATCCAACGACCCCTTCTATGATCGCTAGGAAGCCACAGTTGTGAATTTTTTCAATCACTAAAATGATGCCGTTAATGTGAATTTGTGGCCGAGCTTCCGATTTGTGACGTGCGCCTTGATTTTGTCACATAAACGGGAAGAATCTACAGTTTTCCGCCGACTCCGAACGACGATTTAATTTTTACGAGAAGCTGTTTTTCATGGCATAAATACACTCGGATGTTTGCCATTGCCTGCCGAGGGGTGACCGGTATTCGGAAAAACTTTTTCTTTACTTTAATGTTGGGCGGAAACTGGGTTCAATTTCAGGCCCTGCGGAATGGTAGTGCTTACTTCCAACCAGTATGAGTCGTGACTAATTGACCTCCATTAGTACCCGTATGAGACTAGTTGGGACTAATTAATGCCCAATTGTACCCGATTGAGAGTAATCTCGGAAACCCCCTCTTTAGAGATTAGTCGCACAATTTTTTGCAGGGCTGTCTCCCTTTGTTTTAGGAATGCTTACACATTGGGAAGTTAGATTACTGCCAATATAGAAGTATTACACACCATATGGGTAAATGCTACGGTATTAACGTTCGATTCTTTGATTCCACTGTTCTTAACTAATTAGTGAATCTTTCAGACAAATTTGAAACCAAATTCTGAAGGCTACTACGACTTTAAAATTTCAATTTGAAAGAAATCACAATTTCCCAAGAGACAACCATATTTTGATTACAAATATAATAAGTAAACCAAATTTAACACATGTCAAAATTTGATTAGCATTGCTTTCTAAAAACGTGTAAAGACTTCCCACCATGCAAAACATGAGAAATAGGCAACAATCGTCAATGGCAACAAATTGGCGACTCACCGATTTATTGCTGTGGTGACAAATCGGCAACATCACTTCGTTCATGTCAATTTTGAATAAAAAAGTTCCGAAACTTATGAATATGGCGTCAATAGTATTGGCCAAAAGCGTCTAAATTATGCCCAAGGACAAGATTGAAAAAATAGGAAGTCTCACAGCGAGAAAATGAATTAATTCCGATTGTAAGTTGCAATTTGGTATACAAAAAAATAAATGAGGTATTAAAAAGAATAAAATTATTCCAAATATCGCCTGAAGCGATAAGAAAGGGACTCATTCAGGTAATAAGAAAACGACTCGCCCAGGCGAGTTGCCTTCGGCGGACGTTTTAGAGCGACCGGTAATAGGAAATCGATTCGATGGCAATATTACCGGAAATAAATTTGTTTCCGAGGGCGACACGTTTTCTTATTACCGGCAACACAAATTGTTTGGTG
The DNA here is from genome assembly GCF_013731165.1 of Rhagoletis pomonella. NCBI lineage: Eukaryota > Metazoa > Arthropoda > Insecta > Diptera > Tephritidae > Rhagoletis > Rhagoletis pomonella. The sequence goes on from NW_023458564.1 coordinate 27,890,032, forward strand.
GGTTACTTAAACAATACATACACATATGTACATATGTTCAATTGGAAGTGTAAAGATAAACTTCTTTTCATATAAATAATAGGCTGTATATGCAACTTGCAAGTAGCGAACTTATCTCGCTCTAAGCAAGTTGGCTATAAGAGGGATTCTGTCCCAGTGAGGGGGGCCTCAGTATCACACTGCGCTACGCTTTAATCTGAGTTGTTGGACGTTTTGCCGATTCAAACATGTGAAATTAAATTTTTTAGTTTCCTTCAACTATTGTTGCTGATAACAAATCGTCAATCCTTCAACTGCACTCTGGTTGCTGAATCAAAAGTTCTTTGTTGTAGCTAAAAACGTTGCAACACCGGATAACGTAACAGAAAACCCAGCTAGTAATTCAATGAATGAATCAAAGAACAGATTGCAAAAGGCAAAAGGACAGCGATGGTGAGCTAGTGAGCTGGTGCCCTCAATGAATCGAGCAGTTTGTTGGAGTTTTTTTCTGCACCCAAACAAATCGTGTGTAAAAATCTTAAGTGCAAACAATTGTTGTTGAATTGGTCGCAATGACGAAAACAAGAGCAGCCACTGACTGTCTGTGGTAATTGTGTCTTAGCAGAACTTAGTGACTTATGTACATACATACATACATATGTGACCACCAATTTTGTGCGCTACTAAATACGAGAAATCTGTTTTTATGCATCGCAGAACGATGAATGTGTGGCGCAATCAATTTCACTTTAAGGTTCAACTACATATCAGTAAAGTTTGACTGATTGACAAGAAAGGGTTTCGCGCTCATTGGAAGCAGTATGGCTTCACACAAGTTCGCTGCTGCTAGGTCTGTGGTCAGATTTGGGGCACATGCCCTTAGCAGTGAAAGGACACACTAATATTAGACGCCGGTCTTGATAACGCTACACAGTGATGGCTGAACAGGCGCTGACCAGCTCTTTCTATATTCACATCCCATCAAAAGATGAGTGGGTGGGAAGCGAGCACCAAAGAACTTTCACACACATACATAAGTCGAAGCTTGTGAGAAAAGTTTGGGAAAAGGTGTTTTCTTGGAAGGTCTCCGTCACCTCAAATTAAATTTGGGCTTCCAGCTTGCTGTAGTGTTTTCAGGCAGAAAAATCTGCCAACGAAGATATCCAAGCGGCATTCAAAGCCTTGGGCTCCCACATTGCGCTCTCAAACTGGGAAATGCCTTACCTCTCTTTCGATTCCGTAAAATTATTTACTAGTTAGGTTTATTTGGGTACGAGATCGAAGTTTTTTTGCAGGAGACTGCATGGCGGATGACTTAACTTGGAAGGTCTGACCAAAGACGGAGAGAATGGGGATACCCAAGACTATTTTTGGATAGGTGTCATGTCAACTCATGGAGCGCTGGGGAAATCCTAGGATATATATAACCAAGGGTGAACCAAAAGCTATCAGGGGAATATGTATTCCCAATAATTTTTTTAAGCTCCCCACATTTCGCGAGGCCGCAGTTTAAATAGTTTGAATCGTAGGGACTGATCTTTATGATCTTTTTGTATGGCACAACCGCATTAACCTAACTTAATCGAACTTAACAGGAAAATTCTTTCAACGCAATTCTGGCAACCCTCTTGAAAGCGCTTTACTGTCTTTTGAAAGACTAGTTGAAAGAACTGTTTAACGCCTTTTAGAAATAAATTATTTAAAAATTAAATTAAATTAAAGAGTAAATATATTTTTTTTCTTTTCAAGACTTTATTTTATTTTTAGATTTTATTAGAAAAAGAGGAAAAATAAATTTAAATATTTTATTTTTAGATTTTATTAGAAAAAGAGGTAAAATAAATGAAAAAAGAAGAAAATAGTACTATAAAATGAAAAAAATTTATTTTTAAAACAAAATCTTAAAATTTAAAGAAAATTAAAACAAAAAAATTAAATAAGACCCGAAAAACGAAATTAAATAAAAATTATATGTTTCCTTTGAAATTAATGAATTCTAAAAATTAAAAGAAAATGAAATTAATAAAGGAGAAACAAATTAAATTAAATAAACAAATAACTTTCTAGAAATTAAACGAAATTTAAAAAAATAGTTTTCTTTTTTAAACAATATATCTGAAAAATTTAACTATAAATATACAAATTTAGTTTAAAAAATAAAATAAGTTCTTAAAAGCTAAATTAATTAATTCTTTCTTTTAAGAATATTATCTAAAAATTAAAAGAAAATTAAATTAAGAAAGAAAACAATTTTAATAATAAATAAAAAATATGTAAAATAAGTTTCTACAAATTAAATTACATTAAAGTGTATATATTTTACAACGCTTTTATCAACTTGCAATGTTGTGTGTCCAGCAACTTTCAATGTTGTGGATCCAGAAACTTTCAATGTTGTGTGTCCGATACCATAAAACCTTTGCTTTGAAAAGTTCCTATAAAAAAGCATAGTGCATAGGGCGACATCTGTAGTGAATAGGGCGAGGTAGATGACATCTAGATGTCGCCCTATGTACTACGTTTGCTACAGCGGAAATAGACGACACGCCATTTCTTTAAATAAAATTAATTGGTGCTCGTTTGTATGTACATACATATGTAAATGCATGTGTGTGCACCTTTCTATTAATATCGTTGAATTATTTTAATATCTATCGCAAAATTTTATACAGACAAGACCAAAAAGTAGAAAATAAATAATATAAAAAAAAAACTTTTTAATATACAACGCTTTTATAAATGGACTAAAAAGTAGAAAATAATATTTCTCAGTCCCATAGAATTTGTTTTGATAACTTTTGATTTTGAAATTTTAGCAAAAGTCGTTATAACAAATTTATGAGATTGAAAATGAAAAGCGTGGGGCGCATGCAATACAAAGCATTATATTTAATTGACAATAGGCAAACTACATAACATAGACCTAAAATTTCTTCAACGAAAGTACAAATTTGAGATCGATTTTAAGCGGTCGATATTCATATATCCACATACATATGAACATATATTACCCTTCATATCAATTCAGGTGGCTATTATATGCGCCCCAAGCTTTTCATTTTCAATCTCATAAATTGGTTATAACGACTTTTGCTAAAATTTCAAAATCAAAAGTTATCAAAACAAATTCTATGGGACTGAGAAATATTATTTTCTACTTTTTAGTCCACTTATAAAAGCGTTGTATATTAAAAAGTTTTTTTTTTTATATTATTTATTTCTTTTTAAAACAATAAAATCATAAAACAAAACAAAAAATCCGCTGCTCATGGACTCGAACTCCGATCTCTCCAATAGCACGCCTGTACTTTGGTCACTCCACCATTGAGACTTTGGGATCGACGCGAGTTAAATGATATACGAGTACAAGTGCTTTCTCTCAAAACAGCTTTTCACTACGAGGGGTGAATGTTAGAGATTTTTTCAGGGAGTGTGAGCTACTGTTCTAACTATATAGCCCTGAAAGAAAGCACACTTACCGCGCTGTGGGTCCATTATGATAATATTAAAGAGACTCCTTACATTCTTTTTATCCCTAAAATTGAAACTGATGATTTTTTGGAACAAAACTCCCAAAATCGTATATACTAGCTGTACTCAATTTAGTGAGACACCTATGAATGTATTTAGTTATGGAACTAATATCGGTGGGTCCTTGCGAAATCAGGACAGAGACATTGATAACCTTCTACACTTACTTATGTATATTGCAGCAGCTACGACAGAAGTCATATGACTTTAAACCCGCCCTAGGCGGCGCCCGCCCGGTGGCATTTCGCGTATACATACACGCTCTGCTTTAAAAGGCAGCGAAAGCTTCATTCAACCTCACGACTTATTCGCACGCACACAGTGGCATCAATTGCACGCATACTACAAAAATGCTCTGCCGAAGCTGCCCACCTCTGCTTTAAACCCAATCTGTAGGCGCGCGTTGGCTCACAATAACCCAGATTACATAGCGGTGCAATGGTCGTTTCAGTTGGAACAGTAGATATTCTGCTACCTAATTTACACAGGTAGCGTGCTATTCTATACGTAGACTCTGGAGATCACCTTCTATTTGCCTGTTCGATAAAGTTATTTTCCAGGCAATGATGATATCGGAATGCAGCTTTGAAATTGGCAGAAATTGCTCGCTGATTTCTAGGATTTTAGCTTGAGGTTAAATGAGTGCTCTTTCCCATTTATATATCGGATTCCTTTGTGCTAAAAATTCCTTAGAGCAAAAGGAGCTACAGTGTTTGCAAAAAGACCTTCCATAACCCTGTAGTGTCTGAGTATCGTATTACTCATACGCAGATAAAGATTCTTTATGAACTCCCACCACTTCTCAAATTATTCTGGATATCTTTCCCAGTCTTGAAATAATTTGTTTGGTGAACTATTTTGAAATGGAATTTTCGATCTGCATTCCTCTCTCTCTCTCAAAAATACATCTCTCTTCCTTCCTATCCTTTCGGTATATGTATCGTAATTATTACCGTGTCCCAACTAGCCAATAATCTTTCCTCCTACGGTGTGAGGAGTTTGGAAAATGCAATGAACTTCACTTTTGACTGCAGATTCGCAAGCTTGCGTACTTTCCTCTGCAAAATAGATGAACGTTATCTGGTATTACTATTTTGGTAATGGCACGGAATGCGCTGCGGTTAACTTGATCAGCCTGATTCCATCGCCGGTGGAATTCACGTAAATGCTGAATCTCTGGACTGTTGTACCAAACATGTAGGCCCTTTTTGAGTACCCCAGCGTTGAAGACACCAATCGCAAATTGCGTTTTTTTTTATTGAATGTCCTTAAATTATTTTAATTGCAATTCATAAACTATGAGTTATCGCTTCCCTTTGCCATTTTATCCCATGTAATTTCTTATACCCTTAAATCTGGCCAACAGCCTCCCTCAAAAATAAGTGTTTTACGCTAAACATAAATAAAATCTTTCGTCCTTTATACGTCACGCACGCTGACCAATCCATCAAATTAATCGAAGCCCATAAATCATATACTTTGGACAACGACTTTCCACTAATAAAAGCGTTCCATTCGATAAGGTAATCGAATCAAAAAATACTTGGAAATACCCCCAAGTCTCACCAGACTTCGATCGTTAGGCACTTGCAAGATGAGACTTCCTTAAAAGTTTCAAATAAAGTAAAAGAAATTGGCTTTAGGCCATTAATAAAGGAAAAAGAGCTCTAAAGAATATTGAAAATAAAAAGAATCTCAAACGAACGCTAAATGCAAAATTCTAAAAAAAAAGCCACACTCAATATTAATAGTATCAAAATTACCTTAATAAAATTTTGATAGCATTTGGCGGCTGCGTTAAGACATGCCGTTATTTTATGCGGCACACAACATTGTGTTGCACGCATGCGCTCATGCCACAGCCGCAGCCAGAACTTCAAGCATACCTTCGAATTTGGTTTTTGACCCAGTAATTAGCGAAAATTGAGAGTGAAACTTTTTGAAGCGCATTCTCCAATGGCGCATAGTAGTTTAGAGCCGCCGGCAAACAGACACGGGCGGAGCAATGAGCACCTCAACGCGCACATACTCGTAAATGCCATAAGCAAGGATTGGTTGTGATTTGGTCGCTCCAGCCGCACAAGCGGTACGCATTACCACAAACGGACGAGATTGCCGATTAGAGTCTAGCACGAGTATGGATGAATTTAAGGTTGTCGCTCGCAGCCGCATTTGTACATATTCAGGAGTATCTTTAGAGGTATGAATTTAGCTAATGTGGCGGCAGCATTTCGAACGCCAATCAATACAAATGAATGAAGCACGCGACAAACGCCGACTGGGCTTCGAACAAATTATAAATTATTTTTTATCTTTTTAACTCCATCATTGGAGATCTTCACCTTATGAAAATATTTTAATTTCATATTATCGATGGTTGGTTGCGTGTCATTTTGAGGGCTTTGCGTGACCACAAACTAGAATTATTTGATTATAATCAATAATTATTGTTATTTGTTTGGAATCCCTTTTTGTTATTGTTGATAAAAATGTTCACCTTTAAAAAAATTAATGCCATTTCATTCAAATAATGGAAATATACATACATACATACGCACATATTTATGGAATTCTAGAATAAGAAATTGGTGGCTAGCAACTGAGTATAATAATAATAAAATTTACAAGCATTCTTGGAAACAAGTCTCAAAAGTTATTGTGGTAATTAAGCTCAATACCTCTAAATGTTAGTGTAATTGTATAGTTAGAAAATACTTCTTTTTAGTCTTATTTTATTCAAGCTTTAAATCGCTTTTTGGTCTAAATCGACTTGACTTGACTTGACTTGAGTGTGTTGATGATGCCACCTTGTTCTTCTTTCAAGTCTGAGTATTTCTATGAGACTCCTATCTTCCTGTTGCAATTGATTGGTAGTTGCTTTTATAGAGCTTATACATATGTAAATAAATGGCTTTATAAATTTCATTTTTATATATTTAAGTACTACAGAACACAATCGGCTAAGCACGAATCAAAATAATTATATAGTAGTTTACGGATTGCCACAGAAGACAGAGGCTAGAAGTTATTCGCATAAAGCTCCGGAAATGAGTGCCAATTTTGTATAGGTAAATTTAGGAAATTCAATATAGAATAACTGAACTATTCGAAAAATTAAACACAAAGCTGCACGAGGGAAAGGCAAATGTGGAATGTAGAAATTTTACAAATAAAAGTCCCAACGTGATCCGTCGGAAGATGTAGTAATAATGGCTAGTAAACCCACATGAATTTAAAACGCCAAAATTTAATTTAATTTTTTAAACCGGGGGCAACCCTATTCAAAAACTTAAATATATATTTATTCCAAATGTTTCATCTAAATCTTTCCGCCCATTGCTGAATGAGGAAAGGTCTCGCGTGGTGACGGTTTTTCACTGCATCAAATTTCAAACCGTTCTATACCGCTAAGAAAAAAGTCCTAACTTCAAAAAGTAAAAACGTATTGCACAAACCCCAGAGCTCTGATTTGACGTTCGATTTGAAATTCGAAATAATGGTGCAAATATGATGACCTTCAAAAGAAAATGCCTTCACGTATTATGTATACTTATATATACATATTTAGATAGATATAACTTTTCGAATAGGAGGCAACCCTAACCACAATTATTTTCAAACTAATCATCTTTCGAACCCCTTTCGTTTGAGACTCATATTTCAATATTTCATTTAACTTGTGTAAAAGTAAATAAATTCGACATTTCAAACAGGTGGCAAACCTATTTAAAAGTATTTTTAAACTAAAATCGTTTTAAATCTCTTTGGTCTGACATACGTCAATACGTTCATTAATACGATTACTTCATTTTACATATTTCAATTAACTGCTTGATTAAAATTAATTTTAATTTTTTTAAATACGTGGCAACTCTCTTAAGTACATTTCATAAATAAATCCTTTTCAAACTCATTTCGATTGACACCCATCTTATAATCTCTCATTTAACTTATAAAATAATTTTAATTTGAACTGGTGGCAACCCTCTTCAAAGGCCTTAAAACATGCCAAATATTCAAACTAAAGATTTCTTAACACTCTTTCGTTTGACGCTCATATTTTAATATTTCCTAGAGCAGGCGGGCATAATAATTTTTATATTTTTTCATAAAAATATGATTCATGCTTTAACCGAACCACATAAATCAAACTTTATACAGAGCTTAGAAAAATTTAACAAATTTTCACTAAAGTTTCGATGTTTCATCTGATTTTTAAGATTTTTTTTTGAGTATGCAGTTTCATAAAGTGCAAGTTTTAATTAATTTTTATTTTTGCTGACGGGTTTTCCCGGTTTTTTCATATAACAAGTGCAATTTATAAAAACTGTGGATTTTTTTAATTTTCTTTGCAAACGGTCGTGCGCATTTGTTGCCATAAGTAATTCATGCTTGTATGGAAAAAAATTCCAAAAAGCCACCAGCAACAAAAAAAATATTAAAAATCAACGCGATTTGCCACCGCTTAAAACTTGCACTTTATTATACTAAAATTATTAAGTTTACAAAACTGCATACTCAAAAAGATTCTAAAAATCAGATTAAAAAGATGAAGTTGTAATGAAAAGTTGGTAAATTTTTCTAAGCGCTGTATAAAGTTTGAAAATTTTATTTATATTGTTTTGGTTAAAGCATGGATCATGAAAAAATAACAGAAAAAAATTTACTTTGAAAACCTTGCAAATATTTAACAAAAGTCACCGTGTACTCAGTTCCGCTCCCCACTGTATGTATTGAGATAACAATACATATATTGGCTAAGTATTTGGTCGAGCTGCTGCTCCTCCAATTTGGGATGTGCGTTTTGATGTTGTTACACAAATGGAGGGACCCAATGTTTTACAACGCCTGCGGACGGCAAATGGATTTTGCCAGGTATACCATTTCCTATTCAGAGGCGACTTCTATTAGAATTTTTTTTTGCGTTACTCGTACCAGGGATCGTACGTAGGCCCTACTGGGTGGAAGTTAAATACATCACACAAAAACGGAAGTCACCGTCCTTTTGTCAACAAAAAAAATTAGGTGCGCTTGGGACATTAGCGTCGGAAAAAGCGTTGAAAAGGAGGTCATAACGGACGTGACAAAAACAGAAGTGCATGTAAAAATAAGCAAAACTCTGCGAATTCTGTGAGGTTTTCCTTTCTTAAACATTCTTTAAATAAAGTCAAATTAAGATCAATAATATTTATTCATTGATTCATTCATATTTAATCAGAAGCAATTCGTTCTTGATTTTATTTTGAATTAAAATGTGATAACGGACGTGGCAGAATTTTCCCCAACACAGTGTTTTATTTAATAATTTAGTCTTTTATTTAATTTTTTCAGTTCTTCTCTCCAGTGTTTGGCGTTTTCATAACCTTTTTTCGCCAGCAGTATAACTCGTGCCGACTAGGGGCAGAAATTCTGGCTAAGAACTTGCAATGAGAGTACTAAACCCTGCAACAATATCTTACAGAAATGAATAAGACAGTTTTTATATTTTAAATATCATTATGAGGGAAAAAGATTTTGAATTTTTTTGTCTAAGTTTCCTCATATATTCATTTCACCTAAAATCCTTGACCAAACCACTTTCGTTCGTTCTTCCAGAACAGGTTGAATTTTAAATGGAAAGCATCAAAGGTATTTTGGTGATATTTTCCTAGATGAAAGGGAATCGAACTTTTTTTTGTATGGAGCGTGAGGCAGTCTACCGAACAAACCATCTCAAATACAGCTATTGTGTTCATTATTTGCATGTGGGGTATGGCTTCTAAATATTGCATACTGTATTCCATACTGACTACATACCACAACAAATAGTCGTGCAGATAAAATCAGTAGTGAAGACACATATGTACGTACTCTCACTAGTCACAAGATCAGTGAAACATATGCTGTTCGTAGCTTCTGGTCTTTATGTGTTTCTCAACTGAAGCACCTTACCACAACCACTTCCACCTACTTATAAGCTCGCGAATGAGCAGCGTTCGGTTGCTCACAGTGCTTCTATTACAACAATAGCTACTGCGTGGTGCTTTTATTGCAGGCTATTGTTTTTGTTATGGGATATCCTTTATTTTTATTTTGTCGATATTAGTTACGATGATCTCGATGATGCTCTCGATTCTAGTCTAATACACTTATACGTGCACACATACTCTTATATACTCACATCAAGTTAAAAGGGCCGAAGTTGAAAATTGAATTCGGACGGTGAGCAAAAACTGTACCAGAGGCACAGAAGTTTTAAATTAGCATAACATTATGCAAAATCATGCAATGCCATGAACTGCACTATGCTATGCGGCGGTCTCCCCTCCCAAAGCTTGAAGTAACAATGGATGTATGTACATATGTTTGTATATAAAGATATTCAAGGCAAAGCGCTGGTTGCACAGCCTCCTCTTATGAGTATACACTGGCCTAAGGGAAGATCGGGTTTTTTGCAGTGTCCTCATAGGCACGCTTTAAGCATGGTCCTAGCACAAATTTACAGACACTGTGGCATTGTTATTGTAGAACAGCATTAAAATTTGTTTGTCATCACGATTTTTGATCGAATTAAAAGGCAGCTACATATAAGTATAATGGTGTGGCGCATGCGCGGAGCATTATTTGGCAAATATACTTTCTGATTTCTTATCATAAGCATTTAGGTGACACATTGCATAAATTTTGCATAAGTTTCTATGCAGGCTATGTCATCGTTTGAAAGGAGTTTGGAGAATAAACTCTTAAGTGGAAGAGATGATATTATAGAATACGTGTGTATATGGCGGTCGCTATGTGTAGTGGTTAGCAGTGCGCGCTACGGTTCCGCGGGGCCCGGCTTCGAGCCCGGTTCAACCCAACATCAAAAAATTAAAAAACAAAAAAAGTTTTTTTCTAATACCGGTCGGAGGAGAAGCTCAGCCAAACACTACTTTATTAATAATGTAGAGATATAACTCAAAATTTACGTTTTTGGAGATTTCCTTATGCAATTAATACACTTGATAAATAAGCATAATATGTTCAGTCTAACAGATAATTAAACTTCCCAAACATGGCGAAGATATGTTTCTTTCCATCTGTTTTTTTCTATACCAACTGTATCAGTTGATAAAACTTAATTTGCGAATTATCATGATTTTTGATCAAATCGCGTTCGTGCAGAACCAAACATTATCCCTCGCTCAAAAACTGAGAGCGCAAAGTGACAGTTCTGCTGGAGCGAAGTTGCAAATTCTTGCTGGAAACAACACACTCAGTATTTTGAATTGACTCTCGAAATCTTGGCTTAATGTTGAAATCCTAATTATTAATAATGTTCATTATTTTTCTATAAAAGCATATAACACATAAATCCGAATTTCAAACTTTGTACGAAAATTGGAAAAAATCAACAAACTTCAACAAAATTTCATTGCTTCAAACTTTTTAATCAGAACTAAAAAAATTTGAGTTTGCAGTTTTAAAGCTCATTTAACTTTAATGTAATATGATAAGTGCAAGTTTGAACTACAAATTTTAAAATTCGCACCAATTTTTAATTTTTTTTCTGGCGGTGATATGCATTTTCTTCCACATAAAAACATTTTTATATAGACGAAATTATAGAGATGCCATTAAACTCAAAAATGTCACCATAGTGTTGCATTTTTAGACAAAGTTGTGTATTACCAAACTTACAAACTGCTTTAATGGCTTTTGTACCGAACCGAACCGAACCATTTTTTTTGGGTGGTTTTCGGTTCGGTTTTGGCATTTCAAAATAAAAATGGTTCGGTTCGAAGTGCGAAAAAAAGCTATGGTTCGGTTCAAAAACCGGTTCGAGTCAAAACCGGTTTGCAGCCCTGGTTTATTGTATTTGTCCCAATGTACGCGGCCAGACATTGCGTTTGCGGTTAATGATTTAACTCAAATTACAGTGTTTCTCATTGGATGGCTGCGAAAAGAACCATGCGATATCTCAAGGGAACTAAGAACTATAAACTAAAGAATTCAACGAATGATTCACCACAATTGCATGGTTACTCTGCTGCTGATTGTGCATCGGACATTGGTAAACGTAGTTCTTGTATGGGATACTTGCTCAAGATATCAAATTCAGCAATTACTTGGGCAAGTAAGCGCCAACCAACAGTTGAATTGTCAAGTACCGAGGCCAAGTACATGGCAATGTCATCGGCTGTTCAAGAGGCGGTTTGGTTGAAACAATTATCAGGCGAATTGGATCATAGTGGCGGTTCATCAATTCAATTGTATGGCGATAACAAAATTACTATCAAATTAGCTGAAACCGATGGCTTTCGACCGAGATCCAAACACATTGATATTAAGTACGGTCATTTGCGTGAGACAGTCGAGAAATGGATTATTTCAATAAAGTATACGGCAAATCTCCGGAAATGAACGCTTACAATTAAATTATACATCATATTGTTTGAAATCCATTGAGGAAACATTAAATACTTGTGTGATTCGTTTTTCTCAAATGCTTAAAGAGTTATAAGTAAAAAACGATATTTTTTGAAAACTCAATTTTATCGATACTTATAGAGGGCGTGGTTTTTGTCCGATTTTAAAAATTTTCAAGACGGTATTTAAGAAGGTCAGGCGCAATGTGTATATCAAATTTGGTACAGATTGGTGAAGTGGTGTTCGAGATACAAACATTTGACAAAAGTGGTCGGGCCACGCCCAGTTTTAAAAAAATTTTACGAAAAACTAATTTTTGCTTAAGATCCATTGAAAATATCATTTTGGAATAAATATTTAAAAATTCGTAAGCCGCACTGCCCAAAGATCTAAAAATCCTTACATACACACATACAAATTCGTGGCCGTATTTAAGACAAAAAGCTATGGCTAAAAGGAAGAATGACTTTTGCTCACAGAAAATGGGATTGTATCAAAATTTAATTAATTGCATCAAATATACATATGCATGAACACATTTTTTAAGAATTTGAAATAATTTTTTTCTTTTAGTTTATTGGTAGTAGATTAAGACAAAGAAAAGAATTTATTGGTAGCATATTTAATATAGAATGTTTGTATAAAATTAGTTAAATATTCAATAAGTGGGTATTGTAAATAGAGCCCCTAGCTGGCATCTAAAATACTCCTTACAACTAACATATGTCAAATGTTTACTCTCTTGGTTTAATGGAAATAAAGTAACACTTCTTCTTTTGCACAGAAAAGGATCGCACGTGTTTTTGTTTTAAGAATATTTCAACCATTGATGCATATTGATCTACGGTTTGCCCTAGAAAAT
>NW_023458564.1:27902801-27905402 GCF_013731165.1 Rhagoletis pomonella
ATAAAATTTTTAAGAAAGTTGAATTTGAGGCTAGTGCAAAAAATGCAGACTTGGCAACTCCCAACTTTCCAACTTGAGAATTAAAGACCAAGGAATGTTACTTTTGCCAATGCTCCATTAGGAACTAATAAGAAGATACAGGTGATAGTAAATGATACGTTAAGGAGGTGTCTTGGGTTTCCACCTAGTACCCCGATACACACCAGGTTTGCACTTGCAGGTGAATTACCTCCGTTGAAGAGGGCTGAGTGGCTTACTGCTAAGGAGCTAAGTAGGCAATGGATGGTTAATAGTGAATTGAGAGAAGATTTATGTAATGGTTTAGTTAAGGGGTCTAGTTATGGACATGTTTTTTCCAAATTTAAAGTTATTTTTGAGAGAATTAATTTTAGTACGTGTTTTGAGAGGCATTTAGGTTTGGTTGTGAGAAGGTCTAAATTTGATGTTTCTAGAAAAAATGTTTCGGTTGAAAAAATTCGGGCTTTATACATGGAGGAAAGATATAGATTGCAAGATGAGGGATATTATCTACTAGCAACTGATGCTTCTGTAGTGGATGATGCGGTTGGTGTAGCGGTTCATGATGTTTGTGAAATGACTTCTTATCTTTTTAGATTATCAGAAAAATTTTCTTCTACATTTGGTGAGCTGGTTGGGATAAAAAAGCGATTTGGATATTTGAAAAATTGAATGTTGAAAAGGGTGCTATTTTTACTGATAGTATGGCTGCTATTGATGCTCTTGATAATGATACAACTGATTCTTATTTAGTTGCTGAAGTGCATAATGATATTTTCAGGTCTAAGTTGGGTTCTGTTCAGATTTTATGGGTTCCGAGTCATGTATCACTCAACGAATGAGAGGGCTGATGTTGCAGCTAAAGCGGCTGTTAACAGAGGTTTTAATATTGATGTTCACCTTACGCCTGGTGAGGCTTTGATACGAATTCAAAATTTGGTATGGCAAGAATGGGAAAATGAGTTTCTGAATTTAAGTATGGTTAAAGGGAAAGCCTTTGTAGAAAATGGGGGTGGGTTGAAAAAGAGGCCTTGGTTTAGGGACAAAAAATGTAGTATGGATGTATATGACATTAAATTAATGAATAGGTTATTAACGGGTCATACGTATGGCATAAATTAAATTTAGAAGAGGTGTTAGTGATCAGTGCTCTAGTTGTGCGATTACAGAGACTTTGAATCATTTAGTTTTTGAGTGCCTTAAGTACACAGCTGCCAGGGCTGATCTTTCTTTTTTTAATAATTATGCTAGTTTAAAGGATACTTTAAGTTCTTATAATATTAATGTTTTTAAAGGAGTAATCTCCTTCCTACACAAAGCAGGTTTAGAAAGAAATCTTTAGTTATTAAGGATTTTTATTCATGTATATGTATATGATTTGATCTGATATTTTGATTGTTATTTAATATAAAAAAAAAATAAAAAATTAAACAAAATAAAATTAAAATTAATAAAAAAAATATATAACAAAATATAAAAATAAATTAAAATTAAAATAAAAAAAAACAAATGAATATATGAAGAGAAAAAATTAAAAGAAAAGGTAGATTTAAAAAAAAAATAAATAAATAAATAAAAATAAAAATAAAATTTAGTTTATTAAATTGATAAGAAATGGAGTGATAGTTTATTTTTAAAAAGATATATATATATATATGTATTTATAATATAATGTTTAAAAAAAAAAAAAAAGAACTTAAAAAGATTTTTGTTAAGTTTTGATTTTTAAGTATTTATATGATTATTTTAAAGGAAATAACTAATATGAATTTAAAGGGGTAAGGGTTTTTTTTTAGTTTTTATAAGTATTTGTAGGGCTGCCAGACGTCCCGGTTTTCCCGGACATGTCTCGGTTTTAGACTATTTGTCCCTGTGTCCCGGTCCAACCTTCGTTTCGTTTTAGTGTCCCGGTTTTTGATTTGATTACAAAAATTTGAATAAAAGTTCAAAAATCACTACACTAAGGGAAAAAACGCGTTGTAATATTCAGAAAAATGTTATGAATTCACTGAGGGAAATAACGCATAGCAAACATGAATATTTTCTATTTGATTATCGTTTAAAAATGTTCGTATTTAAAAATACTACCTTCATAACACGCACGCGTGATGTTGATTCAAACTCAACATTAACAAGTCTATTCTGCACGTTACCGATGATTTTGTAACCGGAAAATTTTATTACAAAAAAATGTTACCAGTTCTTGTCACCGCGATTCTAGGTACGTTGGTAATGCAGTTAAAATATTCAGCAGTTCAGCTATAAAGAATTGTGCAAACTCTGGCATTGCATATTTCACGGGGCAATACTTTGTTACCAGCTTATGAGATGGAAACAAAAATTACCGGTTACAAGAGTACCCAGAATGCGAAAAGGGTTTAAAAGTTGACAGGAACTTTATTTACCGGTTACAAAGTTTTTATTACCAGCGCAGAATAGACATGTTAAACGCACATTTACATGTCTGGCTGTAGCTGAGTGCGCGACGATGCTTGCCACAATTTGCTAATTTCCAGAGGGTCAGGGTTCAATTCCCATTACAACCAGCATGGAACTTAAATATTTTTTTTTTTTTTTTTTTTT
>NW_023458564.1:27905502-27943430 GCF_013731165.1 Rhagoletis pomonella
ATTTTTTTTTTTTTTTTTTTTTTTTATCAGACTGAAGGCGAAATATCGACCAAAATAAAAATAAAAAGTAAATAAAACAGAAAAACATTTAATGTTTTATTTAACATACGGCCTATAGCTCAAAAATAATTATTAAATTATACTCAACGGCCAATAAGCAACACAATCTTAAATATTTTTTTAACTTAATTTTGAAAAAGCAATCGGTAATTGCAAATCCCTTAATTTTAATATGGGCGTATTTGAATTTAATATTTCTATACTAAATACTAAAATTTGTATACTTAAATGTATTACGAGTTGGGTTGGTGCTCTTTCATATGCGTGTTTTTTTAATTTAGCAAGCTTTTTTAATTCTAAGCTTCTTTCTCTCAGTGCACCGGTTTAATTTGTGAAATAGCCACATTTCGAGATAGTTGAACTTTGCACAAGCAATAGTTGATGATTAGTATATCGATGGCTGAGTGGAAGATCGACCTATATCGGCAGCCAGTTCGAAAAGGCCTTATCTCAGAAAATTTTCAACAACGCTTTATCTCAGAAAACTTTTCAAGAACGCCCTACATCAGAATTTGATTGAAAAACGTCCTAGCTCAGTATTTGGTTGAAGAACGCCCTATCTTAGATGCCGATTCAAAAACGCTCTATCTCAGCTTATTTTCAATGTATCTTCCTTTGAGATAGGGCGTTTTTGAACCGAATTCTGAGATAGGGCGTTATTCAACCAAATTCTGAGGTAGGGTGTTTTCCAATAATATTATGAATTAGGGCGTTTTTCAATCAAATTCTGAAGTAGGGCGTTCTTGAAAAGTTTTCTGAGATAGGGCGTTTTCGAACTGGCTGCCGAGATAGGTCGATCTTCCACTCAGCCATCGATATGTACCTAAATACGTTCAAAATGACGTGCACAGAGTTTTACAATTATATTAAGGAAAAGACAGAAGTTTTGAAACAAGTTCACAGCAACGAAAAATATGACTGATATTTTAATGTTATATTGTACTTATATTTTTTTATTGGCTCGGAGGCTCTTTAATCAGATCACAATTTCTAATCAGATCTTTTAGAAAAATTTTGAAAATGTAGCTTTTGAGCCAATTAATAAAGTGCAAGTCTGAAGTTGCCAGCAAATTTCGTTGATTTTTAGCATTTTTTTTTTTGCTGACAGTGTCTTCCATATAAAAAGAATTATCAAACATAGTTTGTATGGAAGAAACTCTCAGTAAAAAAAATACCAAAAATCAACTAAAATTTAATGGGCTGCAAAACTTCATTTTAAACATTTGTATAAAAAAATGTTGCAAATTTGTATGCAAATTTATTGAATTTTCCCGAGTTTAGCACAAAGTTTAACAATTTTGTTATTATGTTTTTTCATATATTTAGTATAAACTGTATTTTTATAAAGAATAAAAAAGGTTCATGCATTGTAAGAAATGCTCTGTGCTTTAGTTGTGATAAGTTCTTTTGTTTTGTTGGCGTACGTTGTAATGATCTCATGATCTCATGTTTTTATGTTTTTGTTTTTTTCTGTCAAAATAAAATTTCCCTACATCCTTTCGCACGTCGAAATGAAAGAGAAGGGAGCGAGAGGCCCCTTCCTAAAGTGCCCCGGTTTGGCAACAGAGATATCTGGCAGCCTTAAGTATTTGCCTTCCTTTATTATAACTTTTATGGGTATGTTTAAGATATTTCTTGTTATTTCTTTTTATGATTTGTACTTTTATATGGTATTACCTGTATGTTAATCTTTTGCTTGCACTGCAACGTTTTGGAGAGTTATATGGCAGTACTACTTTTGTCTTCTGGATGGCAACCCTGTGTTATAATTTCGCTTACTTGTGCTGCTTCCACATTTGATATTTCGACGAAATGTATAATTAATTAACAAGGATAACCTGGCTTTCTAAGGACTTTTGATATAAGTTCCTTGCTATTTTTTAATGCTTTTGAGCATTGTTTAGTTCAAAAAAAAAAAACAAAGAATCGTTCTCCGATTGCAGGCCTCATCAGGGCAACTCTATATAAAGTTATGGGTAATAATATTACAAGAAAAATTCCAAAAATTGGAGTTTCAAACTTTGTGGATATTTCGTTAAAATTTTGCACACCCTAATTACCCTCTGTAAAAAAATTTTAATACGCCGTTCTATAGCCCATAGAATTTTAGGTGGAAACTTAAATATGTCAGGACTTAGTGTTGATTTTTGGCGGTTTTTTTTTCTTGACGCTCATGCACATTTTCTTCCATATAAAAAACGATTTCGAACTACGGAGAATCGCCGGGAATCAAAATTGCACTCTATTGGACTAAAATTCAATGGCCTACAAAACTGCATTCTTTAATGTTTTCTAAAATAGAAAACGACTTAAATTCTCTTTCATTTTCGTATAAGGAAAACGTTCGAAAGTGATGTTTTTTGAAAGAAATAATTATATTATATTTGTTCAAGCTGAACATTTCAAAAGATTTATACCTAGTCGGCAGTAGCTGAGCGTGCAGAGGAGCGTGCTAGTATTTGTTAGCTTTCAGAAGGTGCCGGGTTCGAATGCCCTCACGTGCTGCTGCCTTATTTATTTATTTTTTTCGAATCATGAAAAAGCAAGTGTGAAGTTAAGAAGGAAAGCGTGTTGAACAAAAAATTCAATAAGAAAAATTCCAGAAAAACAGCCAAAAACGTATCCGTTTCAAACCAACTTTCGGTTCTTATCTGTACATATATTTCTGCCGCACACTTTAGAGGAAAAACGGATCGTCAAAGTATTCGAAAATGGAATCGGGAAACGGACAAAAATCCGCATTTCATCCATCTTTTTCCTTTTTCGGATCCATTTTCGGGCTTTTTCTGGCTGGCTTGATATCCGCCATTTTAATTACAAGATAAAATTATATTATACATATATGCATGTCAACCCATTAAAGTACATGCATTTGTACATCGAGCCCTAACCGCGAAAAAAAAAGTAAGCGAGATTTATTTAAGTGCTTCCAGAGCATGCAATTTCGGATTTTTTTTCCGCGGTTAGCAAAATAAAATACCGGAGCGGTGCTAGAGCGGAGTGATGAAAAAAATCCTTTGCTCCGAACCACTAGTAATTTCAATGTTGGTCAGATCGCTGTGTTTTTTTTCTTTATAAAAATTAAGGAAAATATATGACTCGATCTTGGGGAATCGATTCTTTTTGACGATTTCTTCCTGCATCGATTATTTTTATTTCGATTCGAATCGATTCAAAAATCGATCAGCCATCTCTACATGGAAGATACAATCTCGTTTGTTCCTTCTCGTTCTCTTATGAATATTCCGTGTTGCCTCTTGGATGGCAAACACTTCTTACCGATACCTACGTCAGCCATTGATGTGCCTAGCATATCTTGTTCCATCAACCGGCTTCTTTAAGTCTTAGGTACTGCTGAAAATAATGCTACGCATTTCTTATTATACCCATTATGAATTACAGGCCGATCATACAATAAATGCGGTTTTTCTAAATATTTGATTCCAGCGCCGTCTACCGACACCATTTTTTCTTGCAGAAGTATCTTTTATCATGCAAATAATTAGCATTATGAATTTTAATCTAATCGGACCATACCCCAGCGCCTCCTATGCAGATATTTGGTAGCCTATGTTGAGACCAGTTGCCTAAGGAATTACCCACGAAAATGTGGTTGAAATTCATTTAGTAATTTTTGAGCCAAGTTATAACAAAGAAAACGGCTATCATTTTATATACATATGTTTGTACACATTTAGATATGTAAATTTTTATACATAGTAGTTAATAAGAAATTACAATTGCGAAGAAAATTTAAACAAAACCTTGTCAAATACTGCTGTCAATACATCGATTAATCACAAAACGCAGCTGCATGTATTACTGACCAAAGGAAATACACCACCCGCATTTTGCTGGTTACAAAAAAAAATCAATCGAAATTCAAGGAAATCATAAAATAAAAATAGACTTTTCTTTGGAAAATAAAACCGATATATACTCAATATATTCCGGAAAGTGGAAATTCTTTTTTCTTTCGCTTCGTTTGTCATTTATCACTTAGGTTACAGATTATCACAGAAAAGATCCTTGAAACCAGTCCATTTATTTACTGTTTACCACAATTACAGCTATCATACGTAGTACATCGCCGGAACTCTTACATAAGTAAAAATATACCGCAACAGTAAATATATGCAGATTATATGCGCTCCATTTTTGATACGAACAATCTAATGGATCGATCAACGTCGATCATTGACGAACGGAAGGTATCGAAAGAATCAGAGCTAAAAACAATTGAAATACGTTTACATTCACATAACTAAATACACAATAGATCCACATATGGTAATACTTATATATGCAAAGAATTCATGTTTGTACATACATATATATCTACAAAAACATTCCCTGTTGGGAAATCCTTAAGCAACAAACTTTTATCCAGCGGTACAAAGTAGAATATTCTGATTCGTTTTTATACAGCAGTTGCGCTACAAAAGAGCTATCAAAAAACTACTGATCGAGAAGAGAGTTACGATAGTAAAACACAGCGCAGTGTACACTTCCTGGCAAAATTAATGAACGGGAAGCAAAAGTCTCCATAAATAATGCTAAAAACTTCCCTGCTCCTTCAGTAAAATATTTGAAATCTTTATCAACTAACTAGTTTTCGGCGATTACGGGTATCTCAGAGCTGTATACTGAAATGAATTTCACGGGATTTTTCTTCAACCTGTTCATCAGCCAATAGGTCTCTAATTTGTGGCCCTACAAATGTGCCCTCTTTTACTTTGGTATCGCTAATTTTTGGGAATTTCTGTTTTAAGTAACAAAAACCATCTCAATTTTTGACCATATCTTTGACGAAATTTTTCATTAGTCCAAGTTTGATGTACAATGGAGGTAGCAATAATACTTCAGCATTTATTAAAGGAGCATGAAGAACATTTCGTTGGCCTGGTATAAGCGCGTTTCGCTTGGGCCACACCTTTTTGACATAGTGCTTTTTCTTATATCGACTATGCCACTCACAAATTAAACAACAAAATTTCGTATATACAAGCTGAGGACCTAGCAAAATGGCAATTACTTTTAAGTCTTCACTATTTTCCAAGCAGTAACTTCATATTTTCATTAGATTCCTTCACTCCAGTAGCACGAGCAACCGTCCCGGAGCGCATTTGTTGCCTTTACAGCCAGCCAGATGTTTGATATTCGATCTTCAGCTCCTTCCTCACTAAAGGAATGTCATTGCAAAATACTATATTGCCATTTTGAAAAGAATGGAAAATTTTATATGTCGTTTTCTGTATGCGTATATTTTGGCTTTTTTTCTTTCAATATATTCCAATCATGAAGTTGGGAAAATAACAGTTCTGCCTGTCTCTTACTGAGATCCAAATCAGTACTGTATTCAAAATACGGATCATTTAAATCAGAATCCTCGGATACGTTTTCTTCAATCACGTTATCCATTCTTACCAAAGGTTTAGGAACAGGCAACTCATTACTGTGTGGGATAGGTCTTTGAGCAGATTGTTGAATTGGGTAGCTCACAGTAGGCCTAGATTATTGATTAATACCTTTTATAAACGTTAGGCGGAAGTAATGTTCTGATACATGGTTCTCCCGTTCACTTCATATCATGGGGCTGATTTCAACCCTACCAAATTTGGCGGAAGTAAAAACTAAAGAAGATATCAATGGTTAAAATTAAATTTTTTGATTTTTTTCAATATTAATATCTTCTGAACAATATAGCCTATTAAAAACATAATGACGGAAAAATAGAGCTAATTAGGGGTATTTCACTTGATGTACATAATTTTTTCTTTTTTTATATCTCTAAGCCAGAAATTTTGTTTTCAAAAAGGTTATACTGTATACGTCGCGTAAAAGGTATTTAAATTATCGTTAAATAAGCATAAATATGTTTGCGATCGGTCAAATAGCTTATTATAAATATAAAAAATATAAAACAAACCAACAACCACATGATGAAGTGTGAATTGCAGCGGAATAGCTGCGCTTGATTGTGTTGGCTTAACAAATGAAAAAGTGGGAAAAAAGCAACGATAATTTACAAGGCGAACTTAGCACAGTGCGTAGGCAACTGGCTGAGTCAGTGGGATCGTCGGTTCGAATCCTACTGAAAGAAGTCTGATGACGAAATGCGGTGATTTCCGAAATAGCTATCACTTCTACCATTTTTTCAATTGTTGTTGCTTTTCCACAATAAGTTTTTCATTAAAAACGGCCTCAAGCTCAATAAAAATTGTTGAATAAAAAATATAAAGGTTAAACTTTAACCTCTTTTATTGGTTTATTTTTTATTTGCGCCAAATAATCTTGGTAAGGTTGAAATCAGTATGAAAAGTTCTATTTAGCTATATTTTTTATTTCTTTATGGCTAAAGGAGTTGGTATTCTACACCACGGCTACTTCGGACTATTTCTGTCTAAATCCGGGAGTACGGGAACAAGCTAAATATGAATAAGAAAAAGTAAACAAACAAATGTCAAATTAAACTCTGAATTTATTAAACACCCCAATGAGAACACTTGACAGTTGTTCATAAACTCAAAACGTTAAATCGAGTTAAAATTTCAACGTGAACATAGCATAACACTACTTAACTAATGGTGTCCACATACGACGGTTACTTTTAATAGTTAGTTGACCGCAAATATAACAAATATTTTAACGTTAATTTATCGGGAGCACACTTTGGTTAGCAAAACACGCGTAATCACTTCAGTAAATTTTTAAGTAAAACTGAGTGTAATTGAATAAAACTAAGTATGAGGTTTATATGCGGTTGGGTAGTAGTAGTAGTTGTAGTAGTAACCAGTAATTTCAAAGGGGAAGCTTATATTCCGTAATATTTTCTGCTAAACATAGTAAATAAGTACACCTCTATTTTTTGTTTTATTACTTGAGCAATTGAATCAATTTTTTGTCAACATTTTTTTTTTTAAACTTTGTGACCGAAATATAATAAACTAAATCGTCATCACCCGCTTCGCTGAGTGTGTGAAATTTCTGCGTGCTACATTAGGTGTAATTTATTTCAGTAAATCTCAAAATATGTAAACAATGCCAAAAACAGGAGATTTAAAATTTGTTTAACCATCTTCAAAATATTTTCAAACTAAAATTTTCTTAAACCTCTCTATTGTGATGCTTTTCCTATTAAATATTATATATCCTGAGTTCAAATATATACATAAATGTATGCAGATTGAAAAAAAGACAACCCCCTTGCATGTAGCTTATAAATGAAGCCTTTTCAAAACTATTTCGATACCCCTATTGTAATATGTACTTCATTGAAATTATTGAATAGTTTGAATTTAACTCTCTGAACAGTTGGCAACCTTTTTAAACTTCTTTCGTTTCACACATACATATGAATTCAAATTACCTAATTCCTATAATTCAAGTTGAATTTGAGTTTTCAAATATGTGAAAACCCTGCTGTACATATGTAGCTTAAAAATAAGGCCTTTTGAAGATATATTGTGGAGCGACTTTCCGTTATCCCTTGGTTTCTGCGTTATGCCAGCTTCAGTGTCATTTTTCGTTCTCCTTTCAGACTTTCGATTAATGCCTATATTACAATAATTCATGTATCTTATAATATAATTGTATTTGAAAAACAGGTGGTAACCCTCTTCAAATACCTCAAACGATTCTATGTACGTGTTCAAGCTGAACATTTCTAAACACTCTTTCGCTTGATACTTTAATTTGAGCATAATTAATTTAAATTCCACGTTGAAAACTAAAACCTTATTGAAACCTATTGGTCTCACATCCATATTGTGATACATATTCCAATTATCTAATTCCCTTAGTTCAAGTAGAATTTGATTTTTCAAACAGGTGATAACCGTCCTTCATGTACATAGTTTAGAATTAAAACACTTTTCAAAAACATTTCGATTGACACCCATATTGCAGTAATTCATTGAAATTAATTGAATTTAGTTTTTAATCGGGTGGCAACCCTAATAAAACACCTCAATAATATTCTAAATGTTCAACCTGAAGGTTTCTTAACAATCTGTGGTTTGGCAGCCGTATTTTAACTTTTCAGATAGCTTGCGAAAAATGAATTTAAATTTGATTTTTCAAACGGGTGGCAACCCTTTTCAAAATATTTCTAAACTAAAATTTTTTTAAGCCTGTGGACATCCATTTTCTAACATCATTTTCAAATAAATAATTCCTTTAATTCAAGTTGAATTTGATTTTTCAAACAGGTGGCATCCCTCCTCTATGAGTGTGGAATTTATAATATTAGTAAGGATTAGGGCAATTCTTCTAAACGCGTAAATGCCCCGTAACTATGTAAACATCGTAAACCTACTTAATTTTTTATGGAAAATCGGTTTATTTACGAGGTTTACGCGATTACGAGGCATATACGCGTTTCCATCAACACCCATTTTTATTATTTACTTGGCAGCTAAAACATGAGGGTATATTCATAGTCGAAATAAAGCCGACTCTAACGTTAGTTGCAACTTTTCTGACAGAGGTTACAATTAAATATATCAAAAGTCTGTAACTAACTTTAGTGTTAACTATATTTTGACAATGAATATGCCCCATGTAATTTAGGTGTGGTAGCAATGGTTTGAAGTTCACATGAGTGATAAAAAAATTTTCAAGTATTCGGATTGGTAGTTTTTCAAGGATGTATTCAGTGATAGAGCTGCATAATTTTTTATTCATTCACTTTCTAGCCGACTCTAAGTTAGTACTTACCTTACTTACTTACTTTACTTACTTACTTTACTTTTACTATTGAGGGATTCACAATGGTGTCGTAAGTGTCGTATTGTTGTGGTTTGTAAACTTTAAAAGGTTAAATAAATGTTTAGAGAAATTGAAACTACAGCCAACTATTTTTTAAAACTGCGTAAATTCATAATATTACTTTGATGAGCCCCCTTAATATATTTTTTAAGCCTTTAAAGTTTATGACATACAACAATACAACACTTACGACACCGTTGTGAATACCTCATATGTTACTTCGGAGATAGCTTTCGCCGACCGTGATACGAATATCAAAACCGTTCTGAACCATAAATTTGTTAAAATACTTAGCCCGGGTATTCCGGCAGGGTCATTATACTTACATGCATACCTTTTTAACTCATCGAAAGTGTCAACGTTTACATTTTGATTCTCGCTCCATGGCACTTAATGTATGTGCATTCGTCAAATGATAGCAACAACAGTATCACCAACGGGGAAAAAATAGCAACAGCACTGATACGATCGGTAAGCGTTTATAGAACGTATCAAACGTATGTATGTATGTACATATTTGGAACACAAATTCAACGCCACAATGCATCTACGCTAGCAACATTAGCACTGCATTTATTTTCATAAATTACCCGAGGGAGAGACTCGTTGCCGGCGTCATCATTGTCCACAGCGATGGTCATATCAGCGCAGAGTGCATATAATAAAAATTAAAAAGAAAATCTTAAGGTGAAAAACAACGGGGAGAATGTGGACTACGCGGATAATCAAGGCCAGCAATACCACTTTAATTCTTTTTTAACTAGATGTAAACATATGTACATACATAATTGTTCGACTATATCAGTTCTTGGGACAATCTCTTCCATTATTATTTATAAAATGTTTTGTAGAACTCAAAATACATATTGCTTGTAACATAAGTTCGTTATCACAATAGAAGAATTGCTCATCCAGCCAAAACAGATATACTTGTGCGTTTATAGGGGCGATTTACTCTTGTAAGTATTCGCTTGATTGGCAAGTGCTGTAACGCTGCTCCGATTATTCAGTCTGATTAGATTTTCGGTCGCTAAATCGGACTTCAGAATTGCTCTTTCATATCAGAGCATCTAAATATCCTGGTCCGAAATTGTAGTGTGATGACAGTTTCGTTTGGTTGGAATACCAAACGTCGGCTGAGAACTTCCGCAACCGGCTTTCAATCCGGCCCAGTCCTCAGATTTAAATAAAAAAGCTAACCGAGTACACTTGAGCTATGGAGGGAGTACATACCTCTCAATGCCACCAATGTATTGGGACCAGGATGTTGCGAATATTTGCATTTGCATTCATTATGCGAATGATTCGCATTATTTTACACATTCGCATCAAATGATACGAATGTTTTGCGAATGCGAATGTGTACATTGGCAGAGAGTCCACTCTAATATTGTTGAAATGGCTCTAAGTCTGTCAAACCAAGGTGCGGACAATAACCGGCTTTTAGCTTCAGGCACTAAACCAGAGGTTCCCAAACATTTTTCGCCGTATACCCCTTTCAAAACCTTACTGGTTTCTAACATATTCCCAAAGCTCATCAAAAAATTTGAAGACTAGATCTGACGATGTAAATTTGCATCGCGGGTGAGTTCCAAAACTAAATTCGAAGTGGCAAAAAGAAAAAGAAAATATTTTATCGTGTTCTCTTTATTAAAACAATGTAATTACACACTTGCAAGATTTAAAAAACAGAGCTCGTCAAGCGATCAAAGTGATCTCTCGCTCTGAGGAGTTATATTTTTCAAGAGAACTCCGAGCGCTAGCGTTATTTACATTCTCTTTAGCAAAACCTCTCTCCGCACATCTTTGGCTCACTCATGAACTTGCATGTGGCGTATTGGTAAAATAGTTTATTTGTGTTGATGGCATCATTTTTATTTTTATCACTCCGAGTTTTAAAGTGATGAGAATGCCTGGTTTGAGCCAGTTCTGGCCAAATGGTTAGATGTCTCATTACCAACTCCCTAGTGACCTGGTACCCAGAGTAAAGCAAGCTCGTTATGTTTACCAATATAAAATAATACCATAAGTTGAGACTTGCATTGCCGAACTAGTTAGGAAGTACTTAGATAGAAGGCTGGCGAATGCCTTAAGTGCAGCCTGGCTGTCACTACAGATATGTAAACTCCTTCCCCTCTACCTATTTTCCTCCACGTAGGTCATGGCTTTGAGGATTGCAAATACCTCAGCCTGGAAGCCTGGGGTATATTCCCCAAGATACAAGTGAAGCTTATCCCCATTAACTTCGAAAAAGACCCCACATCCCGACCCAGAGTCAGTTGTGGAGCCATCAGTAAAGACTCGACAATGTTTGAGTCCGGGCACAGTGCGGGAATTATACCAGCATTCAGCCTCAGGTAACTCAACATTATAGAGTCTCTTCAACAGAGGTAATGGTGGCGTACTATCCTGAAGCATTGAAAAGACACAAGTACTCAAATCTCTGCCACCAGCAATTTCCGCCTCGCCCCACTCAGCGTTATACCCACATCCGTTTATTTTTAGTCTGCAGATGGCCTTTAAGGCGTCCCCACGTATGAAGATACAAAGTGACGGTAAGTGCAGCAGTGCGTCAAGAGCACCACTCAAAACAATTAAAGTTAAATAAAGAGGCTAAATATTGAGCAACCATTTTGTTGCTTTACTATCGAAACCAGATAAATTTTCGTGGACCCCTACTTACAACTCGTGGACCCCCATATTTTTTTAACGCCAAAGTAGACCCCCGCCGAGTCTCCCGTGGACCCCTGGGGGTCTACCTAGACCACTTTGGGAATCACTGCACTAGTATATCAAGCAACATTGACGGTCTCTAATAAGTACTTCTAAAAGTCTTATAAGCAACCTAGAAATAATTCTAGATTCCTCCAGCGAAAGCGAAGGCTCGGATGTAGAATTTAAAGACATTAAAAAATGTTAAATTTAAGCTCAATTGAAGGCCTCTCTTAAAAAAAACGAGCTCATCTCGGTGAAAACCCTCTCGATTGATGGAAAACTAAACTAAAATACGACAAACTGACAGATCTGGCTCGCAAATATTTGAGCGCTCCACTGCCAGCGTTCCAAGTGTGCAGTTGTTCAGTGCAGCCGGCCTTATATACGAGCCTCAAAGAAATCGCCTAATCGGAGAAAAGCAGCAAAATTACTTTTTTTGAAACATTATATGCCCCTTTTGAACTTTGACTATTAGATTAAAACACTGTATAGGTTAAGCACTCGTTCAATGTTCTAATAATTTACAAACATTTTAAGTAATTAAAACGATGACTTAAGTTGATTGCAGGTTTTTTTAATTTTATTCCTAACATTGCATTCGCACATTCGTATTCCGAAAATTCGCATTCGCATTCGTGAATGTAAAAAATATTACATTCGAAACATCGCTAATTGGGACCATGCTCACGTTATGTGGAATCCACAGCACGAGGGCGATTTAAAAATCAGT
This sequence comes from Rhagoletis pomonella, assembly GCF_013731165.1. NCBI lineage: Eukaryota > Metazoa > Arthropoda > Insecta > Diptera > Tephritidae > Rhagoletis > Rhagoletis pomonella. Next base: position 27,917,777 of record NW_023458564.1, read on the forward strand.
GACTTTTTGAATAAAACTTTTTTCGGCAAACAGCGCTTTATATATCAACATACTTTGCTTTTGAATCGACCTTTTTGGTCTACAGTCCCTCTGTGGCTTTATAAACTAACTGATCGAACAAATCCACCATTGACCAGATTTTTACCAGTGCGCTGAGTCCTGGAAAATATCCGTGATAAGCAAAACGACGCGCACCATCTTTTTGTCGATTTGACATCAAGAGAAGCTTTTTTTATGACGCCAATCTTCAATTTTATATTGGAAAGCTATTACGTGCCCCAAATCTGAATCGCAGCGGCACCATATCGTCGCCTCAGAAAACGGATGACGAATGTGCAAAATCACGATTTTGGGATTTTGATGCAGATTTACTAAGTTGGACATGCTCTTTCGATTTCTGCAATCCATTTTTTTTATATCTCCATTAGTTTTTGAGATATTTCGTGCGCATTTTGTCGTATGTTACATAATATTAATGATTGGGTATGCCTTTTGTTGTATGTGCTGAAAATGCGTCACATACGACAAATTCCCATACAAACGTACCTTTTTTTTAATCATAAAACGTTTGTCGTATGTGGCACATACGACAAATTCCCATACAAATGTAATCCTTTTTTAATCATAAAACATTTGTCGTATGTATCGCAAAACTTTGAACTTACGACAATTGGATGGTCCTCTACTATAACGATACAATTAAAATTGAAAATTAAACTAAGTAACTAATTTTAAAATTTTAAATTTTTAAATTTTAGCTTGCACTGAGTCTCCAATGAAATGAAAGAGATAAAAATGTACAAAAGACTGAATTTAAGTATGGTTTTTTGTTTTTATATAAAGAAAACGTATGTTCGTAACATATTTACAGCATAAGAGATGTACAGATTTTTTTTATTAAATACATGATTATGTTTTTGTTATGTTTTTTCTAATAAGTAATCATTATTTAATAAATATGTCTGTTTTTTTCATCAAATTATACCATCGTCGTTGAAATAGATACTTTACTATTGTCGTATGTTCTGTGGACAAAACAAAGTGGTGAGTAAACGCTACTTACGACAAATGTATACGGAATGAAAAGTAAATTTTCTCATTAACGTTAAGAGATATTAAATGTAAAAATATGGGAAATCAAAACTAATAACACCAACTACGTCTCCTTCAAAAGTTACAAAAATCTACCGTACAGTTTCGGATTAATTCGACCTTAAACTTCAAAGTCAATTTTCTCAAAACCGTGTTTTGTAACATTCGACATCCGTTTTCTGAGACGACGATATGTACTCTGGAAAGGCAGGCAATGGCAAACCTCCGAGTGTATTTCTGCCATGAAAAACAGTCGGCGTAAAACTGTAGGCCCCTCCGCTTTGTGTGACAACATCAAGGCGCACGCCGCGAGGGTAGACCGGGGCAGTGGAGGGAACTCCTCACATTAACAAAGCCACAGCTGTCACTACTGGTGGGGGTTTTAACGTGTCACTGTCCAATCGGTATTTACGCAGTAAGGCTGAACATACTACCGGACCCCGTATGTTGCAGTTGTCTGGAAGATGACGATTTGGAATCACCCCAAAACTACATTCTTAGGTGTCTGGCGTTTGCGAGGCTAAGGTTGAAGTACTTTGGCTCTCATATCCTTAATAGCTCCAAGGATTTCTGGGGCATTGATATTAGCCGAAATCATAATTTTGATATCACAAAGGACAATCTCCATTTGTCTAAGTGAGCTCCGGTTACGCGGAGCTGCCGCCTAACCTAACATAAGACCTATGACCCTGTTTTCATGAGAAAAGCGTACCGAAGAAGATGAAATGACGAGCTGTAGAGCTCTTTTTACGACACATATGCCGATTAAAACTTATTAATCTTCCTACACTTTCCAGCCGCAGGCAAATGCTTGGTACAATTTTTATACCCGAGCGCACTTGTGCACAAGGGTATATTAATTTTGTTCACATAACGGTTGTTTGTAACAGCCAAAACGAATCGAGATAGATATAGACAAATGTATACATAAATGATCAGGATGAAAAAAGAAATCGATTAAGCCATGTCTGTCTGTCCGTCCGTCTGTCCGTCTGTCCGTCTGTCCGTCTGTCCGTGTACACGATAACTCGAGCAAAAATTGAGATATCTCAACGAAATTTGGTACGTAGGTTTCCCTTTTCCCATATAACGGTAATTTCCAGAAATACGAAAACTGCGATCTTTTAGTAACTACTGAAGATAATTCACTCAAAATCGATATTTACAATAATTTTTAGACGAAAAATAAGAATATTATAAATTTTTGGAAAATGGGCGTAGCCACGCCCACTTATGGTTACATGTGTATATCTTGGTAACCGCTGCACCAATTTCTTCCAAACTTGGCACAGTTGTTGGCCTTCGCATAACATACCAAATGGCCGAAAATTTTTAAAATCGCTCAATAACCACGCCTACTTCCCATATAACGGTAATTTTCAGAAATACGAAAACTGCGATATTTTAGTAACTACTGGAGATTATTCACTCAAAATTGATATTTATAATAAGTTTTAGACGAAAAATAAGAATATTATAAATTTCTGGAAAATGGGCGTAGCCACGCCCACTTATGGTTACATGTGTATATCTTGGTAACCGCTGCACCAATTTCTTCCAAACTTGGCACAGTTGTTGGCCTTGGTACAGCATAAAAAACCGCCGAAACTTTTTAAAATCGGACAATAACCAATAAAACCAATAAAATGGGCGTGGCACCGCCCACTTATGATCACATATAAGTATATCGGTAACCGTTCTACCAATTTGTACCAAACTCGGTATGGTTATTGTACTTGCCACGTGTAAGCAAAACGTTGAAAATTATTGAAATCGGACTAAAATAACGGCCGATTCTCATATAACGGTAAATTTAAGAAATGCTTGAAACTTCAGTATTTCGAAATTGAAGGACGCTAATTTACTCAAAATTGATACACCTCGGCTTACCATCTAGCGGAAGGTTTCGGAAGGGTGAAAAAACATATATTTAATACTTGCGCCGGGTATTTAATGTTCGGCTCCGCCCGAACTTAGACTTTCTTACTTGTTATAGTTAAATTACTAACAGGCTCAATTTCAAGTCCGCTTCTTCTTGGCGAAGTTAGCCTTAATGTTCCCTCCCGGGTATCAAGACACTTTTGCCCCCTATTTCTGAAAGCTTGTAAAACTAATTTCGAATTGCACGACCCACTCCGTTGCTTGTGCCAGGATTTTAACTCTCATTCCAGCACGTTTGATATATCAGATCCGCTTTTCAGCATTAAGAAATCGATACTGTCCTCTCTCAATAAATGAATCATTAAAATGTAGACATAAAATCGGCTGATGAATTTAGTTCTGTAGCTCCGTACAGTCATGCGGACTGCGCCCCTCGTGCGGATGGGCGGGAATAGAGGGTAAAAACCGTTGGGATATTAATATTAAAGTGCGATCAACTCCAGAAAATATGTTGCCCGTTTCTTTTGCATTAATCAATTCATAGGACTTATGTACATCCAATTAATGCAAATATTTTTTTCTTCATGAAACTACTGTTTTACCTGTTTTTTTATGATCCACAAGCAGTTATATTTCCCTCTCTGAATTTTGAGTTAGCTTGCTCTAGATTTAGGTGTGCGATATGTAGTTAATCGCTGGCTTAGGTATGTCGTAGATATGTATTATGACGCTCCAGTTGAAATATACTTCTATTCTGCATCCATGATGGGCAACAACAGCTAGGACGCCTTTGAACACAATGGAAGTACCAAAAGGCGAAAGGACCTGCAAATAGTTGATATGACCGAAGCATGGAGAGAGGCAATGGGCGAAGTTTTTAGTCTGGACCCAAAGGAGCAAGTGGTTATAGTGTAAAATAAAAAGAAAAACAAAGCAAAACAAAAACAAAAGGTAAAATTAATTGTTGACACAAAAAAAGAAATTATCCTATTCATATTGGAAACAATTTTATGGAGAAGATTTTGAAAAACCATAAGAACAAAGGTAGTACCTCAAGCATGGTTCCATACTAATTTCGTTTATTTAGTTGCGATCATTGGATTATGATATAACTAACGCTACTCCTAAACTTTTATATCAGCTCAATGCCGGTTGTGTTTTTTTGCTTAAACACAACTAGTTAGTAGGGTGATTGATAAGGTTTTTCTAAACCAGTTTCCACTGGATCTTTGTTCACATAACGATTGTGTGTAACAGCCTAAAGGAAACGAGTTAGATATAGACAAATGTATACATAACTGCTCAGAATGAAAAAGGAAATCGATTGACCCGCGACAGTCTGCCCGTCCGTCCGTCTGTGCATACGATAACTCGAGTAAAAATTGAGATATCTTAACGAAACTTGGTATAAAATCGGACAATAACACCGCCTACCTCCCATATAACATATAATATTCAAGCTTATTCACTCAAAATGGATATTTACGATGATTTTTAGGCGCAAAATACGAATATTATAAGTTTTTGAAAAATGGGCCCGTCCGCTTATGGTTAAATGTGTATATCTCGGTAACCAATATTCACCAATTTCTCCTAATCTTGGCATAGTTATTGGTCCTGGTAAAAGAAGAGTTAAAAAATTTTAAAATCGGAAATTCCCGCGCCCACATCCCATACAACAGCAATTTAGAGAAATTCGAAATCTTCGATTTATTCAAAATTGATGTTTGGAATAAATGTTTAGCAAGAAATACGATTATTTATAACAATTTTTTTTTTGAAAATGGGCGTGACACCGCCCACTTATGAGGAGATTTTTCGGAAAAGTATCTTTAAAAACTAATGGCCTTATTCATAAAAAATAAAATAGCTTTAAAAAAGGTTTATAAACTGAAAAATGTATGAAAACATCATTTTATAAATATCTATAAACCTACTTTATTTTTTTATGAATAAGGCCATAATTTCAGTTATAGCAAACTCGATTTTTGGAGTTTTTTTTTGGCGAAAATATTAAAATAGATTTTATAATTCCGGTGGAAAAATCGCAAATTTTTTGGGTAGAAACCCTAATGTACATATGTACATGTATGTGTGCTTGTATGCGTTATTTTGCTTAAGTATTTCAGATCCTCCCTCTGGCAGCAGAATATTAAAATAGGATGCTAAGAACTTAACAAAATGATAATTTGAAAATTCGTGAAAAATAATACCATATAGTCACTTTAGGCCACGTGGATAACTTTCTGGTTAGATGTACTAAAAAACTGAGTACGCCATTCGCTTTAGCGGCTTAATCTTCATGGGGTTGGACATCTTTTTTTTTTTTTTGCTTATGCAAGATGAATGTTTTTTGATATATGGAGCTAAACCTACAGCAAAAAAGTCTTATAAATCACGGATTTCGGAGTAGCTCATCCAGTTTTTGCAATAGTGAATTTGTTTTATTTTTTTTTTTCAATTTGTAAAGTTCTTAGCGTCCTACATATTTTCATATTCTGCTGCCGGAGGGAGGATCTGAAATACCTTAGCAAAATGTATGGAGAAAATAAGGCATCTAATGTACACGTATAAATATGTTTGTATGAAATATACATATAGATGTCTTCAAGCACAGCATTGACATAATAATCTGATATAATAAATAAATATGTTCCATAACCAGCGCCCTAACACCCATTATGAATGCCGCCTCTCTCAGGCGATGATCGCATATTTCATTCCTTATAGATATGTATATAAACTATGTATACACACAAATATAGGCTGCTCGTACACATATGTACATGAATGCATACAAATTTGGTCACCACGATTGGCCGGATGTGTAGACCATTTAGTATGAGGAACGAGCAGCAGGCGGTACAGTCAAAGTGACAACGTTTGCCAAACTGGCAAAACACATTAAGCAGGGTAAACTGAGAGCAAACTTGCGTCACAGCAACCGGAAGTGATTTTTTAGGAGCATCCTTCCTAATACTGCCTACTCTTGCCGCGGGTGGAAGCAGACACGTGATGGCTACACAGCGTTGTAGCGGCTTAACAAAACGGGGCGGTAAAAGACAGCCATCGAAAACAGTCTATTAATGTAATGAATATACAGTTTGTCTTCAACAATACAACAATACTCGTTTTTTAGGAAATATTTTCGATAAAAGTTATTTATAACACTTCCGTCGATGAGCTATTCGTCCATCGACACCGTTCTTTAGAGGAGTGGACGCTAGTGTCGCTTTCGCAAATGAAGTCATCAAAAGGGATTTTTTGCGAAACTGAAAGTTATTTTTCTTTTTGCGAAATACTCAGGAGCGTGCTCAGCACATGCCAAGCGTCATGTCTCACTGGGCAAGCAAAACATCCATAAATCATGAACTGAAGCAATACGAAGTCGACTGACAGTATCAGTTTGGTAATTACTTTCCGTTGCTCCAAAAATGGCTAATAAAAATAAGTGCATTTATGCTATACCAATGTTACTTTTGTTTGTTTATTTTATTTCGCAAAACAGTAATACTTAAGCTCTTTAAACGCCAGGCAACGGCACTTGATACTTACATACATACAATATTCATGCAGTATCCTAGAAAGGACTTCTGTACCAGCGACCATGTTTTGTTCGCTTCTGAATAAAAAATTGTTACGATCCATAGAGAATTCTAATTAAAACGCATGTTTCAATTAAAGAATCATCCTTGGTACTCTGTGCGTGCACCGCCTGCTCCCATTTAAATTATTATAGTACTATTTTGCTGTGGCTCACCATCAGCCCAGCATTCCAATAAGCTATTCTGACACGAAGTCTTTTTCCATCGCTCGAGTACCAGTATATTGACAGTTCCCATTTCCGTCGAGAATTCTAATTGTTTGTTGTACATAAATGGCAAAATGTTCCGTCAATGCATTCGCAGCGTTGCAAAAGCTCAACTTAGTCAGTCAATGTGACAGTGTTGCGTGCCACCTGAAGAAGCCATTTTCAGTTTCTCTAACATACATCATGGCACCTGATGTTTTTACATATGTACATAACCTACAAGTCGAATAGCAAGTAGAGCTAAACTTGTTGCTTCTTACGACTGCCGGCTGTCGTGACATCCAATGTTATATTTATGGCCATGCAATGTGTCAGCCAACAATGTGTCCACTACCGTGCGTGCAATGTGGATGCGCTTGCAATATCGTGATTTATTGGTAATTGCTGCAATAATAGAGATGTTGTAATACTAAGTACATATTCCGATCGTATTAAATACGTACGTAAATAGTTATTGTACATACGTACATAAAAAACGCGAAGAAAGCATCATCCAGCATTTTTTTTTAATGCTTCGCCTAAAACTTAAAGTTTTAACTGCGATTGCCGACTCAGTATTCAAACGATAGCAATATTTACATGGTGTAACAAAGAAAATATTATCAGCACGTGCATGTAAATAGCAGACCTGGTCGAGTAAATTACAAACCAGCGTCAAAAAAAATGTTCTTATGCCCCAAAATTCTTAACATATTCATAAAAAACACATTTATGTTCATGCGTACGTCTACTCGGAATAAATCATTTTGGGCTCTCGCTGTGGTTGTTGGTGTTTCCGACTTGGAATTATAAGTTTAAGCTCGCAGACCCGGCGAGCAGCTGTTCGACGTACTCGGACATTTATAACGCTTTTTCTCACTCGAAGTTTTTGCAAAAGTATTGCCCTTCCATATCCCGAATTTGAGCCAAATCGCATCATAAATAAAATTTTTAGTATGTAGTGACTCGACACCAGCTCCACCTGGTGGGTAGAATTCTGAAGAAGAAGGTATGCTTGAGCTCAGCACATAGCAGAATCAATTTTCACAAGGCCAACAATATCGCCTTATGAAAGCCCAGGAATATACCATATCACTCTATCAAGCTGCACATCGTGAAGGACGCTATTTCGCCATGATCAATTTTCAAAGGATGTTTTACTTCATTTGTTCTCAAAACTTTCAAGGCAGTTCCAGATGCGCACGTCCGGGGGATTTCCTATGCCGATTGTATATCTAAGGCACAGCATGCATATTTAGGAGGACGATCCAACGAGATGGCGCATCATGAGGAACAGTCGAGAAGTCATTCGACTTTAAGCAGTACACCCTTGCAGTCTTCCTGGGCTTAGAACAATGTTCGGGTAGAAGCTATCCTAAAATTTCTGGACGAGCTTGGCGTCGAGGAGTCTATAAGGGCTTGGCTTATGGCGATGCTTCGCAGCAGAACGATTTTAGCTGAACTTGGAAGCTACACACTTAAAGGGAACGTCTGTAAGGCCACTCCTCAAGATGGAGCTATCTCTCCAATCCCTGTGGGGAAAATCTCTAGTTTTGAACTGGGGCGCTTCTAGTACATTTAGAACCACTACTAGTTCGCGATAAATCTCTTTTGTACGCAAACAACTGGCGAATTTAACACAGCGATGTCATAGGAATTGGAAATTGTCCCCTGCATTACCTTTTCCATAGTTCAGAACCAGTCCTAAATTCGACATATGGGATCTAGTTCGCTTTGCACCCCATTTTCTATAGTTTCGAACCAGTTGTAAACGAAAAAAGTAACAAGATGTTTTTTTCTTTTTGGGTTACCATGGTAGCAATTTTCAATTTTTTGCAGAGAAATGTACTTTCAATCTGAAATCAAATTTGTTTGAATGAATGTAAATTTAATTTTGCATTTGAAAACACGTTTACATACCTTTGGCTGTAGCTGAATTTGCAGAGGTGCTGACTGTTATTGGTTATATTCCAGAAGGTCCCATAATGTTAAGATGTTAACACAAATATTAGTTTTGTATTACCAAACTATGAAAAAGCATCTGCGACGTGCAGACTGAAAGCGTATTTGAACGAAAAACACGCCAAGCAAAAATCTATTTAATGTAAACAACCCCCCGCTGCATCCCTTGTTCAGTAGTCTCGAACTAGTTCAAAATTTGCCAGATGAGATCTAGTTCGTTCTGCATCCCTTTTTCTGTAGTTTTGAACCAGTTCTAAATTCGTCATTTTAGATATAGATTTCTAAAATTGTTTTTTAAAAGTACCACATATCGCCGATTTTGAACTGGTGGCGATCTAGTTACTATCGGACTGGTTCGTTTTTGGCGAACGTAGTACGGAACTACAAATTTGGTTCACCAGTTCGGGGTTTCCCTACAGGGATTTTATGGCTTACCACCATCAATTCAGTACTACTCAAGCTCAACCAGGGGGAGTAAAAGTAGTGAATACGCTGGCGATGTAATGATTTTATTAGCCGGGCTATTTCCATCTGTGATGAGTAACATCATGGTTGGAACTCTAGCAGAGCTAGGTCGATGGACAAAACCTACGATTATCTAAATAATCGAATATCTAGGAATCATACTGGATCCTTAGCTAAGTTGGAAAATAAATATTGAATAGAGAATAGAGCGTACATTTCCTATTACTCTTGCAAGCGGCTGTTTGGGTATTAATCCAAAAGTGGTACTCTAGATGTAAACAACATCCGACCTTATTCTACGATACCCTGGTATGGTAATCATTTCAAACTAGGCAGATCTCAGGGGGCTGCATGCATCAAAAACTTTCCCTACCACTACAGACGCTGTCAATGTTATTACAAACCTATGTCTTATAGATCTTCACGTAATGCGCATAGCATCACTATCAGCAATAAGACTCAAGGAAACATACCCATGGAAAAAGAACAATCGGGTACAGCAGTATAATTTCTCTATTGCCTCCTAGGACTGGCTATCGAATATATTCGGCCCGAAATATAGTTTTACGTGCCTTTCGGGTCTTTCTTTCATCGAGGGCCGACTGGGATGGAGAACTTGATATCTTTGCCTGGATACATCATCTGTACAGCGATGGCTCCAAAATTTAACGCGAAGTTGGAGCAGGCATTTACTCTGAATGCCTGGGATTAAGAAGATAATTTCATCTGCCCGATTTTGCAAGTGTCTTCCAGGCAGAAGTATTCGCTATAGCGATAAGGCTGGGCATCGCCTACAGCAACTTCTGTAGAAGCTGCAGGGATGAAAACGAGCAAGAAACAGTAGAGCACCTTCTTCGCAAATGTACAGTTCTAAAGAGGAGCAGAAGTGCCATACCAGGAGCATATGAATTCACATTGTCACCAGATACTCAACTTTATCAACCACACCGGTTGGTTCTATCATTTTCATTCGAGAACAAGAATGATAAAGAATACACCAAAGAATCTTTTGGACTTCCAACGGGAACTAGGACTGAGAGACGTGTTGTAAGGAGGAAGAGGGCACAATAGATCTCCTGGTCGCGGTACATGCCTCAACTAATATCTATCTGTCTATTATAGAATACAAAACTGCGCCCATCGGAGAGGATTTCGGAGAATAATTTTTGTGTGAAACCACAGTGTGATAGAAAAGTAGGCACAGTAGTGCCATTTTTGGGCCTTCATTCACATAGGCACTTTCGGCACTCAGTTTTGGCACAATCATAAATTATAGAAATTTAGCATAATACGCTAATATAAAACAAAAAATCATATAATACTCATAGATTCGAAAAGTAAAAATTTAAATCACTAAAAATTTAAATAAGGGCCAATACATAAATTTAACACAACACAATTAATCAATGTAAAGAATAGTCAAACCTGGTCAAAATGTCACACTGCTATTTCGCACATAGGTATATGTGTAAACAGGTCGGAATAGCTATATTTCAGTGTCTTTCCCGTTCGTAATTGAAATATTAGGGCTGTTGAGGATATTGTGGTCTTCGATTAGCAAATTGTATGCTTGCTAACATGGCAACCGTTTGCATTTTACTGTTGTGAATTAACAAATGCACCCAAATATAAAAATGCAAGATCTTATGCACAAGATCCTGACTAGCGTTATTATGTTATTTAACTTTTTACTCTAATAGTTCAATGAGTAAACAATTATTATATTTTTTCAGTGTACTTTATAAATGCTATTTCTGAAAGCAATTTCAATTTTGTGGTAAGTATGTATACAAAATTTTGAAAAAAAATTGTAAACAAGTGTTACGTCATACAAACCGCGATATTGTAAAATTAACTATTTAACAGCGGAATAGCGGTCTATCATGGGCGCCACCTTTGTTCTCTACATCGTGATTCGAGGTATATGAATTAAATTTCCTCCGGACGGCAGCGTTGGTCCGGAACTGCAGTTGATCCGGATTAAGTCCTAGAGTTAATTCGCAAACTTAACTCGGATCAAGGGAAATTTCGATGACAACACTGACCAAAACTCAGAGAACGTAGAATACAGATAACATGCCAGACTATCATGGACATTTACCTTTTCATCAACAAAGCATTCACCATATTAATTCAGATAGGAATCCAATTTGAATTGATTAAGAACTTATTTGAATTAATACGCTGACTGCATTACCGACGACAAGGTCCATGTCCACAACGACTTTTAGTTATTTCTGAGTTTATGAAGGATTTTTTAGTAGAATTTCGTCGTTTGTTAGATTTGGCAACAACTTTGCAGGAATGTTGTATGGCTTACAACAAAATGTGATAAAATTTGTTACTAAAAATTTTATTTAATATCTCGACGATAGTATACATTTTTGTATATATAAAAGAATTAAGCCGCCCTATGACCGCACGTGAGTGCGATTTTCCAGCAACATCGTGAGCCCTTACCAAATTGTGCAGTTGTTGACCGTATCTGCGTCCGCGTAATTGCGCTATGATTGCTCAATTTCTATAATTTTAGTATAATAAAAAATACATGCATTTTTTGTTTGGGAATAAATCTCGTGGATTTTGCATGTTTTTTTCGAAGAACACTACTTTTGACCAGTTTTTTTAAGGTTAAGGGGTAATTGTGGCTCAATGGCCACAATTGAAAAGGATTTACTTTAGTTTTCAAAATCATTTTGTTTCGTATCAAAATGCTGCTTCTGTCGAAAGCAGAGACTGAAAATAAAAGTTATTTTACAATTTTTGACATCAAAAAACGAAATTTGAAAAAATTTGCTATAGCTTTTTCAAAGGTACCATTAGACTCATCTCATATTCTAGATTGTGATTCCTCCATGACTTTTTGGTTATTATGGTTTTAGAGTTGTTAACTAGATGACAACTCTCGAAAACTCGCATTCATTTATACAAAGGCCATTTAACTAGCTGTCGTGTGATACCAATATCGAATGTCCGTTCATAGCTATATATTTTTTAATAGGTGGCAACGCTTAAAAGCACGAACATATTAATTTAGTATGAAAACCCTTTCGCTTTATGCCCATATTTCGAGATTTTACTGAGTATCATATTTCAAGCAATAGATTTACAATTAGGTGGCAAGCCTTAAAAATAAATTAAACAAAAAGCACATATCTAGGTGAATACCTTTCACTTGGCACCTCATTTTAAAATCGAGAGAATGGTGTAAATCTGTAATATTTTAACAGCTGGCAACCCTTTAAAAAAAATATGGCGTTCTTCTTTGCACATCTATAGAGCACGCCCGTTTATATGACATATTATATCATTTTTTAAAATTGCGCGAACGGTGTAAGTTTTGTGATTTTTTAAGAAGGTGGCAACCCTATCAAAAAAAATTAACTTTTTTGCACTTGTAGAGGCCCTGCCCTTTCATTTTACACCTAATTTTTTTAATACAACGAGCGGTGCAGGTTTTATAATTTTAAAAAAGTGGCAACCCTTTTTGCCTGAAAAAATAACAGGCAAATAACTTTCTGCTCAAAAAAATAAATGGCAAATTTTAACTTTCATTTTTGCCGCAGATATAATCGGTATTATTTGCTCAAAATAAAAAAAAATAAGTAAAAAAAACTTACATTTTTTGCTTTTTATTATAAAATGCATAACCGATACTGTCTCTGATCGAAAACGCTACGATTAATTCGCATGCGATATTCCAAAAGCACACTGTGCGGCTGTGAAAGGACAGCAGATATATTTCCCCTATTTCCCTCCCCGTCCCCCCGCCACCCCTGGTTCCGGCCCTGTCTGTATGTATAAATGTATGTAAGCATGCATTTGTTCAAAAAGCAATCGCAATCGCGCCAACTACAGCTCAGAAAATATCGCGATCGACAAATAATAGAATTTGTAAAAGAAATAATAAAATACATAGCTACTGTAAAAAGGAAAAGTAAATTTCGAATGTAAGTAAAAAAAGAAATGTTCTGAGCTGAGTTCGTCCAAGTCGGACCGACAACCAAATGTCACATTGGAATTGCTAATTTGCCAAAGGTGGAGGTTGTGACGTTTATAAACCACAAATGCCACGGATCGGACTATCAACAGCAACGCCTGTGACGATAACAAACTGTGGTCAGACGGACGTACAATGTCCAGTGTAGCTAAATTACTGCTGATCGATAAATTTACATGCATACGTAACTGTTGAAGTTTATGCTTTAAATAAGTACATACATTCATACATATACATACATATATGTAAATATTAACATGCGTAATACAGTCAAACTTCTATTACTGGAACTTCTATAACTCGAATTTCTCCATATCTCGAATAAAAATTCTGGCAAATGCTTCTGTAAGTCGAACAATTTAGGCTAAATCCCAGGGATGGAATTTCAAAATATCTAAATATGCCTAATGGGCCTCAAAAATAGTGCCGAAAACAAGATGAAAGTGCCACAAAATTAAATTTTTTTAAGGCCTTTTAAGAACAAGTGAAGTGAAGTGAAACTTCTTTAGCGGCGGTTGGTTGATTGGGAGTAAATTGGAAAATTCAGCGGAAATTGCACACGGAAATGTTAGAACGGAAATGGTGCAATGGAAATTGTGCAACGGAAATGGCGCAACGGAAATAGTGCAACGGAAATGGGTGGGGCTGAAACAAGTGCTTCTTGTGTGTATGCGTATGGTATTAATTTAACAAAAATTTGCTAATAAAAGATTAAAGAATAACACTTAGAAAAAGACCAATACAAGAACGAAAGTAAAGGTGACTACGTACATAAATGAAGAAAAGGATAAAGGCAAAGTTAAAAATAAAAACAAAAACAAAGATGCGTAAAGATAAAGGCAAAAAATTAAGACCAAGGTAAATTTAATCATTTTACTTATATATAAAAGGGCAAATGTGAAGGGGAATATGTAGCTGAAAAAAATGATGAACATAAAAGTAAAGACAAAGAGGAGGATGAGGATACCGATAAAAGCAAAGATGAAGATAGGGGAAGAAAGATTAAAATAGAGGTAATTAAAGAGGAAAGGATATAGAGAGAGACACAGAGGGTCAATCTGGGAACTATTTTGGGATTTTAGAGATTTTCAGGATTCTCGAGACTTATCGATAAAATAATCGATATTTTTATCGGTACTGTTATCGATATTTATCGATTTTGTTATCGACATTTACCGATTTTGTTATCGATATTTATTGATTTTGTTATCGATACTTATCGATTTTGTTATCGATATTTGTCGATTTTGTTATCGATATCTATCGAATTTGTTAGCGATATTTATCAATTTTGTTATCGATATTTATCCGATTTTGTTATCGATATTTATCGATTTTGTTAACGATATTTTTATCGATTTTCTAATCGATTTACCTACCAATGGTATTATCGATGTTGCTATTGAATTTTTTATCGAATTTGTCATCGATTTTGTTATCGATATTTTGATGGACGTTATAATCGATTTTGTTATCGATAGAGTATAAAGATAAAAAGGAAGATAATAGAAAAACAGAATAACATGAATGTTATTAAAACGAACAGTGGTAGAGGTAGGGATCTACAATTGATAAAAAAAGTAAAAAAATATAACCTTAAGCAAAAGCAGATGTGTGTATGTATAGATAGATAGGTAACGTAAGTTTCGCTTCTACAGTGTGGCCCAGGCGCACTTACTTTTTTTATAAATAATGTTTTTAAAATACACTTAAGTAATATATAATTATTAAGTAGCTAAATTATTACAGTAAATCACTTTTATGAAGGATTCCTTAGACATATACATATGTACATGCATAAGTTCATAGTAAAATTACACAGAATTCCAATTACGGAGGGGAAATACGCAGAAATATAGGTATTATGACGTTTTAACACACATATTCATATGTACATATGCGAAATAATGGCAGTGAGACATTTTGACCAGTTTCGCCTATTTTGTTCATTGATTTATTTTTCGGATGATTATATAGAAAAGTCTAATTCCTAATTTAATAAACACAATATATGTATAAAAATTGGCGGCATTTCAAACTTTGCAAAAAAATTATAAAAACTCACCAGGTTTTCCCAACAACAAACTTTGAATTCAGAATTTTTAAGGAGATTCCAAATTTTCAATTTCATGCATTTTTTTTTTTCTTAAACACCTCTCGTCTGATACCAATTGGATTAATATTAAATTTTATGAATTTAACTGGATTAAATTTTTCAAACAGCTTTAAAAAATATTAAGAAATTAAGTTTATTTAACCATTTTGGTTTGACACGCATAGTGTAATATTTCACTTATCTTCTTAATTTAATTTAATAAAATATTACAAATTATCAAAAATTCTTAAATTTGAAAATATTTTCCGTATTAACATATCTTAAAGCACTTTATTTTGACAGCGATATTGAAACATTTTATTTACCTTATCAATTTAATTGAACTAAATTTGTCTAACAGGTTGCAACTATGAAACTATGCTCTTTCATTTGAAACCAAACTTGTTCCGGAAAGGACTTTTATTTCGGAATAATATTCGCAAAAACCCTGGTACATACATATACTGATGGTCCTCTGCAATAGCGACGTAATTCAAAATTAGAAAAAAACTTTTTACTGGTATTATCGGTTTCATGTAGCTATGCTTAGTAAGGATTAGAAAGTTCCACATATTTAAACTAGAGACGTCTAAACACACTTGCGTTTAAAATTATATATTGTATTTTATTTAATTAAAATTAACTTTTCAAATACGTGCCAATCCTTTTTGAAACTATTTCAAACTGCAACCTTATTTAACCACTTTCCGTATTTTGTTTCGATTCACGCACATTTTGTAATAATTCGTTTCTGTTAATTAAATTAACGGGTGGCAGCCCATGTTAAAATTCCTCAAGATTATTTTAAATGCTGAAACTAAAGTTTTCTTAACAATATTTCCTGCCAAACCTATATTTTAATTTTTCATTTACTTGCGAATAATTACTTTAAATTTTACTTTTAAAACAGGTGACAACCCCTTACAAAATATTTTCAGAACACAAATTTTTTAAACTTCTATACAGTCATATTTTAATATAAATTTAAAATAAATCAAGTTGAACTTAATTTTTTAATCAGGTGGCAGCCCTCTTTCATGAGTTCCAGTACTCTATGAAAAATTCCATTTGTATGGTAGGTACCACGCCCCTTGTCTAATCAATATAAAAGCTATCCTGTTTTATGTTGGGCTAAATGACACCAGTGTCCAAAATTTCATGATGATCGGAAGAGTAGTTAAACCGTGAAAGCGCTACCAATCAACAAACTCGCTTTCGCGATTATAATATTAGTAAGAATGCAACCGAGAAATTTCTTCATGGAATCGTATACCCCATGGGAGACGAGTAATCTTAAATTGAATATCCCCTTGCTTCAAGCTCCAAGGGGTACTTAATGATATGAAGACAAAAACAAAATTACGGTTGGTCTACAGTGAACTAAAATACTTGCTTTTCTCTCGAAAAATGCATTTTTTGCACAATAGGCGCCAATAAAAGTATACCAGACTATATTTTTTCCATAATCGTTTGCAGAAATAAATTTTTACAATCTGAAAAAAAATTATCGTATATCGGAAATCAACATCCTAAGTATACCCCAAAAATATCTATAAATGATTTTAGCCACTTAGCTCGTTCTGCGCGGAGCACGGTGCGCTATATGGAAGCTTTTGACTTTTTTCATCGAAAATTTTAAAATAGATTAAGCCATGCCAGTATGTCCTCCCGAATACATTTCATATGTACATTCATTTGTTGGTTTTTGAACTTACTTTATATTATGAAAATGGACACTAAAGCAATTAATTTCCCTTCCCAAATTCTCCGCATGCCATCAATTTTGTCATTCTGTCTGTTGTAATTTTCAATTTTCACAGAAATTAAACCCTCAAATTAGAAAACAAGGCCACACATCACGCCTTCGAAATGAAGTGTGTATGGCATATTTGGCCTTTGCCTCTTCAATAAAAAAAAAATCAAATCATTATGCAACAAATAATTGTAGATAAGTACCAACAAAGAAAATCAATTTCTATGTTTATATAAATATATAAGTATATATGTATGTAATTGTAGTGATCATTGATCAATTGTCAACTCATCATTGATCAATTGTCCTTTGACGTGATGAACAATGATATTAATGTTGCGTTGACAAAACAGTTTGCCGGAAAAATATACGGGCCAATTAACGCTTACATCGATAATGTCCACAATAGTATAAAACGCAAACATCAAACTGTCGTTATCTTAATGTGCTCCCTCTTTATTTTGAAAAGTATAAGACATACGTATTTTCATAAATGAATGTTATACATATCGTTAGTTTAGTATGGAAAGGGCGTAACTCAAATCGTAGCTGAAATACAAAAAGCCGTAACTGACTAAAAATCCAAAATTCACTTTTCGATTGATCATGATGCATTTCATCGAATTCGTTAGTTGTGGCTTTTTTTGTATTTCAGCGACTATACTAACCATATGTGCATTTGACCGCATCATCAAAAAAAGTTGCAGTTTTTCTACCAGAAATACAAAAAATAGTACATTTGAAAAGTTCATCCAAAATATTTTAGAAAAAATTATATTCAACAATTTTATAATGAGCTCGAGGCCATTTTTTAAATGAAAATTTATTGTGGAAGAGCAACAATAATTTGAAAAAATGGTAGAAGTGATAGCTATTTCGGAAATCACCACATTTCCTCATCAGACTTCTTCCAGTAGGATTCGAGTAGGATTCACCACATTTCCTCATCAGATTTCTTCCAGTAGGATTCGATCCTTTCCACAATAAATTTTCATTTAAAAAATGGCCTCGAGCTCGTTATAAAATTGTTGAATATAATTGTTATAAGGCCAAATAAATAACAAAAACAAATAACTTAAGGACGAGCACACCTAAAAGTTAAGCATTCTAAAAATATAATTATTAGCACAAACCAACAATACCAACAACCACATGATCAAGTGAATTGCAGCGGAATAACTGCGCTTGATTGTGTTGGTATAACAAAAATAAAAATAGTGAAAATAAGCAAACGATAATTTACAAGGCGTACTTAGCACGGTGCATAGGCAACTGGCTGAGTCAGCGGGATCGTCGGTTCGAATCCTACTGAAAGAAGTCTGATGAGGAAATGTGGTGATTTCCGAAATAGCTATCACTTCTACCATTTTTTCAAATTATTGTTGCTTTTCCACAATAAATTTTCATTTAAAAAATGGCCTCGAGCTCATTATAAAATTGTTGAATATAATTGTTATAAGGCCAAAAAAATAACAAAAACAAATAACTTTTAGAAAAAATTTTAAGATTTACGTGAACTGTACCGATTTGAAAATAACTCCAAAAATTGAGTTTTTTATTGATAACAATAGTTTTTAAAGTATGTTTAAATAAAAATTACCTCAGATGACGAAACAGTTTAAGCTAAAAGATTTGCATAAAATTATTAAAAAAAAAAACTATCAAAGAAATCAAATTAATGAGATTTTTTTATTTCAAAGTTCGATGACCTGAAGTACGCGATTCTAGTACCGATCTCTCTCCCGATCTCAATTTCTACCACCCTAATGTCTGTAAATTAAAGCTTGCCTAAACTTTTACTACGGGAGTTTATCGATTCGAAGGCAATTTCGATTTTCGATTTTCGACGGAGTCGACGGTACATCGGCTGAGCTGTTTAAAGCCGGCGGCGAAGAGCTGGTCGGGCGCATGTATCAGCAGTTAAGCAGAATTCGGTTTTATGAATAATGCCCAAAGATTAGAATCTGTACTTTGTCCAATCCATAAAAAGGGAGATCCTGTCGTTTGCTCCAATGATCGCGGAATAAGCCTTCTTTTTATACGTACAAGGTCCTGTCAACGATACTGTGTGAAAGACTGAAGCCGTTCACGAACCAGGAGATTGGATCTGGTAAGTCCACCATTGACCAGATATTCACAGCACGTAAAATTTTGGAAACGACACTCGATATGCAAATCAACTTACACCATATTTTTGTCGACCTTTAAGCTGCTTTTGATAGCACTAAGAGAAGCTGCCTGTACAATACCTCGTCTAAATTTGGGATCCTCCTGAATCTAATACGGCTATGTCGAGTGACGTCGGGCACAACTTTCAGCTCCGTCCAAATCGGTAAGGATCTCTTCGCGGCATTTGAGACCAAACAAGGTATTACAAAAAGGCAACTCATTCTCATGCGACTTTTTCAATCTGATGCTGGAATGCGTCATAATAGCTGCCAATCTGAATCACAGCGGCACTATATATATACAAACATATATCGAAAGAACCATGCTACTGGCGTATACGGATGATATTGACTTCGGTGGCCTCGGGATGTCAGTGCAGCATTTTGCAGCTTAGAAAAATATACTAAAGAGCGTGACCAAGAACAAGACTAAGTATTCGCGTATTGGGACACACGTCACTATCGGCAGTCATAACATTGAAGTAGTGAAAGGCTTTGTCAAGCTAGGAGCTAGCATAAACACCGCCAATAATGTCGGCCTAGAGATAAAGCGAAGAATAACTCTTGCCAACAGGTGCTAATTTTGGCTCAGTAAGGAATTGAAAAGCAGAGGCCTCTCTCTACAAGACCTCCCAAATCACTGGCAGCATTTTGGTAATCTAAACAGGTCTTTGGAAGAATTTGGATTCTGTCACCAAAGGGTGATATAAAACCTCTATGATCAGACCCATAATCAGCTACGGGTTAATGGTATGGTGGAGAAGACTCTTAATCAATAGTGCGGGAAATCTGCTTGCTAAACTTCAAAGACAAGTTCCGTACGTCACGCGGACTTCGCCGGGTGGGAAGAAGGGTACAACGGGTTGAGTTAATAATAAATAACGCTTGACGTGTGATGTACGGAAGCTTTCTCTACAATACCTGGCGCAGCTGTTGACGCACTGCTGCACTTACCGTGGCCTTGTGTCTTCACACGTGGGGAAAGCCTTAAAGGACACCTGCAGACTAAAAAGTACCGGATGTAAGTCCTTTTACTGAGTGAGGCGAGGCGGAAATTTTCGGCGGCAGAGATCAAACGCTTGCGTCTTTTCAATGCCACAGGATAGTAGTATCTTTGTTGAAGAGATTCTATAATGTTGAGTTTCCTCAAGCTGAATGCTGGTTTAATTCCAGCACTTATCCCGAACCCACACATTGTCGAATCTTCACTTATAACTCCAAAACTGATCCTGCGCCAGGATCTAGGGTCCTTCGTCGAAGTTAATGGGGATAAGCTTGAGTTTTCTCTTAGCGAGTATGCTTCGGTCTTCCAGGCTGAGGTATTTGCAACCCCCAAAACCATGGACTACGTGGTGGAGAAAAGTTGTAGGGAAGGAGTTTATGCGTCTGCAGAGGCAGCCAAGCTGCACTTAAGGCATTGGCCGGTCCTCTAACTACTTCCAAATTAGTTTGGCAATGCAAGTATCGACTAAATTATGTTGGTAAACATAACGAGCTTGCTTTACTCTGGCTGCCGGATCACTCGGGATTACCTGCTAATGAGACAACTGACCATTTGGCAAGAGTTGGCTCAGACCAGGCATTCCTCGGCCCGCAACCAGTTGTAGCAGTCCCTACTTCGGCCATCGAAGCTAACATCAGAAACTAGGTGAATACTTTGCTGAGCAATGACTGGTGGGCATCGAGGGGCTGCCGGTGGGCAAAACTCATGTTGCCTTCAATTACAGAAGGTCTATCTAGTTCTTTGCTCTCACTGAGCAGAGGGGACTGCAGACAACTTGTTGGAGTGCTGACTGGTGACTATGGATGGCACAAACACCTCACTATGATAGGCGTACATGACAACTCCATTTGCCCATCCTGCCTTGAAGAGAATGAGACGGTGGAGAATTGTTTATGCTTCTGGCCTGCTTTTGCAAGAATTAGATTTGAAGCATTTGGCCGCGATATGTTGAGAGACGAACACCTCATCTATTTTACACCTGAAAATCTGCTTAGGTTTATTCGTAAATCGTTCAGATTTTTATCAGATAAAGAGAATGAAAAAAAGTAAACTGGACGAAGGAAGGTTTATTGAAAAATTATATATCTTAACGATAACTGTTCACTGTAAAAGTCATCCAAAACAGATTGGCATAATTTGACCATTTTGTGATATGGACTTATGCCTGAAAATTTCTTCAATTGAAACGTATGTACAAGTTAAGAGTTAAAAATATCAAATCATTTTAAACTCAGGCGCCACACATACTGATCACCTGCAGTGTGACACACCAAACTACAGGATAATTCATCATCGCCATTTACAAATACATCGTAAAAGTGACACTTTCACTTTTCACAATTTCCACATTGCACACAATTACGCAGAAATTGTTTAGGTTTTTTTTTTTTGTTTTGTAAAAAGGTCCTGGGTCGTCACATTATTACCTATTCACCTGCCTCTTCATCATGTGAACCTTAGCAAGCAAAGTACGAACTAATAGCGTTTTCTTACCAAATAGTCTCTGGATACACGTGCGATTGTTTCTAGCGAAATTAGCAGAATTTTTAGGATTTGTTGATAATAAACACTTGACAGGTCAACAAAAGGCCGAAAATACAAAAATCACAAACGAAATATTTATTCGCAGCTACCTGTACACCCAAATTTTTATGGGTGCGTACGCCAATGTTTATTTTCGGATGCATGTATGTAGGTAAGCATCGTTAGTGCCTCATGTGAGCGTGATCAACCCCTGCGAGTAAACAGTCATACAAGGCACGTTTTTCACCAACAATAAGTTAAGTGAGTTGTCACTGGCCACATACGCTGATTGTGCAATAATTGTTACTCACACAATGCAGTCAATACCAGAATATTTAAGATACTTTCTAAATTCCATAAATTTTCCCAAAACAATAGAGTTTCCAATAGACTTATGTGCATACACTTCCGATTTAGAGACAACTACAGTTTAGATTTGGCATAATCCATAAAATGCATGTGAGTTTTATATCGATAGTACATCACGTCTTAAGTGCATATACATATAGTATGTACATTAGGGTGGCCCAACAAGTAAAGTCGGAATTTTAATGCTCTGACCCTCTGGGATTGTTCTATATCGAAAAAATATACCTCTTTTATTTAAAAAAAAAAATTATCAAAAAAAAAATTACAGGACGCTCAGTGCGCTCAAAGTTTTCCATGTATTTTAATAGGGGAAAAAAAACTTTTCGTAGAAATGGTATTGAATTGCTGAAAATCAATATTTTTCGGCCGGAAAACTCTGATTCTCTTCAGGAGACTTCCCATAATAATACCCAATTTTTTATTTCTTTTTTTCCCACATAAAATACCTGGAAAACTTTGAGCGTCCTATAAATATTTTTTGATGTAAAAATAAAAAATAGTGATATAATTTTTTTCGGTATAGAAAAATGCAGGAGGTGAGAGGATTAAAATTCCGATTTTCCTTTTTCACATGCACTGCCGGAACAAAGTATTGGCACAGCAAATTTTTCACAATAAATGCAAAAATTTTTTTTCTAATATTTTTCCGCCAATTTTATATAAAAATATGGCTAATTCAACAACAAAAAACATAAAAATATAATTCCTCAACTTTTTGCAAAACTCGCGAAAATTCAGCAAATTTTCGTCAAAATTTTCAACTTTTTAATCAGATTTTTTTTGGGTATGCAGTTTTGCAGCCCATTAAATTCTAGTATAAAAATGCAAGTTCGGAGTTAGTCAAAAATCGTGTTGATTTTTGATAATTTTTTTCGTTGAAGGTGTTATGCATTTTTTCCATATAAAGTATTTTCGAAAAAAAAATTTGTATGGAAGAGACTGCGTGAAAAAATACCACAGATCGACGGTTATTCCCAGCTTCTTAAAATTTGCACTTTATTATAATAAAATTGATTGGGTTACAAATCTGCGTACTCGAAAATCTGATTAAAAAGTTAAAAATTTTCATGAAAATTTGCTGAACTTTCGAGAGTTTTGCACAAAGTTTAGGAATTATATTTTTATTTTTTTTGTTGTTGAATGAACCATATTTTATAGGAAATTAGCGGAAAAATATTAGAATTAAAATTGTTGCATATATTGTGAAAAATTTGCTGTGCCAACTCTTTGTTCCGGCAGTGTACATTTTTGGACTACCTTAACGTACGTTACATTTTGTGGCTGTATTATCTATGCACTTACTTATGTTTCTCTGACCACTTATCTGAACAAGTGTTATTCCTAATAAAATGATCTACGTGCAAGCGATAAATGACAACCAGAAAACAACAAGCGAATGAATTTAATTTCTATGAACTCTCAGTCGATTAAAAAAATCCCTTTGCCGAGGTTTTTCAGTGTTTATCACTTAGTTACTTGTATTTAGTACATATGTATGGCAAAACCGCTGCATTTGCAACTAAATTCACACGCACATTCATACATATGTATGTAGAGAATAGAATAACAGCAAATTGTGGCAGTAAAGGAATTGCACAGTAGTAGCTACCAACATTCTCCTTACCACCAATGGATTGAATTTTAGTGCGAAAGCCGCTAGAACCACAAATATTCGAATTCAGTAGTTTTTGACCGCAACCAAACTTGCAGCTACGCATCATAAGAAAGATTCATCAAGCATCTGCATCCCTTCCACGGGCGTACGCAGAGCATAATTTAGGGGGGCTCGGCTGAGATTTTTTTAATGTAAATTTTAAATGTCAAAATATAGCTATTAAAAATTTATAATAATTTACCTCATTGATTTCTATCTTTTTAACCGACTCCAAAAAATGAGGAGGTTATCAATTCATCGGAATACTTTTTTTTTATGTATGTTACCGCATAATTTTAGACCACACTAACCGACTTCGATAGTACATTTTTTGGAGAGGTCCCATACAAATGTCGTTTAGACCCGATCATTAGATCATGAAGAAATTAACGGTACTCCTAAATTTGTATATAAGAATTTAAGTCGGTTGTGTTTTTTGCTTAAAAACGACTTGTTATTGTAGCAATTGAGTTGTACCGAGCCCTACAAAGGAATTTATATTGCATGCAGTTTATTATGAACTTATTGAAGAGTTAATATACAAATTTGTTAGGTACCTTAATTGTATGCAAATTTTAAAATGCGACTACGTCTTTACACCAAAGTTGTAATTCTTTCATTATTTTTAACCGACTTCAAAAAAATGAGGAGGTTATCTATTCGTCGGCTTGCGCCCCCTTAGCCCGTACCTGCGTACGCCCACGATCCCTTCCGCATAGCTATGTACATATCTCTTCTCTTGAGCCGCTGACCGTAGTCTTGCGCGCCACTCGGTTGGTCCTAGTTAATTTGGCATTGTATGCATAATTAATGCCAATGTTTGTGGTGAATCTCATTTTCTAACTTCCAATCGTACTTTCATTTGGCATTCGGTGCAAATTTAAGCACTAACACTTGTGTAAACGCATACATGTATGTACATTAGGGTAGTCTGAAATAAGTAAAGTCGTCGTAAGGGCTATCACCCCTAGTATAGTTCTATAATTTTTATTTTGAAATCAAAATATATTTAGAGGTCGCTCAAAGCCATGTATTTATATATGGGAAAAATCAATTTTTCGTGGAAATGGAACAAAATTTAATATTTTTCGACCGAAAAACTTTGTTTCTCTTCAGAATTTTTTCATTAAAAATACCCAATGGGATATTTAGCCATTTTCTAATATTATAAATTTTGTATAGGTCCCTTAAAAGCACCAAAAAATTCAATGGGGGACCATTTCCACGAAAAACTGGTTTTAAGATATAAAATACATGGAAAACTTTGAGCGCTTTGAGCCACCTCTAAATAATTTTTGATTTCGAAATAAAAAAAAGGGGTACATTTTTTTTCCATTCATAACTATCCTGGGGGAGGGGGTGGTGGGTGGGGTATGGTGAGAGCATTAAAATTCCGACTTTACTTATTCCACATGCATTTTTGGACCCCCTTAATGTACTTACCTCTGCGTGTACGAATGTACCAACTTAAATTCTATGAGCACCTTGTAGTAAAAAATTGGGAATTTCACTATAGAAAGGATTAACTGATGCTCCGAAATTCCGAAAAGGGAAGACTATAACTTGATCACACGTACTAACAGCCTAACCTAACCCCACGTATCCCCCTTCTACTAAATGTGTCTTAACATCTGTAAAATTTCTGTTTTAACTTTGTCCCGTTTTCTCAAGTGGGCAACTTGCCGTCTTAACATGTCACTTTCAAAATGGCATCAAGCCAATCAGATCGATCTGTACACAATGCAGATGGGGCGGTAAAATTAAAACTGAGTTGTCAAACTACGAAATGACAGCTGATGGTAAGGCAGCGATGGTAAGACATTCCGCAAGACAGATATGGTTTAACAGTGGAATTTTGTGGTCTCTACCTGAGATTTCTGTCTTAACACAGCTTTTTT
>NW_023458564.1:27968430-27990522 GCF_013731165.1 Rhagoletis pomonella
GCTGTGTTCTAATATATACACACACAGCTTTCCACGCGAAACTATACAAAATAGATGCAAAAACATTTTTGTCTACTTCGCTTCTAATTTTTTCATTGCGTATGCACAAGCACAAAGCAACAACATTTTCGTATGCTTTGTGGGAACATATTGGCGCCAGTTACCTTCAGCGTAAATTTCTTTGTTGTCCTGCATTTTATCGCAATGTTCGGGTGTCCGTTTCATTGTTACGCAAATTTTCGGGTTAGCTGCGGGTGTCCGAGTGTGGTGTTCGCTTGTGCTCAATTTATAGCGAGGGCATGATTCAACAACTACAGGTTGTAGCAATCGTACAAAAACAACATTTACCGTTGGTATGAACTCCTTGTGTCATCAACATCTTCTTTATCTATTCATATTCGTGTGTATATGTATACCCTGCATACCAGGATTTCATAGAATTCTGAAAGGTTTCACAATTTTTTTAAGAATTTTCTTTAAGAAATCATACAGATATTTCTTTACTAGTTCTTGTCAACCGCTTCATATGTTTTTCTTTACAGATTTCTAAAAGAATCGTAACAAATTTCCGACACTCTTAAAGATTTCGGGAGCATTTGTTTGCAGGGTATATATATACGTATATGTGTATGTGTACGCGAATATGTAAATAAAGCAAAACAGACGATAATTTGACACAAGCGTGCTCATAAGAAGAAGCATAGCTTCTATCGCTATCACCTGTAATTGATGCGCCTTGAGCGAGGGTGATCGAACAGACTCGTTCGTAACCAAAGCAGCTGTCGGGTATGCATCTCGATCGAACACATAGTAGCCGAGTGTGGCGTTCGCTTGTGCTTGATTTTTACTGAGTGTGATCAAAAAGGCTCGATCATACTCAAAGCTGTTCTCTGATGTGTATGTACTGAAAAACTGACGAATGTCCTTTCGTTATTTTTACGAATGGTTCGTAAAATCTTGTTTCGTTGTGAAAAATGTGTTCGTATCATGAACGAAAGTTTCGTACATTGTACAAAAACCAAGACTACGATAGATTTTCGTAGCACTTTTACGAAATTTTATTTTCAGTGTTTGTAAGGTGTTCCTTTTATTTAAAAAAAATAATAAAAACTAGGAGTGCCAGTTACTGTCGAAATTCGACCGTTCTTCTAGTTTTTTTAAGAACCTTGGAGAGGTTTTCTAACTTAGCACGTCGTTTAACTTAATTGGTAGCACCGTACAATTCGATAAGCAGTGATAACTCGATAAACTTATATAACCCTGAAATTTCGATAACTCGATATATTTTGAAAATATCAAAAACTTTGTTTCTATAAATCGACAATTTTCATTAAATTAATAAATATCGATAAATTCAAAGAACTCGATGCATTACTATAACTCGATAGATTTCCTTAACTCCATAGAAATTACGCTAATCTCATAAATTTTTATAGCTGGATAGCTATTCCTTAACTCCATACAAATTACGCTAATCTCATAAATTTTTATAGCTGGATAACTATCCGTTAATTTCGACAACTTATTTACATTACATATCTAGAAATTGTGAATAAAACGTCAGGTTAGTTAATATAATGTTATAAACTTACTACCTAAACCCTTTTCGTTATAATTACATTTATCTTAATCTGTTTTCCTTTATCTTTATTTTTATAATTTCCTTTATCCTGATATTTATCTTTTTTATCTTTCATATACATACATATTTACCCTCCTCTTTGCCCTTAGAGAACCTCTGAATTTGGGGAATCTGTAACTTCATCAGCGTTTTTCGATTTTAGTTTTTGTAAAAAATGTTTACTTATAGGGAGCTAAATAGGTGGATATGGAAAATAAATTATTATTTTTCAACAAAATTCTGTTTTCAAAGTCGTGGCTGGCAGCCGAATTGAATCAGATATGTATTGTTATTTAAAAAAAAGCACCCCGTTTTTATAATCATTTGAATCAAAAAAAGTCAGACCTATAGCTTTTTAATTATTTGAGCATCGATTCTCTTTATAGCCGGACGTTGATCATTTCTGCCGGAAATCCCTATTGAAGGAGCTTACTCCTTGACTTTAAATAGCAAAGAAGGGACAGTTTTACCACAGAAGTTTTTAGCCAAGAATCCAATGTATATCCCTATGAAAAAATATTGCCCGACAAGTAAACAAAATTACTGTTTTTAAAATTTTTGCAAAAGTAAATTCCCCAAAGAGCGCCATTTGAAATTATTGAAACGAATACATATATGTAACATCACACACAAATCACGAAAATTTGGTTAAGAATTACAGTGCACACTCTTCTTTTGTGTCTAGTAGTTTTTTTTTGGGATTGGTCCAAAAAAATCATAATAAAGAAAGAAACCAATGCAGGTATTTAAAGCACAGAAAAAAATATTACTAAAAGAACTATGTTCCCTTTGACGTACGTCAAAGGTCAAGTAGAAGCGGGAACTTGTATGACTGCCCATTGACAGCTCGGTTATATAGCTTATCAAAGTTGATAAATATGACATTTAAACCAGTTTTGTTACACAAATGCTCCCACGAGCTCAGGCAAAAATATTGGCTACAATTTGTTATTTTGTTTGCCATATATACGTTTTATCGGTGTACTTGTACAACATTCGCATTCGCAAAAGCTCCCCATTGATTACTGCGAATGCGAAAGCGAATGCGAATGTTAAAATTAATGCGGAAGCTCCGCGGTTGCGAATGCGAATGCGAATATTCGCAACAACCCTGGTACGTACTAACCTTTACTTTCATTCTTGCATTAGTCTTAATCTAAATCTTATTCTTAAACGGCTTATTACCACGTTTTTGTTAAATTAATACCACGTGCAAGCATATAAGAAGCACTTGCAACCATTTCCGTCCCAACCATTTTGGTGTGCAACATTTCCGTGAAATTTGCCAATTTACTCCCTACTGACCAACCGCCAATAAAGAAGTTTCCTTCGAAAATTCAATAAATTTCCTTACCCTTACAGTTGCAATCATTCTTATGTACTTCTCATTGTTTTCATTTTCGTCTTTATCTTGCCTTCGTCATTTGCCTTCACTTTTTTGTTTTAATCGTAAACTAAATGCGGAAACAACTCAAATTGAACATGTTGCAGCAACATCTATACACAAATAAAAAATGTTTAAACGACGGTTTTGGCCGTAATTTTCTACCAATTATGAAACCATAAAAACTCTACAGAAAAATACCTTTCCAATGGTGTTCTTGGTTTTGAAATCGGTAGAATCGCTAAACGAAGGCGAACAAAATTTATGTTAGCGTATTAATATATAGATAGATAGATAATTTGTTACGAAATAAAAAATCACAGACTTATTATTTTTGAATCGTTAAACTATAATATTCGGCTTCGGCTTCGGTGTTCGGCCGAATATTGAATAGTACCTAATATTCGGATTCGGCCTCGGCTTCGACCAAAATTCCAGCTTCGGTCGGACACTATCATGTACGCACCTCTAACCACTTAGCTCAAGCTACTAACGAAGATCATCGATAAATAAAGTTGTGAATGCCCGGATAACACACAAAGTTTTATAAGGGTCTTATAATGCCTTACTTGAGCAAAACTGAAGGGCAAATACTCTACCATTTTGCTCTATAAATAAATCATAAAAAAATTTGTGAAAAGGTGACATTCAATATACATACATAAATAACACAAGAATGAATTATTTTCTATAATCAAAATTCCGAGAAAATGTAAAACGAAAATTTTGATTTTTTCGCCTTTAAAACTTTTTTCCATTAAAAGGAAAAAACAATATGGCGCTACAGCCAGAACCATGGTATAAAAAAGAAGGTAGTTTCACTTAATGACATTAGAAGCCATGTTAGCCATTTGACTTTTGCTGAGATTATGACATTTTCATCTAAATCAAGCTACCAGATTGAAACTTATAATAAAAAATTTTTCTGAAAAGAATTTGATCGACAAAGTAAAAAATAAAATATTTTTTTTTTAAATAATAAAAAATATGACGCGCGTTTGGAAGCTGCAAAAATATCACTTAGCGATATCCAGTTTGATTGGCTGGAGAATTTTGCAGGTTACCTTATGTCGAAAATGGGTCTGACGCAATTCGGTTTCAGGACGAGAAAGACAATAATTTACTTTCATATTCAACAATTTTTATTTAGCTTTAGGCCGTTATTAATGAAAAACTTATTGTGGGAAAGCAACAATAATTTGAAAATAACAAAAACAAATAATTTACTTTCGTTGATTGCATATCTGAAGGAGGTCTTTATAATCCAAGTGCTGATTTTTTGAATCTTTTGGAGAATTTGAACTGGAAATTTATTGAACTTAATGGTGAAAACTAACAAGTCCAAATTTCAAAAAAAATGTATTGTACAATTCAAATGTTACTATCGAAGAAAGAATTGTAAAACCTTTTTTTTTATTTTTGGGAAGGAAATTTTTACCAATACATAATTTAAATCTAAAGTTAAAAGAGAACAAAACTAAGGGCGTGTGTGAATCGGTTCTATGGGGAAAGTTGTTGAATATTATTTTTACTATGGTGAGACAGTTTTGCCAATCTGCTGTGTGAAATTAAATATTTTTTGACAGCAGTAAATTTTTGATAACCGCAGATTTATGCGGATGAAAATATTAAAATTCAAGTGAAATTAATATTTTAAGAAAACATCTATCATCGTTTATTGCAATTCATCAATTTAAGCTTTTATTTAAAGAAAAATTACATTAGCCTCATGAGCTACTGAAATTTTATTCACCAGTTGTCAAAAATTTACTAACCGCGAACTTTGTTACCGATTCACACATGCTCTATATAAATATGAAAATAAAAGATGAGAAAAATTACATCTTGATGGGTTTGTTGAATTTATTACCTAAATAAAAACATTTAATAATGTTGATCGCAACATACATACATATGTACATATAGATTAATTTTCAGTTTTGGGGTAGAAGTGAGAAATACCATAAACGTAAGTACATATGCCATTATCTATTGTACTTCAAAGTAAAATTGCATTCTTTATATGTATGTACATATTTTCAATACATATGTATAGCATGTACTAGACTTGTTTGGTTTCGTCTTAGAAGACTAAAATATTTACACCCATTTACTGTGAAAAGAATTCCTATCTCGAAATTCCCTAATTTATTTTTATATATTAACAATATGGTAACGCTGCTTGCAACATGAACACATTATGAAGCTTCAAAAATCTCAGTATCCTTCAAAAAGTTGTTTATTGAAACTACCTTCTTTTTTATCATGGCCAGAACTCTATCCAAAGCCACTTATAAAATCAATTCGTATATTAAAATCCAATAGTTTACGTGAAGAGCGGTGCATAAAGTATTTATTCTTTGAATAGAAAAGGTCGTACGAAATGCTCAAGTGGTAAATTTGCGGGTATAAAAATGCTACTTGTATCGTATTCTACTAATATATCCTCAATAAATTGAATTGAATTGAAGATAGTCTACGTGAATAGAGTATTCCCTCTTTCATTATCTATTAAAGTCTGAAATAGTAGATATGGATAAAGCGTGTTCACGATCTTTTTGAAGAAGAATCCAACTTCGCGAAGTGAAAAAATAACACAGACGAAGAAAAATGGAAACAAATTTTGGTTCGGAAAATGTTACAGCTGTCTTTGGTGGACTGATTACATCAGCTCCAGATTTTAAGAAACACGAGGTCAAAGTGTCAAAAAGTCGCGTTCTTTCCAATATTTTCGAAGCTCTACCAAAGAAACAGAAGATGATAGAACCTTCCACTTAGGCTTAAATTAAATCTAGAACTCTCGACTACTATACCTGAAAATTCCATTCCTACACCTTGACTTGATGGTCTGGTCACTTGTAGTCATTTGTATTTGTTGAATAGCAAAAACTGATGTTGGCGAAGTTTGAGTACCTACCGCAACAACAGGTGATAGAACCTTTTACTTAGGCACCTTGACCCTAAGGCCGATTTTAGTCATTTATTGAACAGCCAAGCCTAATTTTGGCAAACATTTTTTTTCAAGAACAAAATTTACTAGTATTTTTTTATTGTTAAATAGAGGACTAAAAATCTGGAGCTGATGGAAACTTTATACCTACGGATTCGTACTCAGTACAAAAGATTATATCAATAAATAAAACTGTAGTTTAAAAAACTTAAACCTCGCTGTTAAAATTTCCATTCGTACCGTCATCAGGTTAATTTAAGAATGGAAGTTTAAAGCGATTCGCATTCGTACTGTCATCAGGTATGTAACTTGAGAATGGAAACCGCTGCATCTTTTAGGCGCATCAATATTACATACATAGTTACATCCCGAACTAATAAAAGCGAGGTAAAAACAGCATAAATATTCGCGGCACCAAAATCAGTGTTGCGCTGTGTAATTAATCTCCGCAGAAAAATGTATGGAGGTATATGGGAAAATCTTTTGAGACGGGGACTTTACAATCAAAAAAAAAACTTTTCAACATAGTAGCACAATTTGTTTTTCATAAATGATCACTTGTCAAGCCAATTGCAGTACATTATAACCCGCGTAACTAATATTTTTCAATTGCTACTCTATTTAAACCATATTTTCAAAATATTTTTTCTATTAGCCCTGTCAAGTTAGATTTTCAAGGTTGAACTAAGTCGCATAAAGCAGAAAATTGGTACGAATGTTACGAACGTCATTATAAATGAAATGTGAAAAGTCCTTATCGATCCCAGATCTTTAAAAAAAAATTATTCAGGGTCAAAGGTCACACAAATTGATTTTTACTATTTTTTAGCTAAACGGTAAGGTGTATCATAAAAATAGGTTAGACAAAAGAGTAGATCATGCAATTATCACTAAAACCTGTTATGACACTTTTTTTTTCTAAGAGTCACCATTTCTGGGTTATGACGACTCGATCGACATCCATTTTGTAATAATTAATTTAAGTTATAAAATAATTTCAATTCAAGTAACAGGTAGTAGTATGAAAAATTCAGTCCGCATGGCAGGTGCCACGGGCCCTTTTCTAAGAACGCACATTTTTCCATGAGTATAGTGTTGATTTCATATATCTCCATACTTTCAGAGGTATGCAGTATCAAAAATTCCGTTTGTGTGGGAGGTGCCACGCCCCTTTGTCTAATCAGGATAAAAGCTACCCTATATTTTAAGTTGGGCTAGATGACACTAGTGTGCGAAATTCCATTAAAATCGGTTGAGTAGTTAATGCGTGAAAGCCTAACAAACAAACTTTTCGCATTTATATCAGTAAGGATTATCCAGTACTGACCATTAAAATAATTTTTAGAGGTGAGCATTTTTTACACAGACCCAAATACACAAACACAAAATATTGCACCAGGGTTTATGAATTTTCTTGCCCTTGATTGGTTGTGCTCAAAGAAAAACCAATATTAAGTAAAAAATTACGCAGTGATAACGCGTGTGCTCAAGAAGAGTTTTCAGCAATGATAAGTAGCACATTGTCCTTTAACCTAGGATTCTCCTTCTGAAGAATTGAAGAAGTATGTTTTATAGCCACAAATGTAAAATAAGTACCGCTCAACGACTACCACAAGAAAATTCACTTTTTTTGTGAAATACGTGAAATTGAGTTACAGTTGTAAGCAGCCTCTTTTCTTGCATTTGGTAACTGGCACCTTAATACCTGTCATTTTATTCCTAAGAACCTACAAATAAATGTCTGAAAACCCCAGCTTTAGGTCTGACCGCTCAAGAAGTTATACCTTAATAAAAAAATAGATTTTGTGCGGGTTGCACTAGAAATTTCCTGATTTTCTCGATTTTAGCAAGTAAACTGGTGATTTAAACCGTTAGTTTTGTTTTGAATAACTATTTATTGATATTTACACATATAAGTATTATAAACGAAGGTATAGAAACCGCACTTGGCAGTGCAGCTGCTTTGTAGGCGCAACAATATGGCAGTACGCAATATGTCCCCGTCTCAAAAGATTTCCCCATATAAGTTTAAAAACAAAGCTTTTTTCTTATCTACCGAAAAACGAAAATTTCTCTAAAAATTAGAATTGATATAACTCTATACATTTGCTTGCTGCTGACTAATTGCTATGAATGTAGAACGTTAATAGAGATCTAAAAGTATACCATTGTAGAGGTTTTGCACTAATCCAGAAATGGAAGAGCAAACAGTATAAAGGAAGAGGCTTATAAAAATATGCTTGCATGCAGAGCCTTATAAAACCCTTATAAGAGCACAGTCTACGACTATAACCTTATAAAACAATTGTTCTTCACACTTAGAGTTTTGTGTTATCGGGTAACGAAAATGCGCAATAATTTTTTAAATGAAATATGAGAAGAAGAAAAATGTTACTCATACGCCATGTACGACTATGTACGATTATGGTCATATCTGTTATTTTTTTCTCTGCTAAAATTAGAATAGTTTTTCATTCACAATGCAAACTTAAAATCATAACATCTTGAGAGAATTACCTGATCTAGAAACGGTATACAGATCCTTAAATTACGGCCCAAAATTAAGTTTACATGTTGCGGCGTTTTTTTTTTTTGTGTTATTTCCAAACTTGATACTTGCCTGCAATAATATTTTCAAACACAAAGTAAGACGAATTTAAAAGAAGTTTCAGCAATCCTCCACCGTTAAATACGAGTCTATAACCACGCAAGCCTATTGCATCCTTTCCCATCGTCAACAACGACGCCCTATCCAACCAGTTTGACAGTTGTAAGCCAATGAGTTCAGCTCAATAAAAAAAATGTCTAAACAACCCCAGTCTGTAACTGTAAAAAGTCCCAAATCTGTACAAATATACAAATCGTATGATCCCTGCTTAAGCGCTTAAAAAAAAAAAAACAAGTTGTGTTCAAGCTTTAGCGGCAAAATTTTATGCGCAGTTTCTTTTGCTTCAAAAATTGTTTGCCGACGAAGACTAATGTTCATTGTTCTTTTTAAAAAGTTGGAAGTACACTTCATAATTTCGTCATCTACATAAAGTACTATGTTTAGTATTTTTAAATACATCCCTGCAGTGAAAAGCCAAACCAGTTAAAAAAAATACTAGTTCATTAACTAGTATGTGCCTACCAGTTCGACAATTTCGAAGAACTTAGGCGATCAGCGACATCTGCCTTTGAATTGCCAAAGCCAAAATAAAACGCAATTAATTGCTTTTCTTACAAATGTCGGCTGTGGCGTCACGTGAAGACTTCTGGTTCTGGTTCTGAAATCGCAGGTTCGAGGCCGCTTGGAGGTGGTTAAGGTTTTACAGTTAAATAAATGTAAGTAAAAATAATTTATTCAATTTATAAATAAATAACAAATTTGAAAATCTAATTGCATTGCAAAAAAACATTTAGGAAGAAATGCTTGTGCTATAAAAACAAAGAAATTAAACAAAAATATTTTTTTATTAAATTTAAAAATTACAATAAACAGCCTATACAAAAAATAAATTTATAAAAAATAAAAATAAAATAAAAAATAGAAAATGAAAAAATTTTCCCTGCGCCAGGATTTGAACCTGGGACCTCAGGCTTACCACGCGAGTGCTTTGCTCTGTCGGCCATTGTGACTGCTGGAGCGTCGCGAGCAAAAAGGCACACTTATGCTTTCCACGGGGCATGAATTGGCAGACTATCTCATCAACTGGTATGATGCTACTAGTATTTATACTAGTAGATGCTGATGCATAGCCTGACAATTGACATCTCGTAGGACATCGCAATGTTAAAAATACCAGTCGCTAACATTGAAATAGGATAGAACGTGAACTAGTTCGGCTGAAACGCAAACCAGTAGAATTCTAGTTCACAACTAGTAGCTTTCCCTGCAGGGATTGTACACACCTACGTGCATATAAATAATGCCTACGTACAAATGTGCCGTTCACAAGAATTTTCACACTAATTTTGTATGTATGTAGGTCCCATCCTTTCCGCAACCCACTTTATTTAAATACTCCGCTCAGCTGTTGACCAACTGAGGAACACAATAGTTGGTTGCGTGCGCCAGCTGGCCCCTTGCGTTAACTTACGGCCCCCTTACCCAGTCCCGCACTTTACAAAGCAATTGACCATCGGCATTTTCCGTTTTTCCGAATGTTAAGCTCCGCGTTCTGACCGAGTCTTGCCACTGCGCGGCATTTATGTTTTGGTCATTTGGTCGCCGTGTGCCATGGAGTGCGCCTGCTTTTAAACGCTAACAGCTACGAGTACACTAGTGGTCGTGGGAACGTTTGAAATAGTCGGCACGCATATGTTTTTTCATTTAGTATCGCACAATGTTGCTAAAATTGTATTACTCGTTTAACAAAGCAAAAGTTCGAGTATCGATTTGCTGACGCAGCTTAGTGACCAAAGAACTTTACGTGAATTTGTGCTAAATTTCTCGAATAAAAATATTAAATTTTAACTGCGTTGTTTACCCGTTATTCATTATGTTGAAATAGTGCTAAGTAGTTACTCGAAGTGTTAAAACCTGCGTGGTAAAGAGCTGTCAAAAATTATGAAATTTGACACCCAACCCAATGCCACAAATCCAGAGCACCTCCCTCCAAACTCGCCTAAGGCAGAAATTCACCCCACTCCCAACGCAGAAACCAATAACGAAAACAACAACATCCTTGTTACTGATACAGGCAACGAGACACCTGCAACTCTTGCAGAATCGGACTTAAAAAACAGCAGCTCAATAGTCCGCAACCAAAATTTCTCTTTCGCCAGCACCTATCGACCTCAGCCACATGTCAGCAGCCTTAATAGTCGTTTCGGCAGCCCTCAACCGATAAATACGAGTCTATATCCACACAAGCCTATTGCATCCTTCACCGTACTCAACAACGACGACCTGTCCAGCCAATTGGACAGTTGTAAGCCAAACGCAATTGTGCGCCCGATACGTCGTTACGAGCAGCGGGATTCGGCGCTGCCCTTTCGCCAGAATGTTGCAACTGATGAAGAAACGCTGTGGTCCCTACAGCAATCTCATCGTCAAAAGAATCGTTTCTCTTCCTCCACCATGTCGAACAAAATGACGCATTTGCCCTCGGGAAGGTCAAACGACGAAGAGATTGAAAAGTTGAGAGAGGAATTGAATCGGAAGCTACGTAGTCTGCATTTAACAACAGCTCCAGATGTGTGGACCAAGTCCAGACAATCTTCAAATGTAGGCCTATTTGCTTTAAATAAATATGTAGTAAAACGCGCATTACTGGAAAAGTTATGTAGTCAAGAAGTTAAGAGGAAAAAGCGAAGACCCTTTCATACATAAGAATATATGTATTTTATTTTGATCTTGGCCTTTTCCAGCAATTGCGCGATAGACTTGCATACATATATCAATTCAAGAATATTAATGCTAAGGAAAGTAATATCTGCAAATACTTATCACTAACAGCGAATAGAAATTCAGAGTTTTCAAATTAAACCCTGTACGCCGGATATTTTTTTTGTTTATTAAAAACTGATACTAATTTCGCGCAATTCGAGTACATACTTTCCTAAGCAGATTAATACAAAATGTGAAAATTCTGAAAGCTTGCAATATACTTAGGTAGTGCCTTTCTCCTAAACCCCTAACTTTTTTCTCACTTCATGCACATACATAGACAAGTCAGCAAGACCACGTGATTAAACGTCCACTCTTCATAACAACGGTACCAACTGGTATATTCTTGCCACCCCCAAAAGAGCCACCCATTCCATGGTTTCTAAGACCGCACGTCTATGCATATTCTTCACATCCTGTGGTGTTGGCCAGCAACGACGTCGTCACATCCGTCGCTAGCAAGGCCAAACCTCGTGACAGCTCCATAGCGTCAACAACGATAGCCGCCGACAATAAGGCGGCAACACGGCCAACGTTGAATAGTGCAAATCCGAGTTCGAATATAAATGGAAATTTGGCTGCAACTGCGATTTTAAATGGCACACGGAGTGGTCAGTCGCCCCCTCGCTCTCGTTTGCCCTTAGCTGGTGGTGTACATCTCACCAAACAACAATTTCAGGAACAACTTCAACAGCGTCGCGCAAAAAGGTAATCATCGACCCCAACACCACAATTTACATTTATTTATGTATAGATATATGAATGTGTGAATGTAAATGTGGCCATAATTATGGCACCCGAATTTTAATTGATTTTTTTATGGTGGTAAAAATTTTCAGTTAGGGTATATTACAGTGTGCGAGTGTACTTCTCCCACCTAAGAAAATCTACATATACACTGTGGGAAATAATGCATAGTAAAAATGAATAGTTTATATATATTTGATTTGCGTTTAAATATGTTCGTATTAAAAATAATATTTTTATACAAAAATTTATTACGCACGTATTTAACTGTTCACATCTGAGTATGTATATGTAAATTTACATACCAGGGATGAAAAACTAGGTACAATTGTACCTTTTTCCGACGTTTGCTGACCTACTAGCATGTTCGGACCAACAACGAAAACACTTTGAAAACGAGTTTTGGGATTGTGGGCTGAAAGCTGTTCGCACCGGCTGTTAGTGTTTTCGTTGACATTTTTTTCATCCTTTGTTTACAGTTTTGCTACGAAAAAAAAAAAATCAAAATCTTTGTCTTTAATTTTCTTATCATTAGCAACCTTCTTCTTTTGTACATATTTTAATTTGGCCAGCCAATTGACAATAAATCCCAAAAAGCCCAAATACTAATGAAGACACCGATTGGAATGAGTGGAACGAGAGTTTCAAGTAGTCTTCAGCGAAAACTGGTTTTTGTTTGACAGATTTTACATGGACGAAAACACAAGTTTTAGGTCGAAAACCAGTTATAGCAAGGAAAACATGTTTTCGATGTCGGTCCGAACATGGTATAAAGGTACATTAGGTACAATCACTAGATTTTAGGTACAATCATCTTTTGATCAGATGAATTTCTATTCTTATTTTTTTCTTTTTCCTTTACTGTGATATTATAATTACTTGCCGGTATGGGAAAAAGTGGGGAAAAGTGGTCAAAAGGAAGAAATTAACAAAATCATATTATGCACGATTGAGAGAAATAGAGATTGCGCCAATCGCGGTACAGCTAATCCGCTCTTTGTGATTTTGACAGAATCAGCTGTGTGCGTGACGTCATCTCGGTGCAATTGTTGATTGTGAGCATACGAAAAAACCAAATAACAATTTTAATATATGTGCATTAATATATCTGCGTGGTTTTAAACAATTATTGAGACATTACAAAGCAAAATTAAGTATGCCGGGGCGAAGTGTAATAGTGAAAACAAAAGGAAAGCGTGCGATATAAGTTTTTTTTTCGTTTCCTACGGACGGAAATCTGGCGAAAAAGTGGAAGCAGTTCTGCCGGCGAGGAGATGCATTAAGCACCAAATCGAGCTATGTGTGCATGAAGCACTTTACTACTGAAGATATTGAAAATAATATTTTTAGTGCTGGTATGAGGTAATGCACAAGCGGCATCTTACCGCGCTGTTACGTACCTAATACAAAACAGTGCCCAAATTATTATACATTTAAAAGTTCAGCTTAAATTATGTTTTACTTACATAGAATAATTGTTTCCAAAGAAGCCACACTCATGCATCCTCTCGGAAATGATACAAAAGTCATCAAATAAAAGCTGAATACTTTTTTTCGGTTTTTATCTTGATTATACACTTCACGGATGCTTTTTCAGCGGTCATTTTAATGTGCGCGTAATTGAATTGAATATTTACCAGTATACAGTACTTTCGTTGACGTTTATAGTAAGATACATTACGTTTCTGATTGATTTTAATATTTTTTTCCGTCAGTGTATGTAATACACATGAATGCACTGTTAGAGCAAGTTAGAAAATCTTCATATTTAAGTAGTTTTTCATAAGCGCAAAGTTGAAGTGCCGTTTTCTCAGGTAGGTTTTGAAATTTATTTGGCCTTTTTTTCAGAACAAAATTTGTGTTTAAAGGGCAGATAAATTTTAAAACCTATACTAAGGAAGAAGTAGCATGATTTTTTCCAAACAGAGTCATTTTTAGTTTTTCCATGTTAGCGATTTAAAATTTTTTAACAGAAAAATATTTTTTAAACAAACTTAGAAGTAGGTATGTTAGATCGATCGAAGAGTGCTGTTGTCTAGAAATTTTTATCGAGAATGAGTTTAACTCAATCAAAAAATTTTCAAACAACTCTCTAGCTATTATCTCTACAAATGCACCAATCGCGTAATCAAAGTGAACATTTGACCTCACATGTTGTAGTTGTAGCTCAGTGATCTTTGCCCATTCTTTGTTAATTTTCAGTAGGGTCCGGGCTGGAATGCCATTAGGCAGAACATATAATTTTAGATATTTTTCCGGTTTTTATTAATTATACGAAAAAGAATCTGTGAAGTGCAGAACAAAATCGTATTCAAACGAAAAAGCTCCAAAAATAAATCTGTTTAAAGTAAACAAAAGGTCATTTGGCGCCAAATCATATGTATTTTAGCTAGAAACAAAGAGGATATGGTTTATTTTTTTCTCAGTAAGAAAAGACACAATCAACTTCCACTTTTATGACATAACTCTCTTTGATTCCGTATATTTAAGGACCATGCGGTTCGATTTTTTTCTTTTTTTTGTTAAATATAGAGCTAAATATGTGCTACACAAGTCCCTAAAAAAATAAAAAAAACACACACACATATATATATGTAAGAATTGATCGTTTAATGTAATAAGATAACATACTTGTGCATGGCGTATGAGTAACATTCTTTCCTGCTCATATTTCATAAAAAAAAATTATCACGCATTTTCATTTGGCCATTCACAACTTTTTTATTTATCAATCGATTTTCTTCGTTAGTAGCTTGATTTTTTTGTAAAAGAAGAAACAAAAAAAAATTACAAACTATTTTTTTTTACTTTCCCTGTTAAAATTTGATTTTTTCTATAGAAATGAAAATGTCTTGTGAAAATTACCTGATCTAGAAAACAATCTACGACTAAAAATTAAGTTTTATTAATTAGTTTCCCTCAATTAAATTGTGTGCTGTTACAAATTGAGCTTCTTAAATTTACTGTTACAATTTTTCAATAAAAGCACACACACAGTTTTGCACAAAATAGTCAATTATTCTTTCTTTGAAAGACTAGGTGGAGAGGAACTTAGCTTTTCTTGGTGTTTCTGATTGGCGCTAGTTGACTAGAAAAAGAAAAGACTGGCGTGCTGGAACTCGACCAAAACGGCTTAAGTGACTATAGCGTCAATGAAGAAGAAGAAAATAATAAAAAACACTGTGCTCGGTTTTGATAGTTGTTCTTAATTAACCGGGGTCCTCTTAATTCATTTGCGTCCCCCGTTTTTTAGATTGGTTTTAGTTTTCAAGATAACGATATTTCAAATATCCTTTGATGTCGCTTAGAGCTCATTTAGATATAGCTTTATGGACTTATTCATAAAAAATAAAGTAGCTTTTAAAAAGGTTTATAAATTGAAAAATTCATGAAAACATCAATAAATATAAAGCTCTTTAAACCTACTTTATTTTTTATGAATAAGGCCATTACATCATAAGTGTAATATATAAAAGTCTCGTGTCCCGGTGTTTGTGTTCGTACTCCTCCTAAGCCGCTTAAACGATTTTTATGATTTTTTTTGGGCGTATTTGTTAGGTATGAGAATATTTCAGCGGTGGGCAAGGCCGAGGCCGAAAATAGCCAAATGTAAATTCTAAATGCTACAGAGATCCACAAGAAAAATAAACCAAAAATTTAATTTTTACAATAAAATTATTATTAGAAATGAAAAACATTAATATTATTATTATTCCAATGTAGATGTTAAAGAAAATCAGTTAAAACCGTTCGTAACAGTTCTGTTAAATGTTGGTTAGTCAATAGGTACGTTCGTTTAAAATCTCCAGTAAAAAATATCCAACAGCAAAATTCCGACGAAATTTCATCTGTTCTCTCGCAAGAGAAAAATATCCCAAATAGTACGCGAACAGAAAATTTTTAGAAACTTGCAAGTTAGACGAACACCTGATAGAGATTTTGTTTACATTCAAAAGTATGAAATTGAAGACATAAGACAACGAATCCCGAAGTCTTATCCTGACACAGTTCACTGACTAAACTATTAAAGAATATGCAGCAAAAAAAATATGTATTTAAAAAAGGAAAAATGTTCTAAGCAAAGAAACAGTAAAAAGAGCCGCACTTTGCCAAGCAAAGAGCCGCGTTTGCCCACCGTTGGTGTATTTCATACCGCTAGGTAAAGGGGGCGTGGCACTTCCCACACAAACCCAATTTTTCATACTACATATCTCCGGAAGTGCTCATGGTAGAGTAATGAAACTTGGTATTGATACATGTGAAATCAATCCCATACTCAAGGAGAAAATTAGAGCTATTTGAAAAGGGGCATGGCGCCTTCCAAATATTCTGAAACTTTTACCTGTCTTTATGGATATATATGTACGTGTTTGTGTGAGTTAACCCATCTTAACAAAAATACTCACGCATTAGCTCTGATCCAGTACTTCATGAACTTCCAGGTTTTTACATGAACTTGCAGGAAGTTACAGAAAAAATGTTCCCGTACTCCAAAAACCTTTAAATGAGGGCGATTTTTGGAGAGTTGTGTAGAGAATAAAGTTGTAAGATTTTACCCGAACTTTTTCTTCTGGTAAAATCATGAAAAGTGTCAAGCGATCGGCTGTTTGACGTGTTACAGGAATAATGCTTTTTTTCTTTACTCGTATAACATAAGTTTGTTTCTAAATGATCTCGAAGCGACCCAAAGCAATTTTCAAAATTCAGTTTCTAAAAATTTAGAAGGCTTTAGGTAAGTTAGATAAAATTTGGAACCTGCCCAGTGTAACTAATGCAGCAAAAGTTAGCCCATGTAACAGAGATTATTTTACTGTTGTTTTCTTTTTATATTTAGATCTAAATAAATATTTCGTCCTAACTCTTAATATGATGGACTTTGTCATGCTTTAGAGTAGAGTTGCACATGCTATCGAAGGTGGCATTGTCAGAAGAACACCCAATGTCTACAAAAATGCCCAAAGCGAATTCAGATTACGCAGAGCGTCACTTGACAGGTATGTTGTAGCAGACAGAGGATGTGAGGAAAATGGGCACGTTCAGAAGGCGCAACAGTTCAGTAACTATTGCGATTGGACCTTCTGAACGCGCTGTTGTGCACTTCTGATCAACTGAACAGTTGCGTGTTCAAAACTCAAACTCACACACAAATTCTCATTTTCAATCTCAAACAACAACAATTGTGAACAATTAAATTTTTTTATTTTAAATTTTATATGATTTTAAAATGTTGGCAAACGTCAGAAAAAAACTCATGGCCAACGAATTGAGAGAATGAATTTACCTTGTAATGTTTATATCATGGTGTGTACCTTTGAGAGTTGAATTTGACAGCTAATGTATCAAGCCGTTCAGAAGACGCATAACGATCACTGATTTGTTTAGCAACGGTTGCGCTCAACTGCTGCGCCTACTGAACCTACCGAATCTCCTCATGTAGACACCATATTAGCTTTCAGACATCCGCATCCGCCTATAACTCCACATTTGCCTCATCCCTAATACGTACATACATATGTACATATGTAGTTAAATACAAACTATAGTTTTAGCTTTTTATTTCCTCGTCTCCGTACGAATCCTCTTTCCTCCCAAATGAAGGTGGTGCAACTTAAATGTACATACATACATAACTTCCGGCTATTGCGCTACTTACTGCAAAACATGCAAATTGCACAAACATATTCAGCGCTCGTTAGAAATTTGCACAGGTCATCAGTTCAGGTTCTCCATGGCTATTTTATTTCTGAACTTCTTTAAATTGTGCTGCAAAGGCAATGATCTTAAAATTTAAGTAGATATGTACATATTAATGTATATATGGATGTGTATGTAGCCCATATGTATGCACATACAGAAGACTAGTAGGAAGGTTAGCAAAACATTGAGCTGAATTGTAAAGATAAATTATACTTATACAGGCCAACAAATTAATTTTTTCAACAGTGTAATCATGATAAAGCAGCTGACCAAAATTGTGGGTATGAAGGCGCCTCGGGCGGATCATGCGTCAGCGCCCTCTAATATTTGATAGTAAAAAAATTATTATTTTTTTTTTGAATTCTAGGCCATACGCATGGTGAAATTAAAATCAGGTTTTATTCTCTTAACATTCGGCCGTCTTACAGAAATTTTCAAAGGCGAATTTTCAAATAAGATAGTGTCAAATCTTTCTTCTAGCTCTAATTGCTACACCTGGTATAATTTCACCATGGGCCATACGTATTTTTATTGAAATAATAGAAACATGTATTTACAGTTGGCAAAAAATAATGGTGATTTCGTTGCTTCCAAAAAATGTTGCCCTTACACGGTGCAAAATGTGTTTGGTGTCACACTCAACCCTGTAAAAGACCACTACACCACATCGGCCCCGAAAACTCTGAGAACTCAATAAGCGAAAATGAGAGCCCCTTCGAGGATTCTGAGGAGAAAGCAAACTCTTTTGCTCCATTTATGATTTCTTTAAATGCAATATGTAGAGTCTCGTCCCAATATGCTAAATGTGCTTCCGACTCACCCTGGGATCACCCGCTTTACTATTTCTAGTGATAAAATCGGTGGGCGACGGTTGTTTTTCAAACGTCATTAACATTTCCGCATTGAAAGCGTACAAGGGTGGTCTATAGGTACATTCGGGGGGAAAAAGTTTAAAATGTTAAGCTCTCACCCCCTAGGATTTTTCTAAATGAAAAAATACCCCTATTTTTTTATACAAAAACTTATATTTAGAACTGCCTCAAAGCCAATGAAGTTGTCCATGTATTTTATGTAATGAAAAACACTTTTTCATAGAAATGGTATTAAGTTCTTAAATTTTTCGATCGAAAAACTCTCTTTATCTTTAGGAGACTTCCAATAACAATACTTAATTGTTTATTCAACCACTTTTTAATACTAATTATTTTTTATATGTTTCCCAAGAAGCCCAAAAAATGTAATGGGATAACCATAAAAATCGTCAATATAAAAAATGGTAAAATAAACAATTGGGCATCGTTATTGGAAATCTACTAAAGAGAAATTTAGTTTTCTGATCAAAAAATATTGACTTTCTAGAATTCTATACCACTACTACGAAAGTGTTTTTTTATACCCGAGCGCACTTGTGCACAAGGGTATATTAATTTTGTTCACATAACGGTTGTTTTGTAACAGCCAAAACGAATCGAGATAGATATAGACAAATGTATACATAAATGCTCAGAATGAATAGAGAAATCGATTAAGCCATGTCTGTCTGTCC
Source organism: Rhagoletis pomonella (assembly GCF_013731165.1). Classification (NCBI taxonomy): domain Eukaryota; kingdom Metazoa; phylum Arthropoda; class Insecta; order Diptera; family Tephritidae; genus Rhagoletis; species Rhagoletis pomonella. Next base: position 27,987,747 of record NW_023458564.1, read on the forward strand.
ATCCGTCTGACCGTCCGTCCGTCCGTCCGTGTACACGATAACTCGAGCAAAAATTGAGATATCTCAACGAAATTTGGTATGTAGGTTTCTGTTAATCCAAGGTAGGTTGGTATTGAAAATGGGCGAAATCGGACTGTAACCCCAACTTCCCATATAACGGTAATTTTCAGAAATACGAAAACTGCGATATTTTAGTAACTACTGGACATTATTAGCTCAAAATTAATATTTACAATAACTTTTAGACGAAAAATAAGAATATTATAAGTTTTTGGAAAATGGGCGAAGCCACGCCCACTTATGGTTACATGTGTATATCTTGGTAACCGCTGCACCATTTTCTTCCAAACTTGGCACAGTTGTTGGCCTTGATACAGCATACTAAATGGCCGAAAATTTAAAAAATCGGACAATAACCACGCCCACATCCCATATAACGGTAATTTGGAGAAATACGAAATCTTCGATAAATCAGTAAATATTAAAGCTAATTTATTCAAATTTGATGCTTTCAACAATTCTTAACCAAGAAATACGCTTGTGATAAAATTTTGGAAAATGGGCGTGGCACCGCCCACTTATGATCAGATATGTGTATCTCGGTCCCCGTTATACCAATTTCTACCAAACTCGGTATGGTTATTGTGCTTGCCACATAAAAGCAAAATGTTGAAAATTATTGAAATCGGACTAAAATTACGGCCGCTTTTCATATAACGGTAAATTTCAGAACTGCTTGAAACTTCAAAATTTCGAAATTTAAGGACTCTAATTTAGTCAAAATTGATACGCCACGGCTTACCATGTAGAGGTAGCTTTCGGAAAGATGAAAGTCATATATTAAATACTTGCGCCGGGTATTTAATGTTCGGCTCCGCCCGAACTTAGACTTTCTTACTTGTTTTCATATAAAATATGTACATGGAAAACTTCATGGGCTTTTTTTATTATTTATTTTTTTTTTTATTTCGACCTGTTAAATAATGATTAATAATCATAATGATTCTTAATTAAAACATGTTTTTTTCGTAACAGTTTAATGATTAAGTACCAGTTTACAGTAAGTTTAATTACATGATTATTTTGTTATTTTTGATTATTTTCAATTATTTTTGAATTTTTTTATATGATTAATATAATTATTTGATTGTTTTCAATTATTTTAGGCCTTCAATTTTATGATTTATTTCAACTTGTGAATAATATATTGCAACGCAGTTAATATACATATGATGAGTACAGTAAGATAAGATAAATGCACAATTAGAAGCATTAGAGACCTTGCTTAACTTTCTGCCTGTGCACTTATATGTTAAACTACAGGCAAGTTCTAATGCTATTATATTAAAAGCACTGATCGACGTACGGGAACTCTATGTAGATTCTGGGAAGATCTTCTAGTAGACTCCAGGCGGCTACCTTCCAGACAGGCATCCCCTCAAGGGGTGAATTAATCCTGATCTCGTATTTTGACTCGGCAGCCACGTACACTGATGGCACCAAGCTGGATCTAAAGGTAGGAAGTGGGGTATACTCACAAGAACTCTCTCTTAGCCTTAGTTTTCGTCTGCCAGATCTGTGTAGCGTTTTTCAAGCTGAACTTACCGCAATCAACGAAGCTGTAAGATGCATGCGGTAACTATCTTTTCTGAGATAAATCTACATCGAAGGTTGTCATGGACTGTGGACGTACTTCACTAATGTTCGTTCAGGATAGCAAGACATATTTGGCCTAGGTTGCCGCGTGGAGCGGCCACTGCTCCGATATGTCATTGGAGTTCTCACCGAGCACTGCTTGATGGGTGTCCACTAGACCGTTCGTTATTTTAACTATTTTTTTAAATATACAGTTTGCCGGGCGGAAGAAGATGTGTTTTGGTCTAAAAATAAGCAGTGCAAAATTTTATTCGAATATGATAACTCTAAGTACTTGCGCGTTGCATTTGAAAATTTAGAAAACCATATGCATTCTGGGAAAAAAATTTGTAACAAAATAGTTGAAAGTCGTGAATTTTATAGTCATTTGCTATGTAAAATAACTCACACAATCTGAATATGAGGTCAAAAATTAAGAAAGTAGAATACGTTTTAAGAATTTGCGAAATTATCGTTTTTTTCAAATTGAGAAAACTGCATTTTCAATTTTTTCCAAAAATATCCGGTTGTGATTATCACACCACAAAAAGATCTCCACCAGATTAAAGGTCTTTGAAATCTCTACGAACCTGCTATACAATGTTTTGCAATCAAATTATCAGTTTAAGAGTTATCTGCCAATTTATTAGTGAAATCGGACACAATTTTAAGTCGCATCGTTATTCTACTGTGAATTACACCTAAAAGCTGCAAACTTTTTGTTCTTATTTTTATGCTATGTTAAAGCTTATTTAATTTCAAAGTATATAGATCTAAATTTTTTGCAAATCGATTTGAAAATAGAAAAGTTATAGCAAATTTAGTAAATGATTCAAGCAACGTATCGATACTGTACAGCACATTTGATTGTAAAATAAATTAAAATATCATTTCTAGGGGCATGTTATGCACATCGCAATTAGAAAAACAGCTGACAATAGGTTTGTTTCATTAAGCAATAGTTTTAAATATTTTTTAACAATTGTTACAAATTATCATGCTTTGGCTAGCAAAAAAGTTGATAAAATAAGATAAATTGAGATAGCAAAATAACATTTGATTTTTAGATAAGGTTTGGAAGTTTCTGCGGGATACATTTATACTTGTAAAACTGAAACAATGGTACTTATTGAATGTGTTA
>NW_023458564.1:28000522-28034488 GCF_013731165.1 Rhagoletis pomonella
GTTTTTTCTAATTTTTTACAATAAAACATGCTATTTTTAAAAAACCTTCTATATAACAAATGTGGGAAATTAAATTCTCTGCATATTTGTATTAAACCATTTTTTACGAAAAATGCAAAATAAGCTTGCAAATCGCCAAAAACCCAATAAAACTTAATTCCAAGATGACGGAATGTTGCCAAATGAAATTTAGGGGCAGGACTGTGGATCCATGATCTACGTGTCAAATAGAACTAAACTGCATCAAAACATCGCTGATACAAATTTTTTTCAATTTTCGTACCAAATTTATCTAATTTTACTGGGCTAAAATCTGTCCTGCTTTTTTTATCAGCCGAAGTATCTGACGTGACGTTACCTTACTAAAATGTCTATTGAAAGTTTTGTGGTTAATATTGTTTTTAAACAAATTTTTAACGCAAATAAAACATCTCCGTTTCTGTTACTTTGGTGCTAGTTGGGTTTAGCCTTAGCTAGGGTTCCATTTCTTGCAAATCTATTTCGTTATAACCTTACTTACTTTGGAATTTATTAGGGTACTCACAGTTCTATATTATCTACTGTGTTAATTTTGCCACCTAGTAACTTTAAAACATTCTACCATGTGGTAACTTTGTTTGTTATTGGTTCCCATACTAATTAGAGATAACACTTTTGGGCAAAATTACTCGACTTTGTCTCATGTTTTTGTTTTGTGTTAAACTGATCTCTGATCAGCTAAAATGGAAAGTGGAGCAGAAAAACATAAGGTGGGCGCAATTTGAAAGATTTTTAAATATATATCTGACTATATTTGTTTTATTGACTATTTGAAACACATGTGTGAAGGGTTGCTCACAGTTCTAGTGTGTTATCTTGTTAAAGTTACCACCTTTTAACTTTAAAAGTAAACTGTGAATACCCTATATATGTAAAGCAATATGGATATATTTTGCGCTTTAAAGCGCTGAAATTTGTACTATTTTAGGTTGCAATGTGGCACGCCTTCAGTGATGTACTTATTAAAGTGCAAAGTGTTAATTCTTTATTAGAAAATGAGACCAATACTCAGATTTAATTTTTTGAATTTTGTATCGATATTTGGAATATAGAGTCTTTTTATTACTATAATGGGTACCCGATATTTTTACAGCGATACTGTAAATGAGTATTATATCGATACTTTCGGTTCGATATCGTGTCCCTACTCGTTATCACATAGTATTTAGTGTTGGACAATTTTTGCTCTTAAAATTAAAAAAAAAAATAAGGAAAATCATGTGGAGTTAAATTATTACTACTCCAAAATGCGAATATGTGGTAGATTTCAGACCTTGTGTGGTAAAAGTGGTAGATCTACCACAATGTGGTAGAAGTCCGATCACTGATTCTGTCTACTGAATATTCTATGCCTCTATCTTTAAACTTTCATGATGTTATAGATTATTTTTCGGAGCAGAAAGCTCGGAGAAAAGAATTTTATTAATACAGGGGTAGGCACTCGAAGTGTTACCAGTTAAAAATGCTATAATTTTGTCTATTTTAATTTTTTTATTCAAAAACATCAATTCATCATAAGAACTACTCAGGGTTTAGGAAAAATGCATTACTGTTTGATGTAGCCATCTTTAGGGCGGATAATAGCATCGAGTCTGTCCGGGAATGCTTCACATGTTGCACGAATGTAGTGTAGTGGAATTTTGCATTGAACAGAGCGTAAAGGGAAATCAACATATCTACCGATAAAAGGTTTTAAACGATGCTTTGTTAACTTGGGCACGAAAACAATTCGGTATATATCTTTGGATTTTTCAATAAGACCCGTCACCATCGCATAAAGTTTGCGAAATCCAACGTTTTTTAGAAGAAAATTTTCCAGCTTCATTTCTTCGCAACCATGGCCACCATATTCACTGGACTTAAACCCAAAGGATTTTGCCATATGGTCCATTCTCAACGCCAAAGTACCAGCTAAAATATATGAGACAATCAACGCCTTGAAGATTCCTCTTCGCCGCCACTGGGACCACCAGACCACATTCGTACATTCTGTGAAGCATTCCCGGACAGACTCGCTGCTTTATCCGCGCTAAAGATGGCTACACCAAACAGTAATGCATTTTTCCTAAACCCTGAGTAGTTCTTATGATGAATTGATGTTTTCGAATACAAAAAATCAAAATTTACAAAATTATAGCATTTTTAATTGGTAACACTACGAGTGCCTACCCCTGTAAATATTTTATCAAAATTAAATGGGTATTTTATTATAAATGGTATATAGGTGTAAACCCATGCTCTTGAAAATAAAATTTATTAGATATTTAACTAAAATGCACGCAATATTTTTATTAGTGTTGGGTAACTACTTAAATGGTTTATTAAAATTAAATTACAACTTGGCGATTTTTATTGGGAGAGCCCAATCCCAAGAATTTGCCACGCGCCTCAGATGGTATAGTTACGCCACTGGCTGTCATGGTTGCTCGTTGAGCACTAAGTCCATTGTGAGCTTAGGAATACTCCGCATTGCTCCCTATGCCCGTGTGTATAGACATGTAATATCTTATACTCCCTTTAATTTCGTACATTCCCTTTAACATTGAATGTTGACCTAGAAGGGCGGCTAAAAACAGAAATATCATCCCACATATCTTCCAAGCAAATAACTAATACAAATTGAGAGAGTTTGGCAGGTGCATTTACATACGTGGGTAACGAGGCATGAAATGTGTTTTCACTCATGTCGACAGTGGACAGGACTAAACTTGTCTACTCTCCACAACAGATTTGTGATAATGACACGACTTTATAAGGATGTGGCTGGAGATGGCGAGACAGCAATCCATTACATATTTCTGTATGAAAATGTCCAGATTTTGGTCGGAGAAGTTATGAACACGTGCTCTGCCAGAACAATTCTAATGGATCGATTTCATGGAGCTCAACCAAACAAAAGCGATGCTCCGTCTGATTGGGCTTCAGAGCCTTTGGGAAGCTAAGGAGGAGCACTTGATCAACGATTATCCCAATACAATAGGGCTGTCTTGAACCCATCGACCAGGACACTTATTCCCTATAAATATAGTTTCTTTGGTTCTGGCGTTGCAATATTTTCTAGTATTTTCTGATATTATAAGCAATGTAGTTTTGTGGCACAATCCATAGAACTGAATGATTGATGATGATGAAACGCTCAAGTTCTTAAATTTTTTTTAATCATAAAAGAACAGATTTCTCTTGACGGTGAAGTAGCTTGGAAAAATGGTTGGCGCCTTTAACGTGGTCTTGAGTGAAGCCTTTCAAACAGGCCTATTCTGCTTGTAACCGAACATTTTGTAACAAGCTAATTTTGTTACCAACAATTGTCACCACTTCTTGCAACCGCAATTCTATTTACCTTGGTAACGTTTTAATTTATTCAGCAATTCAGCTATGGAGTTTTGTTGAAATTCTGGTGTTGCATATTTCACGGGGCAATATTTTGTTACCTGCTCATGAGATGGTAACAAAATTTACTGGTTACAAGAGTGTGGAGAATACGAAAAGTGTTTAAAAATTGACAGTAACTTTACTAACCGGTAACAAAATTTTTGTTACCAACGCAGAATAGGCCTGTAAAAGACTTACCCAATAAGGACTGAAAAAGTGCTTCCCTGCATGCTTTCAAGAATGGGGTTTCCTATTTACAATTTACGCGAATGTACACAAGTATATATTTATATTATTAGCATTACAAATAAGAATCAATAAGCATTTTAAGTCTCAATAAAATATATTTGACATGAACCTTAAAAAAATTCCTTAAAGAAGTATAATTTTTATTAATTAAAAACAGCTTTAAAAGAATTTTTCCAAAAGGCCTTCTGAAGTAGAGATGGGCTCGGGATATCGCGACCCGTGGGACCCACGGTACTGATTTCAAATTGGCAGGGATGGGCGATATCGAGAAGACCTGTACAAATTTTTCGGGTGGAACGGGACCACAATCCTTTCCCGGCACCCCCGATAAAACCGCAACCTTCGCAATTTCAGAAAATCTTCGTTAAAAACGATGTATGAAATATGCACTTTTTTATGTATTATTGAGACGAAAAGTACCAGCAAAGCAAAACATAATAATCGGAAGATTATTTAAAATTAATTTTAAACACATGTGAATTTTTCATAGCGATAGAAATCTCGCCCACGGGACCCGTCGCACAATTCTGAAACACTTCGGGATGGGCGGGTTCTGGACTTGAGAATTGAATTTCGAGAGAGTGCCAATCTCTATTCTGAAGTACGTCCTACAAAAGCCTTTCTGGTAGCTCTTCTTTGAGTAGCACAAGCAGAAGCCCTTCAATTTGTGCCACTCCATACAAAAAAGGTCGGAGAAAGCAATGACTTTCAGAAAGGTTTTTCAGAAGTGATTTTAGCTCCTTAAATTATCAGTCAGCCATGTACTTGCACTTTTTTGGCATTTGAAAATAAAAAATTTAGATTAACCAATAAAAAGGTTAGAAAAATCGTCCCGTTTCGAATTTTGACTACTAATGAGAGAAAGCTAAACCTTTTTTTCATAGCAAAAGTCTACTAAAAATTAGTCGATTGTCCGCATTGACCTTTATTAAAAAACCAGGTCAATTTAAGTGTGGAACAGGACACCAGGACAATTTGTCTAAATCATGACAAATCCTGGAAAACCAGGACGTCTAGCAGCCCTACCATACAAAAATAAAAAAGCAGGGACTGTAAGGTTATGATCTTTATGATAAAAATCATAATTTGATCGTTAAAATTGGTTTTAAAATTTTCCGATGAAATTTAACCGTTATTTTATGATTTATATTTTTTCGATCATATGATAACCGTTATTTTCAGATATAATTTTTTAGTAAAAAAAACGTCTATAAAAAACAGACTACAACAGACAATGGTTGAACGGTCGTTATTTTATAATTTTTCTTTTTTGGAAAAAAATTTTTATTTTTTCGATCATATGATAACCGTTATTTTCAGATTTAAGTTTTTAGTAAAAAAAACTTTTATAGAAAACAGACTCCAAAATAAAAAATGTTTTTGATACAAGAAATTTTAATCGCAAAATAAAGATTAAATTTGACCGAAAAAAATCTAAATTTAGCGATTATTTTTGATTTGAGATATAGAAAAAAAAATTTTCCAACTATTTAAAAATAAAAATCTTGGATTTAACGGTTATTTTCGAGCCCTAAAAAAATATTTGTTGAGATTGAGCCTTAGTTCGGAATTAGATAAACCTAAAAATGTTTAGAAAATATAACTAAACTAATCCACATATGCAATATGCGAGTATTCTTCTAACATTTATGGAATTTCGGTTAACTCCGTTTCAGGAAAACTCTGATCCCTTCGATAAAGCAGCTGAACTGCGTCGACGCCACGCCTTACGGAAGCAAAAAGTTTGTCGAAATCAACGCAACGTCCTTGGTACACCGCCACCAGTCAACGGACGACAACACGAAGTTATTCAAACTGAGAAATATTTGGAAGAGTTGGTGCAACGTCCGCCAGAGCTCTCAGTAGATACTCAGACCGATTTGTTCCTCGAAAAACCACCAGAGCCACCTTACGTCCCGGCCAAAGTGGGCGTTGATGCCGCCACCGAAATCGGCGAAGGTGAACTTTTCCATTTTGATGCCGAGGCTCAACCGATTATCGATATACTTGTGGATGCGTGCATCGAGCAAAGCATGTTGGAAGTGGCACACGAACGGGAGATTGCAGCGCTCCGCCAGAAACAAGCCGAGTAATTTAAGCCAAATCATTGCAATTAGAACTACCTTACATATGTATCTATATTTTTATACCTTCATTACAGATTCCTTGCTCAACGGGAAGCCGAATTGGCGGAACTACGACGCCTCGAAGCAGAGGAGTTACGCTTAAAGGCCGAAAAGGAGCGTCGCTTACAACAAGATGCCATCGCAAAGGAATTGGATGAAGAGATGCAGAAGAGCGTGACAGCCGCCAAATTATTGCAGGGTCATATTGCTGGTTTATTACCAGAAGTTTTGGACAACCTCGAACCGGCTACCGATGCTGCAAAGAAAGAGCACCTCATGAAGACCGTCGCACCGTGGTTGACTAACGAAGTTGCAGAAGAAGTGGGGCATATTGTAGACTCGCGTGAGATACTCACAGCCATCATACAAGAGATCATTAAACAGCGCGCAACAGCTTATGCTGATTACAAGGAAGAAATGCCGCTGGAAACCGTAATAGAGCGTGGTGAAGATATAGTGGAAGAGGAAACGAAGGACGAGGCTCGCACTTGTGAATCGAGCGATATCAGTAGTGAGCAAACGGATAAATGTGACGACTTATCGAAGAAGATGTGATCAATAGAATTAGTTTAATTTCTCATGATTGATCAATCTTTTTACTTTTTGTACAGACCAACTTAACTTTAAATTACTATACTTCAATTACACATACATTTCTGCAAACAAACATTTACAAATTTTCGGAATTACATTATTTTCGGATGCGTATGATATCTTTTAAGGTATCTCAAAAAGATTTCTGTACAAAGTGTAATTGAATAAATTATGCAAGCGGGTCAAAAAACATGCATACACACTTATTTACATATCGTCATCATTAGTGCAAAATCCTCTATTTGAATTTTGAATGCGATATTTTAAATAATACTGCCTTGCAACCATCTCCACTGTTGATTTAACAATTTTTTTTTGCTATTAAATTTTACCTTTGAAATTTCAAACTTTTCAATTAGATTCTTTTGTGCTGATGATGACGACTTATTTCGCAGACAACCATCAACATTAAAATCAAGCATTTAATGTTGTTTTGATGTTCATGATTGAAACTGTAGTCGACGATCCTTACTTTGGCGATGTAAGCAATTATGTACGTATGTATTTTGCAATACCAAATGAAAATTTTTAAATTAAACAAAAACATTGTTAATTTTTTATGTTATACTATACTTATATATATGTATGTACATATATGTCAGCCCAATATTATAAACAAAAATTATATAAATACATACATAAAACGATTTCTTCTGTACAAATTTACATTCATTAACATATGTAGTACCTAAATAAAAACAAGGTTAGTAATTTGCGTGCTAGGTTAGGTTAGGATAGATTAAGATAATTGCATGGACCACACATTACCATTAACTAGATCGTATACAGTTTACTATAAGGATGCCTGTGACGAGTCTTAATTCCTCCTTAGCAAGACTTGTAAGAAGTTGGAATCTCTTTAAAATATATCAGCTAAGTTAGAACCATACCTGAAGGTCTGTGGAAGATTGGAGTCAACAAATGAAGCATCAAGGCTGCGCAAGATACTTTCTAAAACCGATTCGGCTATAGATAGCATCAGAACGCCAGATGGCTCATGGACCACCTCCAGCCAGGAATCCTTAGAAACCTTGATGGACGCACACTTCCCATGGTGCACTGACGTTTCAGACAGCTTCCAGGCATCTATCCCAGCCCGTGCATCGGGAAATTGTATTAAAGAGATAGTGGATAAGGAGAAGATAACATGGGCTGTCAACACGTTTGACCCCAAGAGGTCCGCAGGTCCGGATGGGTTAGTGCCGGCCATGTTACAACACTCCTGTGAAAGTGTGTTACCCCATCTTATGAGTATATTTACAAGATGCTTGGCGGATGGGTACGTACTAGGGATGTTAATTTTTCAGCTTTTTCCGATCCCGGGATTTTCGGGATGTCGTTATCACAATCCCGGGATCCCGGGATTTGGGTATTCATTACTTTTCAACAACTTAAATCGAAAGAATTGCTTCTATATTGTGGGAGAAGCTCTCCTACCATAAAATAAATTATAAGAAAATGGGTTTGAAACCTACCTCTTTATTTAAAGTGGCTTTTTTATTTTTTCTCTTTGATGTCTGGTGACACAAGCAAGGCTTGCAAGGCAGGCGAGGCAAACACTGGCATGGCTTACACGACTAGAAAATGGAGAAAATGGTGAAAATGGAGATAATGGTGAAAACAGTTGTAATTGGAGGAAAAGTGTGGTGGAAACCGCTGGAAATGGTGAAAAAGTTGTGCGCAAGTTGAGCAATTAGATCCGTTGCGAAAGCTGAGCCGTGTCACCGCTCCTGGATGTGGAGGGTGCTCACGAGCGAGGCGAGTAGGACGTGTGAGATGAGCAAGACGGAGCAAGATGGTGAATGTGTGTCGAGCAACTCGATCGGTCGAAAGTTGAGCAACTGGTGTCACCGCTCCTGGATGTGGAGGGTGCCCACGAGCGAGGCGATTAGACTTGTGAGACGAGCAAGACGGAGTATGAATGTGGAGTGAAGTAGTCGTGTAAGTCGTTCTAGTGTGAGCTGAGTCAGTTAAATGGGTCAGGGTGAGTTGAGCCAGTCCAGCAAATCTCGCCGGCGAGCATTACTCCGGTCTGTTCATGGGTACGGCCCCTTTGGGGAGTATCGGGGTGGCTGTGGTTTAATACCTAAATGCGGGTAGAACCAGCAATGGTTCAATGTGGAGTTGCATTGCAACCGGATGTCGTGATCCAGAGAACGTCAGAGGTTTAGGTAGGCCTCGGCCCTACCAAGGTGGTAAATGTGTCCACCACATACTGCCAATTGGTACTGAAGTGCTTGCAGTTCAGGGCAGTGATTAATGCAAAAATGGTTAAAGCCGTTGGCAGGAAATCACGTTAAGCTTACATGAAATCTCACTTAAAATAAGTTTGGTAATTTTTTGTTGAATTTGGTAACTTTTTCTGGTGATTTTGGTAAAAATAACAAAAATGTTGTGGCAACACTGTTCACCACATCTCCTCTTCAGACTTCTTTTTTTGTAGACTTTCAGCAGGGATCGAACCCGCGTATTCGATGTGCAAAGTCAGAAGCGCTAACCACTGAACTATGCACACCCCGTAAGCTTTTGTTGCTAATCCATTTTCCTTATTCAACCTTCTACTATCAGGTGCAGCTGATTCGCCGCTGTTAAAGCTTGGCAGCGTGATTGTTATTGTTATGAAATAGAATCAGTGCATAGTTTTTAGGGCAGGCTCATCCCATATATTCATTTGTCAATTTTTATTGTGCTTTGTACCACCACGATTTGTTTGTTAGTTTGCTATTTATTGTTAAGGGATTGTTGTAAGTATTAACTTGGAGTAAATGAAGGTCCTCACTTATTGAAATATCGCAATTTTCCTATACCCGAAAATTACCGTTATACGGGAAGCCGGTGCAATTTTAGTCCGATTTGAATATTTTTTAACGTATTACTTTTTCGTACCAAGGTTATTAAATGCACCGAGCTTGGTAGAGATTGATAAATCGGTTACCGAGATATCCATTTTTAGTCATAAGTGGGCGGAGCCACACCCAAAAGCCAAAAATTTATAATAATCTCATTTTCTGCTCAGTGATCATTGCAATAATCGATTTCCAGTCAATTAGCTTCAGTAGTTACTGATTTATCACAGTTTTTGTATTTCTGTAAATTACCATTATATGGGAGGTGGGCGTGGCTATTGCCTGATTTCAAAGATTTTCAACAAGTTTCTGAGCTAGATCCTAAGCAAGGCTCACACCCGAGTTTGGTAAGGATTGGTGAAGCGGCTACTAAGATACAGTATTTCATCATAAGTGGCGTGGTCACGCCCCTTTTCCAAAAATTTCATAATAATATTATTTTGCATCAAAATTCTACTTCACATACTAATTTTCAACAATTTGGATTCAATATTTACTGAAATAACTGGTGATTCTATTGCAAACCCAGCCATTGAAGTGCTTTGGACAGCATTATATTTATTGTTGATTAAACTAAACTCTTATCTGTCTCGTAGTTTAGTTTTAATAAAAGATGGTTCAAAAAATGTACATTCTGCAGACGTTAAACTGCGTGCATTATTGTCAACCGCGTTGTCAAAGAACCAAATCTTTCACTTCATGCGAACAGTGTTGATTTTAGCATGATACAAAAATAGAAGGTAGTTTCAGGGTGTGTTCCGAAATGCATGAAGCCAAAGCATCAGATGCATTTATTTCTAAACTATAGTTGATGGAAATATCCAATATGCGCAACCACGGTTAAATGATAATTGGTTAGTTGCGTAAATAAGGCATTTCCATCAGTTACAGTTTAGAAGTAAAGGAGGCTGATGCTTTGGCTTGATGCATTTCTGAACGCACCCTCATTCATTGACATTCGTTGTTGTTGCCGACCACTTGACTTTTAACAAGTTTATGACATTTAACTAAAACCATTCTACCAAATTCACTACAACAGTACCAATTTTCGGATTCTCGGAATTTTCGGATAAAGATGTGGCGCTGCTAAAAAATATACATATGCATATACATACATATCAGCTCGAAATTATGTATTTGTGACTAGAATTATCCACAAAGATGAAAACTACTGCAGGTTCATTTTATAAAGTTTTTGTTTATAGAAAAATGCATAAGTAAGACAGTTCGAATAAGGTTCGAATCAAACAATTTTAACATATATGTCTAGTCAAGGGATAAAGCTTTAGTTTAAAAGAAAAAGATTGCGGTATGAAATATGCACTTTTTTTGTAAATTTGGAGGTGGATTTTGCGCAAAAATACTGTGGATGGCGTAGCCGGAGTTGAACTGATGAGGTTATTTTTTCTAGCGCGGCCGAAGGCAACCAACGCGAAAAGGAGTTTTACGCAAAAATACTGCTGATGGCCTAACACGAGTTAAATTTTTCTTTGCGAAAATGCTAATTTTACCCTATTTTGAAATGGGAAAATCATTGTACAAATAACCGAACATTTCCCACGCACAACATTAAATCCTCTGATGTATTGTTTGGTTGCTATCAATGTGGCAAGGTAGCTCATAATTTTGTACAATTTATGAAACTTCAAAAACTTATTTTTTGTCAAAAATTTTTAAATGCAACTGCCTTCCTTTTGTATCATGGATTTTAGTAAATGGGTCGTTCTTAAAAAACATGACCAATTGGTGTCCCCAGACTTTACTATTTTATATTTTGTTTCTTCAAAAAGAAAATAGAAAAATATCTGCATTTTTATAAATTATTATCGATTCTACGTAACTATATTATAAAAAAAAAATAATTAATTATCTGAAAATAACTTAAAAAATATTTTCAATGTCAAAGGTTTAGCAAAAACCTGTGTCCGGAGCCAATTTATAAAAATTTAATAGTTATTTTCAGTTGAAATAAAATTGAAAAAAAATAATATTTACAATTTTTGTTATTCAGTTTGTGTATATTAATACCATATATAGAAAAGAATGATGAAAAATAATTTTTTTGTATAATTTTTATGAAGAAAATTTGTGTCCCCAGGTTTTGGTCCCCTCTGTTACGTCCACTCATTTTATTGAAAAATGTTTGTTAAACGTATGACGCGTATATTTCTCTTATGCTTCTCCATCATAACTTAGCTAAAATCAACAAAATGTGTTTTGAACTGTTCAGTCTTGTTTAGTGCGTTGTTGAGTAAGGAACCCAATTGTATGCCGGGTACGTACCCTTATTCAGTGTCAACTCTGTTACTGCTGAAAAACGGTGAGTAAAGTGATTTTTTATTTATTTTATAATTTTTTTATAAATATTTTATGTACATTAATTAAGTGGACAAATAAATTCTCCAAAATTCGAATAAAAAGCTAAAATATGGTATTTTTGAGTTAATTTGTCCCCTCTGTTACCAGTCCACTCTGTGACTTATTAACTCCAAAAACTCCAAAAATTAAAAAAAATACTGCTGGTTATGGATTCCTATTGTTGATACCATCCGTAACCACATGAGGCCAATTATAAACATATTTGGCCAACTTAATTTTTAAAAATTACAAAATTCAGAATGGTCATGTTTTTTAAGAACGACCCAAATACATTTTTACTGGCATAATGAAATACTGAAAACTTTTTGTATCATAATCGGAAACATTTTCATAAAAGGGACCAAATCTGAATTAAAGGCACCAGTGGAACAAACGATAAAAAATTACCATTTTTGGCCCAATTGGATCAAAGTTGCAACCGGCCCCTGACTCGAAGTACCGAATCGTTACTCGTATAATAATTTTGAGTGGGTTAAGAAAGCTTTAGTTTAAAAGCGTGATACTAAATGCCTCTCACCATGAAACGGCGGCAATTTTAAGTGATTATGGCGTTTCAGACTACGACTAATAAAGCCCTTGGACGGATATTGTGAAAGGTTGGACTGTACCTTAAAAATTACTGTTTTCTCATGGCCCACTGTACGAAACTATGAGTAGAGTAAGGCCATTTAATATCTTAAAAATTATCTTGGGTTATCAGGTCTCTAGCAATACAAGATTAATTATTGTCTTTCAGGAAGTTCTTTAAATAAGTTTTGAGCTTAATACTGAAATATATTCATAAATATCATGTGTTATGTTTTACCTAAGTTTAAATACTTATATAGATAATATCTGCAAGTATTTCTTTAATGCATTCACCCGAATAATTCTTATGAATTTGCTTGCGGATGGCATATGATGAAAAATACCTTCTCATTATCTACTTGATTAGCTTTAACATCGCGTTCTAGGCATTTTGATACCTTGAAGTGGTTATGGAAATATGCATATAAAAGCAAGAAACTTTTGACTTTGGTGATTATGCATAGTTTCCTAGGTATATGGTCAAAATCGCTATATCTATTGGGTATTTTTCAGAAGAAAATATATTATAATAAGCAGGGAACGGATTTTCTGGAAATTGCCTTTTTTTCTGCTAAAGAGATACGAGTATATTCGATTAAGAATGTCCACGATTTAGCTTTCCCTGATTCCATATATACACATTTGATGTTGCCTTTTTTAAGATATTTGCTTTTTTTTCGTTTTTTAAGATATTTGAATTTTCTTGCCTTTTCTACCTTTAAAAAAGCGATTGTCGCATTTACAATTTTTTTTGTTAAGATTAAAAAATGTACACATGCCCATGCGGCTTATAGAAGCGCAGGGACCTCTTGCCAAATTGGTGTTGGAAAAATTCAAAGCCGTTTTCTCAGCTAACGTAGGCTTGAAGACAATAAGGGGTGTGGATAAAATTGTAAAGGGAAAACGCCCTTATTCCTGATAATATGAACGTTTCAAACGGTCCATATTTAAATTGGGCTCCACTTGCATCAACTTACGTCGAGCTCACATTTAGTACATTCAAGGCTTTTCTTCGCGAAAATCTAATGAAAATGCTGCCAGAAAACTTCAAAATGCATCTTGAGGTTCAATGTTACTACAACTATACAGATTAAAGTTTTATGAGTTAGAAACTCGAAAGGATAAAATAGTCAAAGATCCAAAGTACAAATTTTTCATATAATGAAACTAGTTCATAGTTTTTCTCTTTTTACTTGTAATATAAACATTTCTAAAATAAATGTATTTTTTGATTGTTCTTCGTATTTTCTGTCTTTTTTAGTGCCTTATTTTGCTTTTTTTGCAATACCTAGTGCCTTTTCCTGCCTTTTTCGCTATTTTGTTTTGCCTTTTTTTGCCTTTTTTGCAATACCTAGTGCCTTTTCCTGCCTTTTTCGCTATTTTATTTTGCCTTTTCCAGCCTATTCCGTTATTTTATTTTGCTTTTTTTATAGGTTTTTAGGTCCTAAAAATCCGTTCCCTGATAATAAGAGTTACTTTAGTGTTTTATTCGATCTGAAACAATAGCCGCTCGCTATAATCCCAAAACTAACTAAAACACCAGTGAGCCAAAGTTATTACTGAGCATTGTTTTTTTTCATTTGCACACTGTTTTTCCTTTACCGAATATCTTGGTGCACTGATATTTATTCTAATAATTTTAAATCTATAAGTATTATAAAATGTACCTTCCTGTACAACGTGCCATTCATAGATTATATTAAAAAAAAAATTAATAAAATAGTGATTCTTGATTACATATTAAAATTTAACTAAGTTTTTCTGTTTTTCCACGTAACTTTCTTTTATTTAAAGTCATTCGTAACAACCAAGAATATCATTATTTTATTTAGAGTATTCAGCATATTCCCGTATTTTGCATTAAATTTTAAATGTTCCGCCGGGACAACATTTTTCCCGTATTCTCGATTTCATTATTCTTTTCAACCTGTAAACTTCTACTCAACGTAGTCATGGTTTAACGCGGCATTGTGAGTAGGTCATTAGCATGCATTATTACATGCAACTCTGTAAGGGAAAAATAGCATAAAATTACCGTTAATTTTTTAGATTTGTTTTTGTGGAGGGTGTTGCGAATTTTTTTCCATATAATGCATGAACAAAACTGACTTATATGGAAGAAAATGCGCAACACCCTCCACAAAAAAAAAATCTAAGAAGTTTTAGCGGCTTGAAACTTGCACTTTATTGTACTGAAATTGAATGAGCTATAAAACCGCATACTCGAAATCTTTCCAGGAAATCTCATTATAAATTTCGAAATTTTTATGAAAATTAATTAATTAAGTTTAATTAATTTTTGTGAACTTTTTGCAAGCTTTGAAACTTTTATTTATGTATGTGATATCTGATATAGATCGAGCCATATTTTAAATGAAAATTATTAACAATAAATAGATAAAGATAAGTTGCCAACAGCATAATTTTGACTTTTGCTGCTATTTACTATATCGGCAACTGTATCTCTTACTTTGTTCTTATGGTTTTGTCAGTTATATGTTTACGAACATACAGTAAAACCCTGTTGTAAATATTAATTAATGAATTTTTCTCTGACAGATGTCAATTGTAACACATGTATATATGCTTCTTCTTTCATTTCCTTCTTCTGAATAAATTGCCTGAGTGAATAGAAGCGCAAAATCTTTACTCTGTTTTAATTTCGTTTTTTCTATCCACTGCAAAAACACTAATTTCTTCAGGTTTTGGGCCCAGATGCCTAAGAAAGATAAGTAGAAGTTAAAGCACAAATAAAGATTGTTAAAGATAAAAATTTCTTCGATTTTAGTGAATAAAAATTCATTGCCACCAGTTCTGTTTATTATATGTATGTATATTGGTTGTGCACATAAAAATCTAAATCACATTGTGCATGGCAGATATTAAGCCGATCTCAAAAGACGACGGGAATTGCAGTAGCAGCGCAAAAGAAATTTGAAAAGACCATTGAAACAACAACAGCGCATACAAATCAAATTGCAGAAATTACAATGTCATCGTCGTTGCTGTCTTCGATGGAGAAATTAAAGGGAAGGGAGAATTATTCATCGTGGAAGTTCTCAATTGAAAGCTACCTAGCAATCGAAGACTTGTCGAAGTGCATCACAGGCGAAGAGACAGACGTGAAGAAAAATGCAAAAGCAATAGTTCTAACTATTGACAAAACAAATTTTGTGCATGTGCAAGGAGCCCTTACACCACAAGAGGTGTGGAAAAAATTTAAAGATATTTTTGAAGACACTGGTGCAGTGAGAAAAGTGACACTTGTGCGCAAAAAGGTGAACACCAAATTAGAAAATTGTGAGTCAACGGACATATATGTGAGTGAAATTGTTTCTACAGCGCACAGGCTTAATGAAGCTGGATTTAAATTTCCAGACGAGTGGCTGGCAATATTTTTGTTAACGGGTTTGAGCGATGATTATCGACCAATGATAATGGCCATGGAATCTAGTGTAAAAGAACTTACAAGTGATATGGTGAAGTCCAAATTGTTGTTGGAAACAACAAAGTCGGCATCTAATTCGGAAGTTGCATATTTGGCAAAGAATCGCAAAGGCCATAAAGCAAATAAGTGCCCTGAGAAGAAAAAGAAAAACGAAAAACAGCAAACAAAAACATCAAGTACTGAAGTGAATGAAAGCCGAAATATATTTTTTTGCATTTAGTGCTGCGTTTTTTGCTGCAAAATTCAGCAAAAATGATTGGTACATCGACTCAGGGGCAACTAGGCACATGACTATGCATAGAAACTGGATGACTGAATTGAAGAATTTTGGAAGCTCAGACATTAAGGCCGCTAATAACGGCAATAGAGTTGCGTTGGAACAGTTCAACTGGCCGTAGATATAAACGGTGTGTACCAAACTTGACAGCAAATTTAATATCAGTAAGTCAACTTGTGCTTAAGGGCTATAAAGTGATTTTTTCTGTCAATAAATGTGAAATACTCGATGGAAAAAATAATTTGCTGGCATTTGGCTTACGCGAGAATGGCTTGTTCAAGCTTTGTGGAATTCTTTCTGCAAATAATTTGGCATTAGTTGCCAAGACTGAATACTCTATAAATTGGTGGCATCACAGGCTTGCACATCTGAATTGTTCAGATATGGAAAAAATTAAAAATGGTGGTGTGTTTGGAATCTCATATATGGGTGAAGACATCAGTGCATGTGTTGCCTGTTGTAAAGGAAAACAATCAAGAAAACCTTTTTCAAATAGTGGATCCAGAGCCAAGCAATCACTAAAGCTAATTCATGCGGACTTAGCGGGCAAGATGAATACAAGATCGATTGGCCGCAGATACTATGTGTTAGTACTGGTGGATGACTACAGTCGACGTACGTTCGTATTCATGCTAAAAAATAAAAGTGAAACGTTTAAGAAGTTTTGTGCATTTAAAAACTTAGTTGAGAACCAAACCGGATTAAAAATAAAACGTTTTCGGAGTGATAATGGAACTGAATTCTGTTCAAATGAATTCGGCCGATTTTTTGAACAGAATGGTATTCGACATGAAACTACAGTCCCTTATAGACCCCAGCAGAATGGTTTAGCAGAGCGGACAATACGAACTATATGTGAAAAAGCCAATTGTATGATTCAAGATGCGAATCTAGAAAAGAAATTCTGGGGCGAAGCTGTGAATGCAGCCACATATATTAAAAATCGAACTGTAATAAGAGTATTGAACTATAAGTCACCCATGGAAATTTGGGACGGTAAGAAACCCGACCTTGCATGTGAAAATATTTTAAATATAGAAAAGGGTGTGCAACATGACCTTGACAATGTTGCAAATGATAATCTAGCTAACGGCCTGCAGCACGGCCAAAACAGTGCTGTAATACATCATATTAATCAAGAACTGAGTGGCGATTCTCAGGATGGCAAAGATGAAGGTGATACCACTTTGTGCGGTGAAAGCAGTCTCGAATTAGATAATGATGACCAAGATTATGAACCTGATACGGATGTTAGCCTCAATAATCAAACTGCGTCAGATTTTCCAAGGCGTTCAGCAAGAGCAGCTAAACCGGTTGAGAGGTTCGAGTTTACACATTTGGCAACTATGGCAGTTGATGGTGAGCCAACAAGCGTACGTGAAGCTTTAAATTGTGACGAGAAGTTACATTGGGAGGAGGCGATGGATGCAGAGTATCAATCACTTATGCAAAATGGCACTTGGCAGCTTGTAAATTTGGCGGCTGGTCGTAAATGCATAAATTGTAAATGGGTCTTCAAACGGAAAATGGATTAAGAGGGAAAAACTGAGCGTTACAAAGCGCGTGTTGTTGCCAAAGGGTGTAGTCAACGGGAAGGCGTGGACTATTTTGAAACATTTTCCCCTGTAGTCCGATATTCGTCAATAAGGCTGCTCATGGCGATGGCGGTAAAATTTGGTTTACTAATTGATCAGATGGACGTTATTACTGACTTTTAGCACGGGGACGTCAACGAAACCATATTTATGCGTCAGCCTGAAGAATATGATGATGGAAGTGGACGACTTCGTCAACTTCGAAAGGCTATTTATGGCCTTAAGCAAGCGAGTCGCCAGTGGAACTTCAAATTAAACGAATTTTTATTTAAAGCTGGGTACCAGCGATGTAAAATGGATTCGTGCATCTATATACGACGAAATGGCGAGTCTATAGTGATCGTAGCAGTTTTTGTCGACGATCTGCTTATATTTTACAACGAGCTGGCGAGACCAGCTTAAATTAACGCGGTCTAAACATTTTCGCATGAAAGGCCTTGGTCATGCTACAAATGTTTTAGGCATTCAAATTGAATACTATTTTGAAAACGGTGTCATTAAACTCTCTCAACGAAAATATGTCGAGGAAATATTGAAGCGATTTAATATGCTTGATTATGATCCTGTGAAGATTCCAAGTGACCCCAATCAAAAACTTACACGAGATATGTCGCCGTCATCGACAGAGCAAATTGAAAAAATGTCTAAAGCTCCTTATCAAGAAGCGGTTGGAAGCATTTTATATTTAACCCAGTGTACCAGACCTGACTTGGCATTTAGTGTGGCAAACGTGAGCCAATTTAATCAAAAACCAGACCAAGCCCATTGGAAAGCCGTTAAACGAATATTGCGATATTTAAAAGGCACTATGGACTACCAGCTTACCTTTAACAAGCGAGGTGCATATAATAAATAATGTGGCTTTGCCGACGCTGACTGGGGGTCCAGTTTTTGTGACTTCCGTTCATGCACAGGATATGTTTTCTTGTGGCAAGGGGGAGCTATTTCTTGGCTTTGTAAGAAACAACCTACCGCGGCCCTAAGTACTACGGAGTCGGAATATATGGCGCTAAAAGTGTGTTTGCATTGTTCAACTGCGTTCAACATTTGCGTTCAACTCAGCGCAGGGTTGCACGAAAAAAAAGTTGAATGGCTAAAAATATCAAAATATGAAAAAATATCAAAATATTCGCCATAAAAACGTATTTGCATTGTTCAACTTTGCATTCAACTTTTGGTTGAATGGCCTTTCAACTAATCGCTTTCAACAAAGTTGGTCGCCAGCCAACATTTAGCCATTCAACTTTTTTTTCGTGCAACCCTGCGTTGAGTTGAACGCAATTGTTGAACGCAAAGTTGAATAATGCAAACACTGCTTAAGCGCTGCAGCACAAGAAGCTATTTGGTTAACCCAATTGCAAGCAGAAATTGTTGATCGTGGTGGCACAAATGTTACCATTTTTTGCGACAATAAAAGCGCTATCAATCTTACTGAAAAGGGTACTTACAGTGCAAGAACTAAGCATATAAGCATCAAGCATCATTTTGTACGTGAACTCGTAAGCAGCGGAAAACTAAAAATACAGCATATTAACACTTTGGAAATGGTTGCTGACATTGATCATCAATTAAGAGGGAATGTTGTAAATATTAATTAATGAATTTTTCTCTCAGTGCACATTGACAGATGTCAATCAAGAACGATAGAATACAAGATTGCGCAAAGAATATGGCGAAGAACAATGACTTGACAGTTGTGAATTTGCAGTGAGAAAACGTGTTTTCTTCTCGATTCACCAATTTCTCAAGCCATATTTGAATATAGCAAATTAAGCACTACGTTAACAAAAAATATACAACCACTCTTGAAATGTGTTCAAAAGAATAGGTCTTATTAATTAACTATTTAGAATTTTTGTGTTTGTATTGCAGGTGCCGAAAAAGTGATAATAGCTCTGATCCAATACTTTTCGTGAAAAATCCTGTAAAACTGTCAAACAGCAAAATTACTTCTGAAGTGAGAGCAAAAGTGAGAACAACAAAAAGTACGGGAACAAAAAAACCATTTTTCCTGTAAAAACGTCAACCAGTGATTGCTTGACACTTTTCATGAATTTACCAGAAGAAAAAGTTCGGGTAAAATCTTGCAACTTCATTCTCTACACAACTCTCCAAAAGTCGCTCTCATTTACAGGATTTTGGAGTACGGGAACATTTTTCCTGCAACTTCCTGCAAGTTCGTGTAAAATCCTGTAAGTTCATGAAGTGCTGGATCAGAGCTAATATCTTGTCGCAGCGCATCTTTTCCTGCAGAAAGTGGTCGATGCTTGCTTACCTCCGATTTTAATTTGTAATTTGTGGTATTTCAACGTTTTCAACTTAACATGTCGTGTTTAAAAGTGGTCCGTAAAGTGCTTCATGCATATTACGCTGGTGTCTAAATTTTATGGCTTCTCCTGCCGGCAGAACTCTACCCACTTTCTGGCCAAGGCGTCGTCGCGGGGAAACAAAAAAAACTGCATTTGGGGGCTTTACCCCTACGACTGCTGCAATTCAACACACGATACGACATTTTTATAAAGTTTTTATTACAAATAAAACGTTTTTTACTTCAGAACGCACGAATTACTTCGATTTTTCACTTGAAAGTACACAATACATTTGCAATACGTTTGCACTTGTTTCTAAACAAAAAGTTTGTTTACGTATTGCCATAAATGTCAAAGTCGGCAAAACCAAAATAGCGGTTTCGGGAATGCGCCACCTTCAGTTCATTTCACCATGGATGTCAATTGGAACACATGTATATATGCTTCTTCTTTCATTTCCCTCTTCTGAATAAATTGTCTGAGTGAATAGAAGCGCAAAATCTTTACTCTGTTTTAATTTCGTTTTTTCTATCCACTGCAAAAACACTAATTTCTTCAAACCCGCTTAAGTACCTCACGAAAAATGTCAGCTTTTTGAGGTACTTAGGCGGGTTGGGTACTTAAAAGAACCCGCTTAAGTACCTCGATGCGTATACTTAAGCGAACATAATTATTGATGTATGTACATCCTTTATTCCTCATTTGTCCCGTTAAATTTTTGTAAATCCCGTATTTTTGGGACAAATTATGCATTTGTCCCGTGTGGCTTAAAAAAAAAATCTGGCATCACTAATATAATCCAGCACAACTCAAAGAAAAGTCACATACAATTCACCGAGGCATAGATAAAAATTCTTTTAATACCGTGTCAACATTAACATCCAGATTGGGATGAATATTGAGAAAAGCTAGCCCATTGTGTGTTCGTCCTCTGCCCATGCCTCCACATGCATGGTGATATTCATTAAATTATTTTGCAAAACTATAACTAAATAGGGTAGCCACATAAAGAAAAAAGTCTGTAGAAAAAAGGAAATCTGGATTTTGGCTCATTTTTAATGGATAACATAGCCCAGCAAATGTTAAAGTTTTTTTGCATAGACTTTTTTGTGCTGATTACGAATCCGTAAGCGAATCCATCAACTCCAGATATTGAAAAAAATTATGTCAAAGTGTCAAAAATGGGGTTTGTTGCAATATTTTAAAAGCTCTAATTAAAGCTAGAACTCTCGGCTACTATAACTGAAAATACCATTCCTGCACCTTGACTTGATGGTCACTTAGTCACTTGTTATATACTTTTATTTGTTTTTATTTTTTTTAGAAAAAATGAGGAACAAGTTGAATAAAATTTTTTAACGTCTATTATAAGCATCAAAAAGAAGTGTCTTTGACTTTGGTTATCGTGGTACACCAACTGTACATTGAATTCTTGTACAAAAATATATATTCCTCATGATTCCAGAAAATTTTAAAAATAATAAAATATTATAAGATTATTAGCACCAATAGCTGACACTACGAAAATACAAATATGCCACTCGCTAGTGTATTTTTTTTAATTTTGTACGTTTCAAAAAATAAATAAAAGCATTCAAAATCTAAAAAAAAAACTTTTTTAGAATAATAAAGTCTAATATGTGCAAATATATGACTTGACTTGAAACGTATGTTTCATAAAGTGCACGCACGTGTTTCATCGAAAGGGATCAAAATCCCAAGCGTACTATAATATCTTTTCAAACTCAATATATAAACTATAACTTACTACGTTTATACGCACGTATTATATGCAAATGACAATTTGCAAAATGGTAAATTTTGCCGTATAGACGCTGAGCTAATTTTTTATTTGCAAATAACTAAATCACGCAAATAAGTATTGATTAGTGATACTATTTGCAAATAAACGCAAGAAGCCGCCATTCTTAGGTTTATTTTCTTTTTCGATGGTCATCTTATTGCCTTTTAATAATTAAGACGTTGCCATTTTTAAGTTTATTTTCTTTTGCGATGGTCATATTATTGCCTTTTTATAATCAGGCAATATTAAAAAAGAATTTTTCGCCATCGAATAAACAGTGAGTTAGGTATTTGCAAATAGCTTACGTATAAACATAGTAACTGCCATACCTAAACAAAAGCGTCAGCGTTGTCTGGCTGTCAAAAGATTCTCATGCCCACACAATAGCTCTGATCCAGTATTCCATGAACTTACAGGATTTTACACGAACTTGCAGGAAGTTGCAGGAAAAAATTCCCGTACTCCAAAATCCTCCAAAATCCTGTAAATAAGAGCGACTTTTGGAGAGTTGTGTAGAGAATGAAGTTGCAAGATTTTACCCGAACTTTTTCTTCTGGTAAAATCATGAAAAGTGTCAAGCAATCACTGGTTGACGTTTTTACAGGAAAAATGGTTTTTTTGTTCCCGTACTTTTTGTTGTTACTCACTTTTTACTCTCACTTCAGAGAGTAATTTTGCTGTCTGACAGTTTTACAGGATTTTTCACGAAAAGTATTGGATCAGAGCTTATATGAAGCATACCGAAAGAACGTGGCTAATCCGATTTTGACAGGGCGTTAAGTATTGAAGTTGGCTGCAGAAAAAGCGAAACTGTCATTTTCGTGTAACACACAAACAAACCTATGCTTATTGTTGGTGTTATTTCTGCATTAAACGTAGCGTTGACGCTTTTGTTTAGGTATGGCACTTCAGCGCTAACGCTAGGCGTCAGAAACCGCTCCGCCCAACGCTTTTGTTTAGGTATGGAGTACGACTATATTTGCAAGTAATGCACCTATTGCTCGTGCTCTTTTGGTTTTAATGTATTATCTAATTCAAACCTGCTTGATTTTGCTTTATCTAGATCAAATTTTGTAAAAATGCTAAAGCTAATTGCTTAATATTGTATTTACATATGTATATTTTAATAACATTTGAATTGCCAAATTGAGCTTGTTTACATTTTTGTCTAGTCTGTAAGGTACTTTGTACATGTATTTCGATGGAATCTTTACCAAAGAACGTAGATAACAAGAAGGGACAACGCGTTATAATTGTGGCGAAAGTGCGCAACAGGGGCGTGCCTTCTCTTTTCATCCAATCAAAAAACGCACTTGGGCAAAAGAGAAGGCACGCCCCTGTTGCGCACTTTCGCTACAATTATAACGAGTTGTCCCTTCTTGTTATCTACGTTCTTTGTCTTTACCAAGATGTAGCTTTCTATTACTACGTTTATGCGTAGGCTAATTCACGAATTCATTTCATGAATTTTGGTTAAAATTTACTGCATAAACACCATTTTATGAATACAATTATACACGAAAGTTAACCATGAATTTGACACCATTTCATGAAATCGTGAAGGTCAAGTCCGGCAACGCCACGTTTCACAAACAGCTGTTTACTAGGACTATGATGTTTTTAGATTAAAAAGCATGAGTGCCACAAACAGGATTCAAAACACTGGAAAAGTTGTATGGAATTGTTCAAATATAAAATAAATTCAAATAGAATAAACTGAAAATATATTAAAACCAATTCAAACATAATAGGTTTGTTGCACAAGCTACTCGAAGTCACTTCGAGTTAGACATACGCGTTCCACAAGTAAGTTTTAGAGTTTATTTGATATACGCCGACAGTTTGAACTTTGCTCGAGCTTTTCTACAAGTAGCTTGTGGAACAAACCTAATATGGTTCATTCCCTGTTACCAACGGCTTTTGCAAATTCAAAGGATTCCCAAAAAGTCACAACCCTACTTTTTGGTTTTTCGCCAGTGCGTTGCCACTTTTTCAAAGCACTTTATTTCATGAATTCGCGAACTATGCATAAACGGGACAATTTTTTTATTCATGAAATGAAGAATGCATAAATTTTTCAGGGATTTGGTTGGTTAGAAAGGCTTCGTTAAGAACAGTTCGCACACTACTCAGAGATTCATCAGGTAGAGTTTTTAGCAGTTTATATGTGACTTGATAGACACCACCGGCTGAGACTGTATTTTTAGAATGTATCACTTTGTATAGTTCGTCAAAAGTTATCGCTCACCACACCTCTTAAACCCACCACACCTGAATTCACAACACCGTAACTCCCACACCCAAGTCCACCACACCGCAACTCACCACACCCAATTTCACCACATGACATGATATCACTTGATGTGGCATCAATGACAACAACATTTGGCATAGAGTGAACCAAAATAAACAAGATTTTTAATCTTATTTAATGAAATATAAAATAATAGCGGCGTTCGTATAAATTGATAAACTTCCGATAAACGAGTTAAAATGATAATTAAATCAGTTTATCACTTTTGATGAAGACCCCGAATATATTGCAATATAATGATGTTTCCATATGTTTTTTGGTTTTTGGTATCTTATCTTATATACAAATAGGCAATCATGTTTTCTTTACACCCCTTTTACTGCTAAACTATACCCCAAAGTTATAAACAATTATGTATCATTAGAAAGGTATTTTGATGCTGATGTGCAGACAATTTTTCAAATTTCAAATTGGTTTAACATAAAGCGAAAAAATCAATTCAAAAGTGACACCAATACTAATGCCGTACATGTACATGGTTGGGGCGGAAATGCCTTCTAAATATGCCTACTAAGTATGCTTTAGAGAAGGCATTTGATTTTTTAACAGATTTAGGAAGTCTTTGTTGTTGTCACTTAACCACGGGGAGTTATTGGAACCTTTGAGCCCCTTAGAGCTTTTACAAATTTACACGCATTCTTTGTAGTGGGGGCATCATTTAGTTCACTTATTCTGTTTTCAAAATTTTTCTTTTTTGCATCTTTCACTTGGTCTTTCCATTTTTTCTTGATTTCGGTTAATTCCAGAAAATTCTGAGGTGAGGGTGAGGACTTGCATTTTTTGTAAGCTGCTTTGTAAGCTCGTCAGTCCACCAGGCTTTTGGACTTCTATTCAGGCTGAGAGTGTAGGTGGCTGCTTCAATTTCAGTTTGGAATCGAGTATGGATGTCGTCAAAATTTAGTTCTAGAATAGTTTTCTTTAAACTTTTAAGTAGCTTTGTTCGGGCCAAAAACATATGTTCTTCGTGTGTGACCATGGTGGTCTCTATAGAGATAGGGAAATGATGACTTCCACCCAAATGAATGGAGTCAGTCTTCCACTCAAAGGGGAACTCCATTTTTTGCGATTATATTCTGTCTTATCTGAGTTTCGTCTGAAAAAAAATGCACCCGAAAATTTGTCATTCAGCATAGTAAAACCATGGAAACGAAGGTGAACCGCTTCGGGGAAAATGAAACTCATGATAAGGCTGATTGTAATTTATAATATTCATATGTTGTGGTTCATTACAAGTAAAGATTTCACTGTGACACACAAGATCGTAATCGTAATGATTTAAATAGTACTATATGGTATTTATATTGGATTTTAAGGACTGACAGTAGTATTGCAATATTTTCATAGTTTTATGCATGGGCCTGGGAATTAGTTTGCCTGCTTATCGCATGTAAATCTTCCTGAATCATAACTTGATCAAATTTTTGCAAAAGGTTGTACCTCCCCTAGGACATATCCGAAATGCTCGCCAGCACATGCACTGTGAATAATTTTGATTAATTCTGTGATAAGCTTTTCCATTTCGGTAACTTTCCCTTTGAGATATTCCGGTTTGTTGAACTGAACAGATTCTCTGGGCGCTCTAACCCGATTGGCATTGTTTTGCGTGCAACGTTCGAATCCCTATTTTTAACATTATCATCATTTTCAGAGATTTTCAGATCCTCAGAAGCGAGCAGGTCAAACCGATTTTGGCTGTCGGAGAAATATGTTTTTATTGTTTCCCGCCTGGACAGGTTTTTAAGTGTTCTTCTATAGTTAATTAACGTTCTCTCTCCCATGCCGTGCAGGTGAGCTTGTCGGTAGAAACATGTTCTACGCTGCCACATAGAATGCATTTCTTGCTACATGAGTAATTGAATATAAGGAAATCCGGTATTTCTTTTCCAGAGCAGCTTATTTTTACAGTGGTTGTGGGAGTAAAGGATTCGTCATCCTGGTTTCTGCGCGGGAAGCGCTTGACTGTGGTAATAGGTACCATGGATAACTAGATATGAAACTCTCTCATTTTTTCTGAGAGCGCGCCCAGGAACTCGTTTTCGTACTTGGCAGCACTGCCAATCCCTGGGCAGATAAACAGCTGACACGCGAAGTGGCGAGCTACCACTAGATGTGTAGAAAATGCATCACATTGAATTCAGTGGATTTCTGTAATCCATGATTTGATGATGATGATTTGTTATCCATGATAGGTACGCTAGAGATGGCATCGGCCTTGATCTCCGCTTCCTCACACCATGTCGGAATGCCCCTCACTACACCATACTTTTCTACTGCCGTTTTAGGTACAAAAGCTCTGAGACCAATGGATTTAATTTTCATTAAGGACGAAATTGTTGGCTGCAGCATTTTTAAAAGTAACCTTATAAAGGCTTTTGCCCAAAACAAAAATCAAATCAATGTCTTTGATTCTAAAATTTTTAATTACTTAATTAATTTAATACATGCTGAGTAAGGCCGTTTGTGATTCTGTCGTTTACCATATCCTTGCATTGGAAGGTGTCAACACTAAGACAATGTAAACGGCTGAGAAATTGGGGGGATACAAAGTTATGTCAGTATTTGAGTTTGAGTCAGTGCTGCCAAACATTTTCGAGGAAAAAAATCCAGATTTTAATAAAAACCCGCTAGAAAAAAAGCTAAATTCCACAAAATAAGAGCTGAGATCAAAATAAGTTTATATTAATATAATTTTAAGCAATTCATTTGAAATGCTATTTGAAATTCAAATTAATAACACGTTTCAAAGAAACTTGGTCGTATTTTATCTCAAAAACGGGGCTGACCTTATGTTATAGATTTTTTGATGCTGACTTGAAGTTCACTTACAAAATTTTTCTAGCACGTCCAGTTTTTGAGAAGTTGAAGTATTTAAAATGGAAAATTTCCAAACAAAAATAAAATAATTTTTCACATTATTGTTGCTTTTCCACAATAAGTTTTTCATTAAAAACGGCCTCAAGCTCATTAAAAATGGTTGAATAGAAAAAAAAATAAAAATAGAATTTGGACGTAGTTTTTCCGAAGACAAATACCACCTATTAACGAAAATCCAATTCCTTGGATGGAATCAGATATATAAAGATCACTACAAGTTTGAGTGAGATAATATAGTTATTTATTCCTTTTTACCTGAATAGTGAGTAAATCCTTACTCAGTGAGAAATGGAGATATATGTTTGAGTTAAACATTCTAAAATAATAAATTCGTAATCATTGTAAAAATTTTCAAATCGGGTTTTTAATTTCCAGGTATTTAAAATAACATGTTAATACTTCATCATAAAGTTGCAGTTTTTATAATCAAACATAGTCAACAAAGGGGCATAACCACCCCAGAGTAAAATAATCCCATTCAAATTTATTTCCAAGTACTGAGGTAACGTCAAATTCGTTTGAATGTATTCACATATATTCACTGACACTAATCCATGGAGAACCTGCGCATGCGCAAAACGTACATTTGGCTCAAACTACCTCCCTTTTATTGCTGGATGCAAATACATTGCGCAGATTAATTTTTTTTTGCATTTTTTTATTTAAGTGATTACTTTAATTTCCTTACACAACCCAGCCATTAATAATTAATTATAATTGAAAATTATCATAAACAATCATGATTAATGGACATTAAAAAAATAATCAAATAATCAAAATTAATCAAATATTTTTTTTATTATATGATTATTTTTAATTATTTGATTATTTTTAATTATGTGATTGCTTTTAATCTTTTTATTGTTTTTAATTATTTTATTATCTTCAATTATTCGATTATTTCTAATTGTATGATTATTTTTAATTATTTTTCCAAATAGATGAAGCTGTGTTTGGCACGCAAATTCACTGTACGAGTAAATACTTGTACTCTAATGATTTCTTATATGCATTGTCTGTCTTTGCTATTCATTAATACTTTCAGAAAAAAATTTGTAGAGGACACATTGGAGCAGATCTTACATAAAGACATAGCCATGTATGTTAATTATTTGCTGTTATAATAGATTTTGGGTCGTTAAATTTGTAAAAATGGAAACTTATATATATAAATTTTAAGAACACATTGCAAATAGCAAAGAACGTAAATCTATAAGAAGGGACAACACGTTATAATTGTAGCGAGTGTGAACATCAGGAGCGTGCCTTCTCTTTTGCCCAAATACGTTTTTAGATTAGATGAAAAGAGAAGGCACGCTCCTGATGTTCACACTCGCTATAACGTGCTGTCTCTTCTTATAGATTTACGTTCTTTGCAAATAGCAAGATCGGCTAAACACGGATATTTTTTTTGGTAAAGGCCTGTATGCAGCTCTCAAGAAAAGCAAAAACTCCATATAAAATGACGTACAAGAAATGGCTAAGAAATTTTCTTGAGTCAAATTTCCTTAAAGCAGTACGCAGTTCTTAAGAAATTTACTACGCTTTATACTACGGTTTTCTAAAGTTTTTTGTGAAAAAAGAGCACAAGGCAACCCAGGTTTGCAACAGAAATATATGCCCGTTCCATTATTTCTTGAGGAAAGAGTGAGGCAACAGGCTGTGAAGTTTCAAAAATGTCAAAATTCCTTGGAGACACACGCGAAATAATGGCAATTTTTTCTTGACCGTTTTCTTGAGAGCTGCATACAGGGCTTAAAGCGGCTAGCAAATCGGCTGCCGGCTAAACTAAATTTTCTCCGGCTGTTTGCTTTCGCAACCTGCAAAATCTAGCCGAAAAAGGGGTAAAATGGCAACACTGATTATATTTACTATTTGCCCTGATTTTTGGAAGTCTCCGTTTTGCGCTGAAAATGTTTAACTCAAAAAAAGTAAAAAAGTTAGCCAAAGTGACACGTAAAAATTGTTATTTTAATTACTTTGATTGCTTATAAAAATTAAAATGACAGAATTACAATAAAAAAAAAATCAATAAGTTACAAAAAGTCGTCACATTTGTTATCAAAATGGTCCAAGTTTTTTACAAAAAGTAAAATTACATAAAAAAATTAATTTGAAGGTGAGTAACTCAAAAGCACACGGTTCCATATACATGAATGAATATACATTTTTGCATAGTATTAGTAGAAAAGCAAGCAATTAAATAAGCTAACAATGTAATGTAAGAGGTAGGGATGGGTAAATTCGATATTCGAAGCTTCGATATTCGAATTTTAGCTCCAAAATGGCGAATTTTTGAAATCGAACTTTGTGTTGCTAAAATTCGGATAAAATCGAATTTTCCTAAAAAAAATCGAATTTCATCTTTATTTCCAAAAAAATTAACTCTTCAACTTTCTTCTTTCTGACTAAATTTGCCATCACTGTGTGTGGCAGGGATGCAAGTAAAAAAAATACCTGATTTTCGAACTGATGCATCGGGACAAAAAATCTGTGCCTAGAATGAACTGTTATTCCAAACTAGTTTTTTTGTTGATTTTTTATTTTAAATGTTTAGAGGCTTTTACGTTGTTGGCATTAAGCTTTTACCTGAGCAGACCCATAGTAAAATTTCCCGGAGAATAATTTTCTAGAATATATCAATCCTCTAACGACCTTCCAAATTTGCTTTTTGCGGGATTTTTTGAAGTAAGGGTCAAAAGGAGCCTTTTAGGCGCGAGCTAATGGGTTAAAATGTTCTACAAAAATATCTCCCATGAAATTTTATTATATATATTTTAAATTTTGATTTCGCTCAGACATTTATTTTAACTACTTTTTCGCCTTTTTTGAAAACTACTTAGGCCGAGACATGAAAACTTTAGTAGGCCATGAAATAAAAATACGAGCTAACTTTTGCAAATCCACCGAATTTTTTATTACTGAATGGGTATACTTTCGGAGAATGTTAACAAAGTCCGGGCTGGTTTCGGCTGTCCCACAGTGTAATTTGAGTTTAACTTTTTAGACAGTTGGCCACTCTCTTCAAGCACCTCAAAAATATTTTAATTGTTGCATAGTATTTTAAGCACAACACTTTTTAACTATATTCGACTTTTCAAACAGTTGGCACCCTTCCTAAATGTAAGCTTATTCAAAACCATCGATTGATACCTATATTGGGGTAATTTATTTAAGTTATTAAATAAATTGATTTTGATTTTCTTACATATGGCACAAAACTAAAGCATATTACACATCTACAGGGCAAGCCCTTTCATTGAACACCTACCTCCTTTTTGAAAATCGAAAGAACGATACAGATTTTATGACTTGGTGTTAAATATTTAACGTAAACATCTGCGAACGAACGATACAGATTTTATGACTTGGTGTTAAATATTTAACGCAAACATCTCCGAAATCGATTAAGAAGTTTCAATTAAAATTTTTTTGGGAAATTCGAATTAAATCGAATTTGCACCACCAAACTTCGCATCGAATAATCGAATGGTTGGGCAATGCTCGAAATTCGGAAAAAATCGAATTTCAATCCCCCACTACCCATCCCTAGTAAGAGGTCTTAAAAGACCGTCAATAATTATATTAAAAAAATAAAAATTATTGAAGGGGGGAAAAATTAAAACTTCGCAGGCTGTATAATCTGTCATTTAGTGAAGTGCAATGCTGGGTCAGAGACAAACAGACCCCAAAGAGTTTTTAAAAATTTTGAATTGTGCCCGTTATATAGCATGGAAATGTGTCGATTTAAAAATTTTTAAATTTTCACCAAAAAAAAAGTTTTTGAAATTTCTAAAAAAATATCTTCAATCGATATTTGGTAACTACGGACCACTATTTGAAAATTTGCCTTTCCGATGGCACAGAAGTGGTAAGTATTGATAGAAATTTAAGTGCCACTTTATAAATATGGTGATATTCTCCCTTTAAAGTTACCCAAGCAGCCAATGGATTCAATGGTGTTTAAAATTTTGTACGTTTATGTATTAATTTCATTTACAGAATAAGGCGCTTTTTTTTGAAATCGATTAAATTGTGCTCTCGATTATGCACTGCTCTTTAAGGATATGACAATATTGTTGTACTGTTGTTAAAATTCATTTCTCTACCACACTTTTCACATTTCACTTTGGCCCTTATTATGAGCTGCATTCGATTTTCGATCTTCGCTGGCTATCGAAGATCGAAGATCGAAAGTGGAATTCGTATTATGAGCTATGCAAGCGTGTCGAAATTTTCGTTGAGTATCGAATTTTCTGTCGAACAGAATTTTGCTTTCGATGGTGTAGCGAAGTGTTAGAAAATTGTGAAAAATGTATGATTTTGTATATGTTTTCTTACATTTTGGCGGCTAGACATTAATTTTAAACAATTTTTATTAATTTCATGCAGTTCTAACATCTTGAATACTAAACACAAGCTCGAAAGGCTGGTTTTACTTATGAAAGAAAATCTCAATACTCTGTTGGCACGATCTCTGAGAACAAAATCGTAGCGCTGTTGATAGTTTTAAAATATTTTAAATAGATTTGGCTCACAAACGCCTCTTTAGATGGTCGGAACTTTTTAATGAATCTGTAGACAAATTTCTTAAATATATTTTATATCAAAATATATTCGAAAGACTAATAAACTTAAACTCTCTTAAACATTTGCTACTCCTGGCCAGTTTACTAAGCTCTCATCCTCTGACGAATCGTTGAACCAGAACTCGTTGTACTCATTTTACCACGTTTTTATAAACTTGCTTTCTTTTTTACTTCATTTTAATTAGAACAAATTTACATAAATATGTATAAGCACACTATTTAGTTTGCTCGATTTGTAAACAAAGCTTCTCAGCGGTGAAAAATATACTATTGTGAACAACCTAAACGAGCGAAATTCACAATAGCGCTATTCTTCATCGAATGAGTGCCATAATACCAAATGCAAATTCGTTCGCTCAGCACTTTCGACCACAGTCGAAAATCGAATGCAAATCATAATAGGGGCCTTTGGTTTTTTTGGAATTTTTTCAAAATAAAACCAAACAGCACTCCATGGCATTGTTATAGCCGGAACACATTGAAAATGACGAGCTACGGACCACAGCTGTCAAATTAGTTTAACCCGTACTCTTATGTTTATAATTTTGGCGACGACCGGGGTACGCGTCGACTGTGTTTGTGGCCATATTAGATCTATTTCTATTTTTCCAGCGACAGATAAGGTTCTTCCTCTTCTTTTATGTCAAACCCATACAAATTCATGATGTCGCCGCCGCGTTCAAAAAAATCATGTCGTTGTCGACAAAGTGTTTAGTAATACTAGGTTCACATACAAGTAGATTATCCTCATTTTCGAGCTTAACACCCTAATCTGTAATTATAACAAGAGATTAAAGTATGGTCACATATCAATATTATCTCAATCAAAGCTCGTTTTTTAATCACCCCGTTTACACAGACAAATCTCAGATTATTAGCCGTCAAATTTGTTGTGCTTGTTATTCTCACATCTCAAGGAAAAGTTATGTTTCTTCTCTGTGCCACCGTGATCACGTTTTTCTGCTATAATAAGCAATACAAATATATTTTAACTTAACATTTTATTAAAAATACCTTTACAAACCTCTTTTCCTTGCTAGCGTCCATTTTTTTTTTTGTGACTTTGGAGTCCTTCACTTCCGAAGGTGATGATGGCAGGGCTTGATTGCTACCCTTAAGGCCCGTCCACATAGAACTTTGGCGTTGCGTTGGCGTTGGCGTCGCTTCAACAGCTGACTATGAATACATGAATTCAAATGCAGCCGTCCACATAGCCAAAATTCGACAACGCTCACGCCAACACAAAGCAAAAAGATGGCCAACTCTCAACTTTTCGCGTGCGTCGCTCGTCAGCTGTTGCGAATAAATAAAATTATGTGAAATATTTTTCCTTTTTAATCAAGTGCGGGCAAGAAATATCGTTTTTAATGCAATTATTGATATGAAATATTAATTTATCTGTCGTTAATATGTTAATTTAGTGGCCCAAGGATTCGCTGCTAAGCGTTCATTGTAGCAAGCATACTTTTAACGTGCGTTCTGTTAAACCAACGCCAACACCAAAGCCAACGCGAAAGTTCTATGTGGACCGGCCTTTACAGTGCCAGATTATTCACGTGTATGTTGTATTTTACAAAAATCGATGTGATTTATATTGGTTAGGTTTGGAATTTCGTTGTGCTTTGCAGCTGTGGTAGGGTGGAGGTTGTCGTTGACAAAGAGAAATGTATAATTTTATGAGCATTCTTAATCGATAACGATAGATTAGACAAATATAATATGAGTTGTATTAGTACATTTGAGTGATTGTTTATGATTGTTGTACATTTTGATGTTGTTCATTGATTGACATGTATATATATGAGAGTAAATGATATTTACATTGATTACATAAATTTTTTTTTTTTGGGCACAGCCTATTTTAAGTCACGACTAGTACATTGTTATGTATTGTGTGGGTACTTCTTAAAAATAGATCACATTATTTTGAATGCTAATCTTTAGTTTTATGAAACCATCTAGTATGATTTGGGTGGGTGCTTTTGGCTACATATATACATATATATTTATATCTAAGCGATTTTTACAATGGTTAGACTACATTGTAATTTTAGTTCAGTCTTAGGATTGCAAATTTGTACTATACTTTTCATTTCTTTTTTTATTTGTTTTCTATTTTTATTAATAAACAATTAATTTTGTTTGAACATCTCTGACTCCCTACCTCATCTTTTATTTTTTTTTTTTTTTTTGACTTTTAAAGCGCTTTGTCAAGCTTGGCTTTGTAAATAAACGAAATAAGTTCTTGAAAATGTTGTGGATTTTTTGTCATGAGGACTTCGTCAATGTTATTAAATTTTTTAAAAATGTGAAAATCGTCTCTCAGTTGCCTGTATTTGGAGCATTCAAAGATTGCATGATTTGGTGTATCTATGATGTTACAACTATTACACATGTTTGAAATGTGGCTATGCATCAGGTGTAAAAAGGATTTATTGTATGTGTATCCAGTCATTAGTCTGTTGATGAGTTTGATATCGTAAGGTCTGAGTCCATATTTTTCAGTCTTAAACCACGGTTTTCGTGCAGTAGCCGTAATGCTG
Organism: Rhagoletis pomonella; assembly: GCF_013731165.1. Taxonomy (NCBI): domain Eukaryota; kingdom Metazoa; phylum Arthropoda; class Insecta; order Diptera; family Tephritidae; genus Rhagoletis; species Rhagoletis pomonella. The sequence continues at coordinate 28,034,448 of NW_023458564.1, forward strand.
TCGATTAGATCTCGGTCCCAGTTGATGCAGTTGTTTTTAAC